>NC_142630.1:14132500-14432500 GCF_059453375.1 Lepisosteus platostomus
AACCTGTGCGATAGTGTCCCCCTAGACCTCCACAACACACCTGCAAGCTCAAGTGAAATATGCATAGCCATCACTACAAAGTGAATCTCTTTAATCTTGGCTACCAGAACTGTGCAGCTGAACCCAACCCCAGTACAACCAGGCCCTCTCCACTGTCACAGGTGCACGAGACCTGCAATTCACCACGCCGCCAGCAGGGACAGCGATGAACAAGAGCCTCGACAGTGTCGCAGGGCAAACCACTGCACTGAAACCTTAAGGCACTCAATGGTTCTGAAGCCCCTGACCTCTACAGTCTCTCTTTGAATCTGTGAAGAGCCCACTTCCACAACAAACAACGATGACAGAGTGAAGATTCTCCACTGCCTGCACCCCATTCTCATCCTATGGACACTGAAGGTACAGCGTATGAAACCACATTCAGGATTCCTAAGTCCCTATTATACATTATACATGAAGATGTGCGAACAGAATTTACAGGAGGTAACCCCAGATCTTTGAGTATAAAAGCAGTGACAGAATAATGAAATAAACTTCAGAACTGCTTTGTATCTGATTCAACAGTGCATCTGAGGCTGAGCACCAGTTCTCTCACCAGCTTCTTTACCACTAAAGCCAGGAAAGACACCATTTCATACTCTGTGATCCAAACGAATGCAGAACAGACCCTGGTAACACACTGAACGCACAGTACCCTTACTGTTGTCAACAACTAGACATCTAGACAGCCATTTATCTTGTACCTCCAAAACCCCCCCCCCATCATCCCCAAACACAAATACACTTTCACACAGACATACAAAGATACACCGGCTTTCCACATTCAGGTTTTAAGCTTTTTAAGGCTGACATCAAGACAAACTATGTCAAAACATAAGGTACCCAGTACTGAAAGAAACGTGTATTAATGTGTGGCAATAATTCCTTCCTTACATGTTTTGGATTTACAACGGCACAACCTATCCAGAAGACAAACATTTTGAAACACAAACTCGTACAAAGTAACACTGAATTCATGATGAAACACTGAATAACATTTAAAACACGGTAGCTATATCTTTTTCAAGACGCTAAACGCGTTGCTAGTCAGCGGACGCTCGCCAAAACGAAGGCTGACCAAAAAGCGTGGTCCGTTTTTATTTACACGACGAGGGGTACGTAACTGAGGTACGATGAAGTCCGAGAAGCCCCCCCTGTCACTGGTGCGAAACCGACTGGTCTCTGGCAGCAGGGCAGTGGGGGGAGCAGGCTTTGCTAACTATTTCGGTAAGGCTACAAGCCCCTCACCACTCCAAACCAGCCCAGTACAGCAGCTGCACTGGAGGACGTCAAGCTGTCCGCAGAGAGGAAGACAAACATACAGCCCCACCCCCAGCTGTCTCACAACAAGTGTTGCCATCCAATTCTGTTCAACCCTCACCAGGGGTGGCAAACTCACTTCCCGGAGTTTCATCCACCCAGGCTCTCAGTGGCACAGCTAATTATTTAATTAACAGCGCAGCTGCTAATATTTCTAACCAGGCTTGGAAGTGTTTTAAGGGCAACTGTGCTTTCACCTTAGTGCATCCTACAGGCAATCGGCTGTCGCTTTAAGAACAATCTTTTACATGTCTACTTACAAAATTAGGATAATTGTTTAATTGACTAAACAGGAGACAGTAGCCACCCCCCCCAGGACTAGAGATGGGCCACACACAGACCTAAATGCTACCAACTGTGAAAGACAGGAGTGGCTCTTTCACTCCTCTCTCACCCTCTGTACTTACACACCTTGGACCAGGGGCCTGCGCAGATGGACAAGGACCCAGGCTGAAACCCGTCCCTGGTGTTATCACGTCGAGAGCACGTTTTCAAAAAGCAACGCTTGCTCTGCTGCAGGGGTGACAATATAGGTACACACCCCAAATGCCGTTTCCAGTACTTTCGGTTATCCTTATCCAAACCAGGGATTCTTTCCAATCTGCACCTCCTACCCCATCCCCTCCACAAACAGTGTCTTCGAACAGTACAGATTCATCCGAACTCCTGCCCGGATTCGGCTTGCGAATTGTAGCTCAGTTCGATTTGCAAAAATGCAAAGACGCTTCTAATTCTGGAAGCCTATCACAGATCACGACTGTTTTTTTAACACAAATCTCTACAACGCACACACACTCAGGAGGGCAGCGTTACCAAAGTACACAGTGCGTAACATTTTGAGGAAGTGTAAAATAGACACTTTTGTTGACCAAACTCATCTTTCTTGTAGATGACAGCTAAACCTTACAGATTTTATTATTGCCCACCTGCTCCTTTCACTACCAAAGTCCTACAATGGTTCAACACACAAGGATTTCCCCCCCCACAAACTGTGATTACCAAACTACAGGAAAATAAGATCACAGACTATAGCTCCTACTCTTAAAAACAGTTGGATGAGGTTTGTAACTGAGCAACAGAACTATTAGCACTCAAGACAAGAGAGCAGTTCAGGATTTTAGCAGTGGTACTTGACTTTGTTATTACATATACCTACTGTAAATGGGAGAACAATCAGTCCTTGTAATGAAACTAAACTTTACGCATTCAAAAATGAACCGAGCTTACTTTTTGTTAGCAGTTATTTTATCAGGGGTAGCCGGGCCCCTGGTTCTGCAGAGCCACAGTGCAACAGGGTTTATGGGTCACCCTTCAACCTGTGGTTCCTAAATGTTTGGAACAATTTTGTTCTGACCATTTAAGCGGGGGGGTCTGTCAGATGAAGTAGGTCACAGGTCATTTGAAATTAAAAATATCTTGTAGCTCTCAAGGATCAAGGCTGTCCAGTCCTGATTTAAATGAACTGATGGATTGACTACATTGATCAGAACAACTCACGTCTAGTATTTACACATTGGTGATTAAAGGGTGACCTCAAACACTTGCTGGATTGTGGATCTTCACCACCCATGCATATTCAACGTTTTTGGGGGGACATTAAAATCGTGCCGTTTGAAAGACACGGGGGGGATTAATTTACCTTTGTATAAAAAGTGAAAACATTCTCACCAAAAGCCGCATTTAGACCACATCTTATCAGTCACGCATTAGTGCAATTGCGAAGGCTACTAAACCACTTCTTGAGAAAGGAATAAAACTTTGAAATGTATATGATGGCTACACAACTAGCCTCTCGACATGAGTACCACCCATCACCACTCAAAATATTAGGCCAATCCGTGGTCTAAGAACGACTGGACTCGACTACACGCTAGGCACATCATTTAATTAATGCTCCACGTCTTGTGAAAGACAGCAAAATGTTAACAGACAAAAAAAAAACACAGAACGAGTCGATATTTCGGCGCAAGCACGGCTCCCTCCTGTGTGATTATGCGTGCTTTACCGCACCCCCGAATCTCTCTGCGTGTCTCCCAGTTCGCTTATCTGCCTTGAGAAAACTCGTAAGCTTTTCAGTTCGCGTCTTATTAAAGAGCCTCTTGTTTCTCCGGATTACGATGAGATAAAGCGTCTAACCTAGAAGCGTGTAAACGAAGCGATCGGCTGTTTCGATGGAGTCAGGTGATCTGCTGCGCTCATGCTTACTACTGTCCTTCAAACGCGTTACACCTATTTAACATTAGCAAAGAACTTTTTTAAAAAGAAAAAAAAATGTAAAGTATTTTTCAGCTATGAAAATTTTTTTGTACAAAAAGGTTCACTCAACTTTTTTTTTTCATTTTTGGGGGATCCCTTATAAAAGAAGGTATGTTTTTTTGTTTTCCCATAAAAGTTTGTGTTCTGTTTGTTATTTCAACGCGTGTTCGTCGTTTTGGTTTCTTTCTCTCCTTCAGTCTCGATGCAGGCGTTTTACATGCCGTGTTTCTTTCGTATCACCGCCATGGAGAGCATCCTGTCCCTGTCTCTCACTTCTTCCCGGAGTTTCGCCTCGGTGATTTTCAGCTGTCGGATCGTGGACTTCATCTCCTTCATTTTGACCTCCATCAGCGCTATGATGTCCCTCTGCTCGTTCAGTTTCTTCAGCAGCTCCGCGGACGTGGTGCCGGACGACAGCGAGTACGAGTGGTCGGTCGCCCCGAGGGTGGCGAGCTCTCCCTTGGACAGCTGGTGGGCGGCTGGAGCGGCGGCAGGCAGCGGGTGGTCGCAGCCCGTCTGGGCTAAGGAGCTGGCCGCGACCACGGCGACGCACGACCCGTCGGCTTGCACGGTCAGGTCAATGGGCTTCACCTCCAGCGAGAGCGGCTCCCGCCGCCCCGCCTCGCCGGCGCTCTCGGCGCTGCAGCTGCTGACTTCCTCGGAGGCGAAGGCGCCCAGGGCGCAGGACGCGGAGGTCGCATCGACGTTGGCAGCGACCGCGGCGACGACAGCGGGGTACGCGGCGGCGGACACCTTCTTGTTCCTGCCTCTCCGGGTCTTCCTCTCGTTGACGCCCCGCAGCGGGAACAGGGTCGGCACCCGAATGCTGTAGGTCTTCCTGCCGCCGGGGAAGTGGATGCTGCACACCCGGTGGCCGGTGGTGGGCTGGAAGGTGCTGAAGCAGCCGCTCACCCCGGCCCGGGAGATGTTCTTCAGCCAAATCTCTCTCTGCACGGGATCCTTGGGGAAGGTGTAGAATCTCAGCTCCCGATCCCGGTGCGAGTTGTTGTAGCAGCCGGGGACGCAGCAGGTGAATCCAGGCATGCTTATTTGGAAGCCTAGCCAATATTTGTGTAATCCTCCCAAAGTTTTTTCTCGGATTTTAGTTTTGTTTTGCTCCTCCGCGCGCTGTTATCGAGCCCAGCAGCTCCAGAGCGGAACTACAGATCCCACAATGCTAACTACTTCCTGTTTTGCTGCCGAGAGCACTTGGCGATTGAAAGAAGTGGGTTTTTTTTTTTGGAGTGGGGGCGGACGCTTTTTTGGGTTTTTTTCGTCGTTATTGAAAAAACATAAATTCACCGTTCGTTAAAAGAAGCTCTGTTTTAAGTAATGATAACATAAACTAATGCGAAGCTATCGAGAAAACGCGTGCGCTCTCTCGTTTATTCCCTTCAAAATGCACTTGACAGGTTGAAAGGACAAAGCAATTAAAGATGTAAAAAAAATTGTTTAAAAATGGACGAAGAGCTATAAAGTTGTCAAGCTGTCATTATATTGAAGTGAAATTACAGGCAGGGGTATCCAACCGAATTAACCTAATCACGCTTGACAGGCCGCCTGTTGCAGTAAAAGTCTCAGGATGAAATCAGGTTTTCTCGACGTTGAAAGTCAGCAGCCAGGATCGTGGAAACACCATTGAAAATACTGAAGTATTTTGAGATAAATCAAAGAAATCGAACACTTTTAACTGCGTTGTTAAAAAGCGAGGTGGTGGAACATTCTGTTTCGCCGAAACTTTCTCACTGAAAAATACTTGTTTATGGAGCTAATAAGCATTTATAACAATTGATCAGGTAAACAATATTATGCGGTTTGATAAAAAAGACGAGCTTTTATGGTTATTAAAATGCTAAAGACAGCTTTAGACAGCTAAAGAAACTGTTTACACGGATCCCCTAATAAGTTAAAAGAAGGAAAACAGAAACAATTCAACTTCACGGACTGAATTTTGAACCTAAAAATCGTTAGTCCCCCAGAATATCATGAAATGACAAAGACCAATGGATATATAGTTTACATTTTTTATTAATTCTGGTTTGAACTGTAAAATGAAAAACATTCCTGAATGTTTATGAGGAATTGATGATAGGCATGATACATCATGATGATACATCATGCAGAATCTATCTCGACATTGCTGCCCAAAACTACAATTCCCACCATGCTTTTCATCGAGCGTGGGGCGATGGCTAACTTCCGCTGGCGAGCTATCGCGGGGATAGATTTGAATAAACCGGCGGGAGTACAAATGCGAGCTGCAACAGAATTCAAAATAAACTTTTAGCTGACGAACGAATTAATGCACATATATAATAGGCGTAATATATTTCAAATTGTAACGAAGGTAAAGATATATCAAATGGTTGACGCGCACCGTAAAATCTGCTGTTTTTAAATCGGGAGCTGCGCAGTATTTTAAAATAAGGTGAGTATTTTACAGTATTTTGAATACAGTATTCTGTGCTCATTTCAAACGATTAGTTTTATGTCATCCATTAAATAGTTTTTTATAAGAAATCATGAATATCTACTTACAAATCTTCCGGCTTTGTGCATGAAGAAATGTATGAATATGTAAACGTACCGGACGTTGTATAGCTCTATTATTGTGCCATATTGCTTTAGATGCCAATAAAAAAAACGAATAGAAGGTTATTGTTAACTTACAGTGTGTAATATTTTGTATTATCGTTGTAGTACAACACGTTCTTGCTTTTTTTCCCACTAAGCGACTTGCTTGCTTTTGTCTGCTCGAGTTTTTCTTCCTTGCTGTCCGTCTGGTGTTGTTTCTGAAGGTATCTGTGCGTTTTTGCTTCCCTCAGGCAGGCTCGCCATGGATACCCCGGAGGCTGACCTCACCACTCGGACGCTGCTGAAGAAGGTCCTGCGCACAGAGCCCACCCGGTCTCCTGTCCGCTCCCAGGCCACAAGCAGGTAATAATAATAATAATTGCTTACGCTTCTATAGCGCTTTTCTGGACACTCCACTCAAAGCACTTTACAGGTAATGGGGACCCCTCCACCACCACCAGTGTGCAGCCCCACCTGGGTGATGTGATGGCAGCCACAGTGCTCCAATTTGCTCACCACACATCAGCTATCAGTGGGGAGGAGAGCAGAGTGATGAAGCCAGCTCAGAGATGGGGATTATTTGGAGGCTGTGATTAAGGCCAGGGAGAAATTTGGCCAGGACGCTGGGGTAACACCCCCACTCTTTTTGAGAAACACCCTGGGATTTATAATGACCACAGAGAGTCGGGACCTCGGTTTTATGCCTCATCTGAAGGACGGCACTTTTTACAGTATATTGTCCCCGTTGCTATACAGGCCCATTAGGACCCACATGGACCGCAGGGTGAGCGCCCCCTGCTGGTCCCACCAACACCTCTTCCAGCAGCGACCTCACTTTTCCCCAGGGGGTCTCTTATCCAGGTACTGACCAGGCTCACACCTGCTGACCTTCAGTGGGTTGCCAGTTGTGAGTTGCAGGGTGATATGGCCGCTGTTAACGTGAAATACAGATTCAGCGCCGCCACCATGAGCGTATGATGTCAGGTCAGTTTTATTTTTTTTTTAAACAAAGTTCCCAGCTCAGTACTCTTTAGATGAGGTGGCCAGTGGTACCGGTTTGCTGTGACTTGAGGATCTGTCCTCTGTGCTGTTCCATCCATCCATTTCCTAACCTCTCCTACCAGTTCAGGGTCACAGGGGAGCTGGAGCCGATCCTGGCCAGCAGTGGGCACAAGGCGGGGGACAGCCTAGAGAGGACGCCTGTCCGTTGCAGGGCAAGCACAGACACCAAATCACGCACACTCGCGCTAGGTCCGGTTTTCCCAGAAGCCAATTAACCTACCAGTCTGTCTCTGGACTGTGGAAGGAAACGGGAGCATGCAAACTACACACAGACAGCACCCCAGGAACTGAACCCAGGGCCCCAGTGCTGTGAGGCAGAAACACTAACCACTGCACCACTGTGTTGCCTCTGTACGGTTCCCAAGACAGGAAAGTAGTGTTTTAAACCTGCAGCGATGTCTCCCTCATGAATTGAGCCTCAGCATTTATTGCATGAGATCATCCACCCAGGGGAAGCCCAGCAGTGCAGGGGAATGCTTCCCCAGGGCCCTGCAGTGTCTTTCTCCAGTCAAACGCCCAGAGTGGTCAAGCGCTTTTTAAAGGGTTGTCTTTTCTATCCTGTTTTCAGTGCCGATCCCCTGTCCTTCGGGACCAGGAGGAGTGCCAGACTGCGGAAGAGCGACGCTGGTGGCTCCACCCCACGCTTGGCTCTGCGAAACAAGCTCAGGAGAAGCCTCCACGAGGTGACGGTTAAAACTGTGCAGCACTGTTCAGAACGAGAAGGTTTGCTGTCCAGCGGGTGTTTCATAGTGAATCAAAATTGTGTTCACACCGGTCCTGGTCCTTGATTTAACCAGATGAGGCATTTACAGTGTTCTCAGAAGAGGAGGTGTTTACAGGAAGAGGAGAGCGATCCTACTCGGCAGGGCAATCAGAGCACTGTACCTTGCTCAGGGGTGCCGCAGTAGTGTTGTATTAGGGATACACACCCAAACCTCCCTGTTTTGGAGTCCAGCATGACTTGAGGCCATCACTAGGCCATCAGTGTGGTGTAGTGGTCAAGATTCTGGGCTCTAAGCAGGAAGGTTGTGGGTTTAAACCCCACGTGAGACGCTGCTGTTGGGGGGATTCTGCTTTAGAGGGGTTCTGTCATAATTCCCATGGATGGTTTCTTCACACACTGGCTCCTCAGCCAAGCACATATTCACCCGAATCGTTCCAGTAACATAGCCAGCTGTATTAATGGTGCTTATGTAAGTCACTTTGGATAACAGTGTCAGGCAAATAATTGAGTAGCTGTAGTAGACTTCATAGGTGTCTAACCTATTTATTTGAAGTAATACAATTTAAATTGACTAATTTATTACAGGTGTGAATATTCAGATATTAGTAGCCGAAGTGATAGCTTAATCATTGCAACCTCAAAATCCCATCCACAGTGTTTTACACTAGTTGTTGTCAAATTAATTCCTTTCTGTTTTTCCAGAATGTTACTAAAGGATCTACCCAGTCCCACAGAAAGAGACCGCCGGCTGTGCACACCCATGAGCTCAGCCCTGTGATGCTGCCAGGCCATGACTCTCTGGGTGATATAACACCCCGAGTTTTGCTCAGGAAGATCATTCAAACTGGTACATCCCGTCACCCACACCAGAGCTACCCACCTGCTTCCAAAGAGAAGAAATAAGCTGCACGCTGAATACCAGTTAAACCTCCGTTTATGGCAAATTCTCCAGTGGCAGTGTTTTCAGTATATTTTCTGATAAACTAAACTATGTGTTTTGCAGGGCAGTTGTAATATTTGTAGTTTCATATCAAAGCTTTGCAATATTACATGTGAATTGGGCTTGATCTCTTGCGCTGTGGGAGCAATAAAGAAGGAAACCTCTTGCGTTTCTCTGCTGCAGAGCCGGAGGTGTCTTTGCTGGTTCCTGACAGACCTGTGAGAGGTGACCATGAGCCCCAGGCCAGCGAGGAGAGCCTGGGCAGCAACAGGCCCAGGTACGGCAGTGGCATTGTTCCGCATCAGTCAGCAGGGGGGTTTAAAACTAAGAACGTAAGGATCCGAGAGTGGCTACTAATCCGAGGAGACCTTTGGGTTGCTAAAGGAAACCAGGGTATCCTCTGTAACAGCTCGTTCCATAGTCCCACGGCTTATTTGGACCTCCCAAAATGTGCACTTGCTTTCTTCTGAGCGTTTCGTTTTTGCCGTTTTCGTTTTCTCCAGATCCATGTCGGATTTTCTGTTTCTGAGTAATACCCCCCTTTTCCTTTCCACAGCACTGGCACGTCAAACCTGAGCCTGCCAGACTTCGCCACCGTTAACCTCACGGCAGACGTCAAGGGGATCAGTAGGAACAGGCCGAAGAGGAAAGTCAGCGTCTCTGCGTTTGAGAGGAATATGGACCATGCCGAAGGTGGGCATGGTGGGAAACGAGCAAAAGGGGGTAATGTCATGGGAGGAGTATATAGTAAAGATTAGAAGAAATGTTAGAAATGCAAATTGATGTTTGTTTGAAGCTGTTTTTGCTTTTGTGCCTTGTATGTTCTAAAGAAATGCCTGTTAATTTGATTGAAAGGTTCAGATTTTCCGCTCACTGCTGAAAAGTGCTCCTTGGTGTTGTAAATTAGACACATTGTAAGTGCCAGAAGAACATGCAAACATGAAAATCTTTTATGCAGTCACTAAAGCAGCTATGTTGCATAGGACCAATAGGCAAACAAGAATCTGATTTTTTTCCTTTGTCTATTTTGTCTTCTAGATAATGTCGAAGCTCAGCATTCCAATACAACAGAAGACCTCTCATTGCTGTCTGCAGGTCCCACAAGGTAGTGTGTCAGAGATCTGCTCTGAAGTCTAACAGAGCACTACGAGCTGTGTGATTTAGAGTGCTGTCCTGTCATCAAGTTTCTCTGATTACAGCACACTGTCTTTCCTGCCAGCTCACTTTTATGGTAAAGCCAGCATGTGACTGGAGCTTGCACCTCCTTGGTGTTCTAGTATTTCCGACAGTGGGCAGTAAACTAAGAACACTTTTTTCTTTTCGAATCCACACCGGTGGGCTCAGCTCCTCACCATGTCGCGTGGCCTCTCCGCAGTTCCTTCAATCTGTCCCTGAAGACGCCTCACGTGGAGCTGCTCACAGGCAGGCAGGGGATGCAGAGGAAGGCCGTGAAGCGGAAGGCCATCAGCGTGGAGGCCTTTGAGGAAGGGGCTCGCAATTACCTGGAAAAGAAACGCGGAGCAGGTGAGGCAAGGCTCTCAAAGCTCGGGGTTTGCCGCTGGTCGCTGAGATGTGGCCCTTTGCTTCTCTCCGGTCTTAACCTCCCCCTCTCCACTTCGCCCCGTCCTGTGTTTCTGTTAGAACGAAAGACCCTGTTCTTCAAACGTGTTACTCTGAGCGTGGGGTCTGTGCACCTGTTCGGCGTGTCTTAATGGAATTGCCCTACAGGAAGTGCAAGGGTCTGCTCTAACAGATTTAAAATACCGCTGTGTTAAAAGACAGCCCCCCTAGAACCGCAATTCCCAATCCTTTATGATGCAGCCCAAGATGTGGGGTGGGGTTGAGAAGCCATTTTCAGACAAACAGACAGAACGAGAATATAGGAACTGTGCTTTTAAAGATCGAGGTGAACTTTCAGATGTGGTTTTAACTTGATTGACATGGTTTTGGCATAGTTCAAGTAGGGAGCTGCGTCACCATGCGTAGGGTGCAAAGGAACAAGTGAAGAAGAAGAAGAGCCACAGCCGAAACGTGTTTCTTCTCTTTTCAGCATGGAATAAACCTTTACTTGCTCCATGGTTTTGGCATGATTGCTTCAGGTTTGATTAACAGACCTTCTAGGGCACATTAGTTCTTTTTCTGTTATTAACTCTGCATGTTTTTTTACAATGGGGAAACAAACATTTTGAAACCCCTGTGCTCCTTCCCAGCCCACTAAGTCTTTTCCACGTCTCTCCCGCAGATACTGGGAAGGGCTCTGACAGTCTGTGTAAGGCGCTGAGTGAGACGGGCGCGCTGGAGAAATTCACGCTGGGACTTAGCGCGTCGACGATGCCAGACATCACGGAAATCATGATGAATAACACAGAGCTGTACGCGCAGCCCAAGTCCTCGAGGGGCGGCCCCCCCGACTCCGCCTCCCTCCTGTCAGAGCACAGAAATGACGCCAGTCTCGCGCAAGGCCAGCAGCCAGCGGAATTGGAAAGGCATGGAGAGCAGAGTTTGGAAGAGGTCCAGGCAGGGGAAGGAGCAGAAGATGAGGAAGAGGAGGAAGCTGGAGCTGAGAAGACAGGTGTGAAGACCCCAGAGAGCAGACTGCAGGAGGAGGAGGAGGAGATGGCGCAGGAGGAAGAGGAGGAAGCTGAATCGGAGAAGACAGGTGTGAAGACCCCAAAGAGCAGACTGCATGAGGACGAGGAGATGGAGGAAGAGGAGGAAGCCGAATCAGAGAAGACGGGTGTGAAGACCCCAAAGAGCAGACTGCATGAGGACGAGGAGATGGAGGAAGAGGAGGAAGCCGAATCAGAGAAGACAGGTGTGAAGACCCCAAAGAGCAGACTGCATGAGGAAGAGGAGATGGAGGAGGAGGAGGCAGAAGCAGGAAAGACGGGTGTCAAAACCCCAGAGAGCAGACTACGTGAGGAAGAGGAGAGGGCGCAGGAGGAGGAACTGGAAGATGGAGGCGAGATCGGAGACGAACATTCAGATGCTGCGCGATCAGAGGCAGAGCAGGCAGCAGAAGGCCCTGACAGCGAGGCGGAGGGGGGACTGGGTGAGCTGGAAGGCGAGAGCGAAGGCTGGTCAGTAACGGAGGAAAGAGAGAGGGCGAAGGAGGGAGAAGACGATGAAAACGAAGCCGACATGCCAGAGGAGGTGGAGGAGGAAGTAGGTTGGGTGGGGAGTGAGAGCGTGAGTGCAAGGGAGGAGGAGGAGGAAGAGGAGGAGGAGGAGCCACAGCAGCAGACCGAACACGCTGCCCGGAGAGCCACTCGCTCGCAGGCTGGGATCAAGGAGAACGTCTCTGAATCGCTCCATGAAGCAAAGGGCTACAGGAGTGTCGCTGAGGTGCAAGAGCCTGCTGACACAGGTAAGATATGATTCCTACACTGGAATTTCACCGCTGCCTTATTGCTGTAGGAATCCTGGATTTGTTCCTAGCCCTTGGTGCTCCCATATGTACATGTTCTCCCAGTGCACAGTGTTTTTGCTGACGGCTTCTCCCAAACCTGCATGTTATGTTAAATTGGTTATTTCAGATGATCTCTTGGGTTTATTCCTCCTTGAGGGATGCTGCTGGACTCCCTACCTTCTTCTCCTACTGTGCATAGAGTGCCTCCATTTCCGGTCTCCCTTACACCTGTAAAGTGTTAATGAAATATTGACTTTATTATGAACCCAGCCTGGGTGAACTTCACAAAAAGGGGACTTCCTATCTTTCTATTACTTAAGATTGCATGTATCTCACTCCTTTCTCTTGAGTGAGGGAGAGACCAAAGGTTGTCTTTTACAGCAGTAATCGGAGACTTACTGGACATGTCCTTTTTCAGACGCTTATTTGTTTTGTTCATTGCAGAAACCGAGAGTCCTGCAGTTCTGTCTGGCACACTTTCCAGACGCAGAGCATCCAGTCTCGGACAGAAGTCAAAGACCAGGCCAAGTGAGCCTGCTACAGGTTCAGACTCTCCTCTCGGATCTCTAGGAGGATCACCTAAGGCCTTGTCTTCTCCCCCAAGACAGCAGAGAAGGACTCTGGTGGGGGTGGATGAGTCTCGGGGTGCAGTAACGAGGAGTGAGGCTGCGGCAGACTCATCCTCTCCTCTTAGCTCTGCTGGTGGAGCTTCCTGGAGTAAGGGGCTGTCTTCTCCCCTGACAAAGCAAAGCAGTCTAAGCCTGGATGCTGATGTCCCCAACAGTGAAGGAACAGACATGCTGAGGGACCAAGAGGCAAAACATTTGAGCAGCCACCATACAGGAGAGGCCTGGGACAAGGATGATTCTGCCTGTGCCCCAGAGCTGGAGGACTCTGGCCCTCAAAGGGCACCTTTACCAAGCACCTCAGCAGCAGGTGTCTCAAATCATTTAAGGAGGAATGAGGAAGAGCAGGACCTCAGTACACAGTGGACAGAAGTCACAGAGAACAGTATAGATGATGCTGGATCATCTCGAAGTGAAGGTAATTGTAGAGAAAACGGTGGGCAAGGCGAGTTTGTTAGCGAAGTGAGGAGGGGGATCACCTTTATTTTAATCCAAAGCAATAAAGGATGCAGAAATGAACTTCTTACTTTGGGACACTGAGAAAATAAGAACAATGCTCAGTCTGACAAAGACATGCCATACAGGAGCATTTATTGGTTACTGATCGACACGTGCATGTATTTGAGACGGTTTTGAAACGAGTGATTAATGTTAGTACATGCCAAACAATGGTGGCTGTTCACAGAGAGTACTAATGAAAGACGGGCTTTATTATGAACCAAGCCCAGCCTGGTGAGCTGAAGGGCCCTTTGCTCACATGTGTATGCAAAGGTTAAGCTCTGCTGTCAGCCCCAAGTTCCCGTGTTTCTTTTTATGAAGCATCTTTCCAAAAGTATTTTTTGATACCTATTTTTCATTAATAGTAGAAACTGAAGTATTTTTGTCAATAAAACCTAAACAAGAATTTAATTTCTGTATCTGCAGAGGGTATAAAATGTAAAATAAATTATCAATACTCCAAATGAATGGTATGGATATAACTTAATTTATAAGTAGTAATTTCATTTATATATAGAGGATATAAGTAGTGTTTTGTTCTCTTACATTATCTGAAAATCAGTTTTTAATTTTTTCATGTCTTTCATTCACAGCTGAGGAATGTGGCAATAGTGTGGTGGACTATATAGGTATACAATACTTCTAAAACAAGCTGTTGTATTTCCAAGGAGAACTTTGAAACTTCTTACAAACCAGTACAGAACAGTTGTTAAAAACATTAGCAGTTCAGATTCAGTCCTGGGCACACATTATTACAGACCTGAGTGTCGCTGTAATTGGTGTTAAAATAAGGATTGGTCAGCTGCTGAGATGCTGCAGTTGTGTTAGAAGGTGTTGCTTAACCGTCCTCAAGGTGACCCTGGGACCACCTGCGCCTGTACCTGAGAAAATGCTTTTTCAGCACCAACATGTCTTCAGCTAGACCTGTTTTTTTTTCTGATTTTGCGTTGTCTCCTTTTTGTGCACGTAGAATTGACACTGAAAACTCCGGCTTTTCTTCGTGACAAAAAACCTGCGATAACACCAAGTGCCCTCCCAACACCGACCTTTCTCCAAGAAAAAAAACAGAGGTGAGTGACTGCTCTCCAGTCAGAATGAGAAACCGTACTTAATACTTAAATAACAGCTGTAGGACAAGAAGGCAGATGATGCATATAGAAGTTTTGAAAATCTGATCTCTGTATTCTCATTAGAATCTGACAAAGGATCAAATCATTTTACTGCTTTTTCTAGTCTTTCAATCCCGTTTTCTTTCTGAACCATTTCATCCACCACGGTATCGACATTTTGCATTGGATGGGGTCTGTGTAAGGCTCTAAGTTCTTTTACACGCCTTAGCCTTATACAGGAACACATGCTGGTAACCTTGGCTTAGTCGAGGATAAAATGTGGCTTTTAAATCCTATGCACCAACTCTATCTTTCCAGGAAGGTCCCTCCTCCTGCCCAGCTGAAGCCCCCGAGGAAGCCCAGAGCTGCGAAACAGAAAGAGGATCCTAGCCTGCCTAAGGCATACGTCATGTCAGTCTTCTCCCACTTCGCCAAGACCAAGGTGTCCCGCGATGTCTACCCCGTTCTCCAGGAGATGTAAGAGCGGCCATATACTGTACCTCCATTTCTTTATAGTGGTAGGATCTATAATACATTCACTGCCACCTCTGAAGTTTTAGTTATTTGATGGCTGAATATTTATGTGTATCCTGTGGATTTAAGGTATTGGGGAAAACCACTATTTATGGTTAAATATATCCCCACCTTATTTGGAACTGCTGCTTGTTTTAGTAGTCGGCTCTCTTGTAGCAACAGCTCTTCCTGATGGAACGCAGAGCGATCCAGCAGTATCGCACTGTAAGCTCCTTGGTGCCGTAGAGGAGAGTTATGTGCAGACTGGAGTAGTGTCTCGTCTCTCACTGTCATTGCTGTAAGATGTCAAGTGGAATTGCTGGATGCAGGAAAGCCGGGACGGTCCTGGCTGGCGAATCCCAGCCCTGTTCCAGCCAGTACACTGCTGTATCTGTGCACTGCAGCCTGGGCACGCCCAGTGACAGTGGGCTGGTGTTGTGACCCCGACTCAAACGGAGCTCAACTTATGTAAGGAAAGTGAACACCTACCCTGGTCAAGCCAGTCAGGAGCCCCAAAAGCATAGTTAAAGTAAATATATTCCTGGGTAGAGAACAGAGCTCGAAGTAGGTTGGGAATTTTTCATAGATAAGATCACTTTATTGGCTATATACAATTTCTTGTATTAGGAATTTGTCTTTTACGCATACCCCAACTTGCTCTCCATGAGACGCACAGACAGGGAAAGTAGCTTGGGGTCAGAGCGCAGGGTCAGCCATTTATACGGCACCCCTGGAGAAGTTGGGGTTAAGGGCCTTGCTCAGGGGCCCAATGGAGTAGGATTCCTCAGCCAGCCGCAGAATACAAACCGGCAACCTTCCAGCCACAGGCGCAGGTCCTGAGCCACAGAGCCACCACACTGCTCCTTACACTAGTAATGTGTCTCACATGTGGTTTAGGGAAAAGACTGGATTGACTGAAAACCAGTGAGTCAATGTTTTTGTCTGCAGTTTGGATAAGTACTTTGAGCGTCTGGTGGATGACCTGGAAGCATATGCAAATCATGCCAAGAGGAAGACTATTGAAAAGCAGGATGTAGAGCTTCTTCTTAGGAGGTATGTTCACAATTCTGTACAAGTAAATACAGATATAGTCTGTTAGAGCTGTTTTCAGGTTCCTGTCCTGTATAGATGGTGGCTTCCCTGAATTACTATATTACTTACAAGGTTGCAAAAAGACCACCTTGAAGTCTGATCTCCAGTTGTTGCCTGAAAAGGGGATAATGGACCAGGAGGTGGCACGCTTCTGTTTCAGTAATGTAAAACCAGATTCTCAAATGTGACCACTAAACAAGGTTCTAAACACTGTATTGATTGTTCTGTGGGCATTGGAGATCCCTTGACATTCTTGCCAAGTGTAGAAATGCTAACCCCTAGTATCCTAGCTAAATTTCAGTTCAGGCTGACTAATTTTGGCTGCCTGAATTGCCAACTCGGTCTGACTAATGAAATAATGTTTCACTTCTGTTTTATCTGATGTGTACTGAGCTGCTAGCACAGAATGGCTACTGAGCACTACTTGGCGGGGGGGTGAAGCAAGTATCCTCTTATATGTGAGCTTCTTGGGGGGGAAAATTGTCCTGAAAAGCACTTTTTAAATACAACTTATTTTAATTAAAAAAAAAATGGTGATAATTTTGCCATACATTTAGTGATAGAGAAAGAGCAACTGGTGTTTGTGAATATAACTTCTTTTGAAGTAAGTACAATCTGGAAGTGATGGACACAAGAGCCCAACTATGCATCTTAAAACCATTGTCCTCTTTGAAATATGTGAGTTAATCAAATGTTATTAAAGGGAACTGATCTATATTCAGCACAAGCCCAGTTTCTCACCCTTTTCTCTCATGCAGGCAAGGGCTTGTGCCAGACGGTGTGCCTGTGAATGTGCTAATTGAACGTTACCTTCCCATGGAGTACCGGAAGCTGCTGATCCCCGTGGCTACAAGTGGGAATAAGGTTTTTCCAAAGCAGTAAAGGTTTTCTCACCACGTCTTTCTTAATGTGTGTTTTATCACAGGGCACTAGAACATGCTCATTTCTTTCACTGTAACTCTAAACATTACAAGGCTATGCTGGTATTAAAACTGCTCATCATAAAAAGCAGCAGAAGACAAAAGTAGTAACCATTTATTTTTTGGTGTAGTGCTTCCAGATCCCCTAATTAATGCAGATTTTACTGTAACAGCTTTGAGAATTTATGCAACATTTCCTCTTATTGTGCTGTTTTTAAGTGTTTGTGAAGTTTCTCCTTTTCCTGTACAAATAAAGGTTTGTTCAAATTAAATTAATATATTCTTTAAACTGAATGTCTGCTAAATACATATTAGAGGTCTTATACAAGCAGTTTCTGCAGATAAATAAGCCTTCCTCAGCTATTAAGAAGCGCTGAGTGGTGCATCAGCACATTGAGCCCACGCCCCTGTAGTGACGATCTGCAGCTGCTGACTGATTGTTGGGGGAGGTAAGCAATGCTGCCCAGCCGAAGAGGCTGCACAGAAATGAGTGTTTTACAGAATGTAATAAAATTCTACCCAAACATTACTTGTCAGGAATCATTATAAATAATTATTACATTCATGCATTTAATTTAAACTTAACAATGCCAAACACCTTGGTGGAGTATTTTTGGCAGGTGGCTGCATCATTTAATAAGGGGTTGGAATACAGAAAAGCATTAGATGTCCAACTATTGCCAATTCTGGTGGGTATTTTACTGAATAGGAATTACCTTCTTGATAATCGGGCAAAGTATTTAATATGGGGAAAAAACATAATATAATGGATCAAGTTACGTGACACCATAAAACAAACGGCAGTGGCTCAGTCCTGTGGGGGCAGAGGACCTGCCCTCTTGACATGAGCCGCCAGGAGGCGTTGCAGAGCAGAGTCTGTGTCCACAGGGGCAGCCTGTTCTAGGCGATCGCTCCGCGTCTGGAAGGCCACGGACAGATAGCGGTCGAGTATCTGGGAATCCAGCGAGGGGTCGATGCTTTGAAACGCTGTCTTCAGGTCCGCAGCCTCAACCTGTCTGTTTTAAAAACAGTATTTCTAAGGACATATTCCTAATGCAGTAAACTGCAAATGAAGGTATAGAGGAGTCGTAGTCTTATTTAAGCACTGAGGTTGGTTCTGTGACATAAATACAGCAGTCACCATAAAGGAATGTCCTCATATGTCACTGCATGAATAGATAAATATTTCTAAAAGCACTTTGTGAAGGCCAGTGTAAGCCATGAAACTGACGCTTACTCTTTGCTGCCCAGCTGAGCTCTCAGTTCAGTGAGGTACTTGTGCTTCTCTGCATTCGCCTGTTTTTTCACCAGCTTTAGGAAAGGTCCAGGTTTTCCTTCTGCATCCTATAAATGAAACGACCAACAAAACTCAACAAACAAAAAATATTAAAAGGAGATGAGTAAGCTGAAACCTTTAAAAGAACAACTTTATGAAAATGTAAAATGCTTAAAGAAAGCATAGGATCATTGATCCTGAAGCTTAATTTAATGCTTATCCTGAAGATCATATAACTATTGTTATACTTAATAATTTGGGATTAGCTGGATTACTGTTGTTAGAATGGGAAGGCTTCCTGGGCTTTTCCTAAAAGCATATGAAAGTCAGTCAGCTGTCATTAAGAGAGTGGGGTACCTCAGTGAACAAAGCCTGATAGGTGAAGGTGCTCCCTAGCTGGGCCTGTGCAGCCTGTATCAGCTCCTCAATCTGTGCCTCCATCTTCAGGGGGAAGGCTCTTCGTAATGCATCACTGCCAAAAAGAACCACAGCGATCTCCAGCAACAGACCTAGTTTTTAAAATTCTTACACAATAACGAAAACTCCCGTAGAATTCAATCTCAGCAAAAACATTTGTTTGGACACATGTTTGTAAACTCATCATTCCTATTCCTGAGGGGGTATTTTTTTTACTGTGAATTATGTTCTTGCAGGGTGCTCTGTAAGCAAAAGTGAATTGCATGTTCTCCTCACCTGAACTCTTGCATGGTCAGAGTGCTGCTCTCTGCAGCGTCACTGTGGATTAGCTCCTTCAGCAGGTGAGACAGTAGGTGAATCTGTCCATGGTACACACTCTCATCCACCTGGCAAGCGGACACACAGGGTGGACCTTTACTTTTACACCTGTCAGTTGTTTCTGTGATACACAGCATCTTTTCTTTAGAATTAAAACTCAACATTGGAGTGCCCCAACTGCAGGATCTGAAGGCCCAGTGTGTGTCTGCAGGTTATTTATGTCCTTAAGAACACAGCTGGTATAAAAACCCACAGACACTACTCCAGTAGTGCGATTAGGCAAATAAGTCCTTGAGTCAAATCCTCCTCCCCTGCAAGTGCACTACTGCTCAAGACTGAACTATGAATTTCAGTGATGATTTTTTCAATGTAAATCCTTTGCAGTGCGATTTGTGTATTTGGGATTTATCTGCTCCTGCCCGTCTGCCACTGGTTATGTGCTTTAAAATACCAGGGCAGCGCTGAAGGGCCTTGGCACCGCAGATCCGAGGCGTACCTTTCCCAGGAGGATGCTGAAGAAAAGGCTGATGAAGTCGTCATCCTGGTGTCGCCTGCATCCCTCCACCAGGCTGTAAGCCCACTCCGTGGCACCGTCCACATGCCGTTTCTCGAGGAAGGAGTGGAGAAACTCCGCCAGGTTCTGCCTCTCCTCTTTCTGCAGTGGGAGCAGCAAAACAGGGTTCTTTGATTTAAGCCCAGAGGCAGCTTCCTGATACTTGATTTTACTCACAGGAGGGAAAAATGTCACCACTGCAGGTCTGATCTTTGTGGCTAGAAAAGAGTGAAAGACTTTAGAAGTGAAAATTTAGCAGACTCAATCTTGTTACCTGCTCATCCTCAAGGACTTTGTCTTTCCAGACTTCTTTGATTGTGTTCACTATCTCCGATTTCTTGAGTTTCAAGTTCCTGATCTGTCCCTCATAGCGCAAGTACACAGGGACATCCTCTCCTGTACCCTAGACAAACACAAGAGGGCGCTGTTTACAAGCATCTCCTGGGTTTAAACATATTGTACTGCTGCAACTCTTGTACAGTAGTTGTGCCCCTCAGCTTTTGGAATTACAAAGTGGATGGTGGTTTGAAATATAAGAGGTTTGCTGAAGCCACTACAAGGTGAAACAATTCTACACTAAATCTTTTTTTCTTTGCAGAACAGAAAAATTGATGGTGGAGTCTTTACTCAGGTTTTTTGTAAGGGCAGTGAAAGGCCATTGGTGTTCCAGATCATGGTATTACCTTTGATATATACTCCAGACTTTGAGATATATGATCTTATTTTCTTTTAAATGTGCAAAAAGGGAGCACTTCATTCATTAAAGCTCAACAAATATATGACATGGTCATGAACCTTACATGTTCACATTGAGCACAATAATCCAGTGTACCTTGATGGAGACTGTCTAAAGAGGGAAGTGTCCTACAGCAGGTGGTTAAGTATATGGTTTAATTGTGGTCTAAGGCAGAAGGTACATAAATACTGTATTCAAGAGGAACAATGTTTTATCATGCAAATCTTAATGCTTTAATGAGTAAAGATAATGGATAACGTTAATTTCCAGCCTGTAGACACTGATAAAGAGTCCTATAAAACATGCAGGGAATAGCTGTCGAGGTGAAATAGAGAGATATCTGTACCAGCCCGTCAAAGAAATCCTTTTCTTTGGCTGGTCCTCCTCTCAGCTCCTCCAGAAGAATGTCCACCAGCTGGTCACTGGACTGGCCCTCCGTCAGCTGTGCCCAGCGCTCACTGCCCCCTGACACCACATCTATGGAAACAGAATGAGCCTTATCGGACTTCTTAGCCAACTTGCTCATAAACTTCAATACCAGGTCAAATTAGAAATCTAATATGTGAACAGTTAATAAAATGTGAATTTTAATTTTAAATCACTTTTAGTCCAAATGACAGGGAGGATTATTTTGAATAAAATACGAGTGCAGCCTGCAATGTCAAGAATGACGCATTTTAAGCCTGCTCTTAAACAGTTGTGCACACTGTCAACTCTTTCAAACCTCACCCACAGTAAAGGGCAGCGTGGGCTGGGAGAGAGGCGCCGCTGGGTACCTGCACACTTCTCCCAGCGCGGCCGCGGCGTGGAGCTGCCTCTGAAGCGCTCCAGCTCTGCCTGCAGGCCCTCTCTCTGCTCCGCCAGCTGCCGGTGCACCTCCAGCAGCGTGTCGTACTCCTGCTTCATCTGACTGAAGTCCTTCTGCAGCATCTCCATCTGGAGGACAGGCAGGAAGAAAACACCGGCACCACATTCAGTACAAGGGCGACTGGAGGAAAAAGCTCTGTAAGGGCTTTTACCACAAGGCTCATCAAATCAGGTGTCCCTGCAGCACCTGCTATTTCTTATCTCTTAAATATAGGCATATCAGCTGTTGGTTTCACAGCGCTGCTTAAATTACACTGGTGAATGCCCCTTTTTCCATACAACCCGACTCCTCAGCAGTAACAGTTTATTCTGGGTCTGATGAGCTAAATATCTTTTCGCTGAGCCTTCTACAGACGCTTTTTTATTGTCACGAACATATAGAAACCTTGGTCCTTGTCAAAGCCTTAAAATTCACTTCGGAAAGGCAAGAAATAAGAACATAGCTGTGCAAATTCCAATGATAACTTGCTGATGCGAAAGATTAAGGCTGCGCTGTGCTTTATGTTTATCTCACCCATAGCTTCTGGTGAAAAAAAATCACAGCGGTGCTGTGACTAGAACCTCTTGTTCTCATATTAATCACACAGAGATTAAAAAAGAAAAACCCAGGAACCAGCCAGCCTGCTCATTTATCTCACGGGGGTTTCACTGAAAGCTATTATAAATATTAATAGCAGCTACGAACACGCCAGTGCAACACCTCAGCGACAATGCAATGAGGCAAAATGTGGAAAAGGCCAAATTCAACCATATCAAGAGAGGTGCTATAGTATTATAGCCCATGGGTGCCCTCTGACCTTGCCTAAGGTGTCCCTGTGCTTCCTGTCCAGGCTCTCCCAGTCCCGCCGGGGCACGACGTCCCCATACTCGGCCTGCATGCGGTTCAGCTCCACCTGCAGGCGGGTCAGGTCCTCCCGTGCCACTTTCAGCGCCAGGCGCACCCGCACGGCGTCCTCCTGCTCCTCCACTGCTCGCAGAAGCACAGCACACGGGGCTGCAGTCAAATACTGCACACGTACAGAACTGCGCAAGCAGGCTTTCACAAGCCCTTCACACCAAGGCAAACGGGATGCCCTACAAGGTACGGTTGCACTCCGTGCACAAAATATATATGTTACGGTGCGTTACAGCTCATTTCCAGATTTGTCATGTAAGAATCTAAAGTTTATTAATTCATGCTCTTCCCTGGAACTGAGTTTTAGAGAATGGGAATGCAACAGTCTTGTAAATGCACCTTCTAATGGATGATAGGGCTTTTGGAGCAAGCTGCCCCGGTGCTCTGGGGAACTGAAAGAAGCAGAGATGATGCGGGCTCCTGAACTAAGTACCTTCTTGCTCAGGGCTCTTGTGCTCTTCTTGCAGGTACCTCATGTTGCTGATGTCGTTCACCAGGAGCTTGCGGGCATCACTCTCCTCCCGATACAGCAGGTACTGAGCTGCCAGGTCCTCCTGCAGCCGGGACACCTGTACAGAAAGGGAGTGAAGCTGACTCGGAAGTGTAAGCAGGGTCGGGCATTTATCATGCCTTCAAGAAACTGAAACCCAGAAGTACGTTTACAAAACTTAAGGCAGCAAAAGAAGCTTATTGCTTCTTCCACAAATTGCTAAATTGTTTAAAAGTGTTATATTCAGAAATATTGCTTGTGAAATGCGTTACAATATTGTATATTAAATAAAACAGAAAAGCAGAAAGCTGGGGTAAATCATATAGGTTTGGGTGAATGAAAAAGTGCAGCTAACCTTACATTAGCTGACTAATGTAACCCATATCAATTTGGGCACTGTAATCCAAAAGGCGAGCCATATCTGCAGCTTTAGGCTGTTTTCAGATAAAGCTCATTAGTAAAGCTGTTCATGATCAAGCCCTTGTGCAGTAGGCTCATTCTCTCTTATGTGTCCACATTGAAAAGCAATCCATAAATTTGTGATGCCTCCTTAAAAGCAGGCCTTGTTTGTGTAATCTCTAATGTGAGTCCCTCTAAATAAATGGCTGAAGCACCTCCACAGGATTCCTAGCGTTAATATTACAAATACATAAGCCAGTCCTGAAATCCCAAGGCACAGACTGACTGCCTTAGGGCTGGAACACACAAACACACTTGCGCACAGCAAGAGCAAAACCAGAAAACATTTAGAGTAGATATTACTTTGGTAAAATGTCTAAAATGAACATTTTAGATCTTCTGCATCTTACTGTGTCTATCATCTGTGTCACTTGCACAGCCTATCATACTAATTTTGATTTTTAAAAGTCTGATAGACATTTGATGCAAACAATGTTTAAACATGCAAAACTGAAATCTGAAAAGGTGATTCCATTACCTTATGTCTGGGTATGAGGCTGCTGGAAAATACAATTAAATCATTTTTTTACTTCATATATTTTATATTACTTACATAAACAGAGATGATAAATATATAGTTTTTTATTTATTCCACATAATATGTGTACCACAATATCTCCCTATCTCTGCACACCCAGAGCCTTTTTTTACCTGTGCTTGTAGTGCGTTCTTGCTCTCATTCATATTGTCGATGATCATCAGCAAATGGCTCTTCTCCTGTTTGAGGGCCTTGACCTCCGCTCTCTCCTCCTCACGCAGGGCTAGGACCCGCTGGTCACACTGCTCTGACACCACCACCAGCATCCCCTTCAGGGGCTCCAGGGTACGGATCTGCTCTCTCAGATGGGCTGGGGTTAGCACACAGCAAGATCACACTATCTCTTCCCCAGTCATTTGTATTTCATTATTTGCTTCTCATGTTTTTTGTTGAGAAAACAACCATGCATAAGCAGAAACAAAGTGTTCCACTAGTACGTTCTGGAAATTGGCCAATACTTCATGGATCTTTTCTGTTGTTTCATACAGGTGTAGCGCCATTCTAAACTGGACTCTCACCAGTGCGTCTGTCTACTTTCCTGATTGTGTGATCTTTCATGCTGGAGTCTTCCTGGGCATGCAAAGAAATACAAGGCCATGCTTTCAGGAAAAAGATTTGGTAAACAAAGAGGATCTGAAGTTCATATTTGAAATTAACACCAGAAAAAAAGAAAAAAAAATGTGATTGCACCACCACAACTGAATGCACTGCAAAAGTTCATGTAGCTGTAACTATAAAAAGGGCATTATTTATTATATCAATAACTGTTACTATATGTGCTGAAATACTGCAGCTGTTACATACCTAATGCAATCTCATATTCATTCTTGATGGCAGAAAGCAGTGGCTTGTAAGTTTTTAAATCTTCGATGAAATACTGAAACACTTCCTGGTATGCCTGTATAGTAAACAGAAACAGAACTCAACAGTAGATTCTCCTGAGCCCTGCAGGGGTGCTGCTCAGGGGGCAGGGGGCATAGTGTGAGGGCTGCTGTTGCAAGGAGCCGAGAGTCCGGGAGAGGATTTAGGGATCAGAGTTCAAGGAAAGGTGCAGATGATGTTATTTACTCAGGGGCCCCCGCGGACACTGCCAGGGCTATCTAACGTGGACAATGGGAGAGCGTTCCTGTGGGTGCCGACCTGCAGCCTGCGCTCCGGTGCGTCGAGCTGGCTGGAGTCCAGCGCCTGCAGCTCCCTCCGCAAGTAGCTCTCCAGCTGTTCCAGGAAACGTGGCTTGGAGACCAAACCCGAGAGCTCCTCGCCACATCTGCACACAGGCAGGACAGACAGAAAACAACAGAATTCTCGAGGCGATTCCCAGACCACTCCATTGGCATTTACATCTGGAATTCTGCCCAGACTTTACTGAATCCCACGGACATCCGTCCATCTGTGGGAGACGATGGAAATGCAGGGGCCATAGGGAAGTCTGAGATCTTTGGACACTTTTATTACTGTTGAATCCAGTGTCCTTAAGAAAATCAGCCACTTCTGGTGAATTGTACACTCCGTACACTATTATTAAAAACAGTTTCATTATACAGAAAAATCAGACCAAAAACCCAGAACAGTCTCACGCCCCCTTGATTGAGAGAGACTCTTAGATGAAACTGGGAAGCTGGGAGAGTCTGGAGGAAATAAAATCTGCTCACCCACGAATTCTGTTCTCACTGCCGGGTGGTTGTCTGTGTCCTTGGTGGACTATCTGTGAGGACACGTGGGCAGGCCATGTGGAGAGGAAGCCAGTGGCTCCAGCACCCTGGAGAATTAGAGAACAGGATCATTTATTACACAACTTGACAGCACACAAAAAAATCAAGGACATACAGTATACGTAAACTTACTAATCAATACTCCATTTCTAGTAATGTTAATTACTTTGTATGATACTGTTTTGGATGTTGTTTACCATTCCAATGGTATTGTTAACACTTATTCAGCAATTGTAACAATTTTGTTAATTATTTTCTAAAAAACGTACTTAATAAAGTTTAAATAAATGAACTGTAAGAATATGCATTGCATTCGTCACATTCAATATTTTCATTTCAGATTCAGAAATACATAAGTGCAACATACCAAAGCATATAGTCTATAAAATTGCATAATTAAGATTTCAATCACTTCAATTTTGCCCTTTTTCATCTGGCCTTAGAAATAGCAGCAGCAAGAGTAGTGGTACAGGAGCAGTAGTACATTAGCAACAGCAGCAGTGAGACTAGTGATTTACTAGTATAGTAGCAGTAATGTAGTAGCTGTAGATGTAGTACAAGTAGCTGTAGAATAGTAACCGCAGTAGTAAGAGCAGTAGTACTGGTTGTACAGTAGTATTAGTAGTAAAAACAGCAAGAGAGTGGCTACAAAAGCAGTAAGTGTTGTAGTATCAGTACTACTAGTGTTACTCACGTGTGCTGTCTTCAGGGTGAAAAGGCTTCCGATCTCATCGCTTTGCTGTCGGCTCTTCCTGACAGGCTTCTCGCTCCCTCCAGGACAGTTTACAGGCAATCTATAAAATAACGAGGTCGTGATCTCCCAAGACTAGCCTTTAAATAGCAGGCTTTCTTTTGGTGGTGTATTTACTCTGTCGCTGTCCCCATACATGCCGTCATTTTCTCAAGTCAGGAAAGACAGAACTCAGTTATCTGAAATGTATCTTATTGTTCATATTCAGTAAAATCATTGTGCGCTTTACTGAGATAGAGATGTACTTGTAAAGAAAAATAGAAACCACGCAATACGTTACTTGTTAGCCATTGCGGTCTGCTGCATACTGCAGGTTCATTTGGAAAATATATATATATTAGAAACTGTATTTAACTGTAACTGTATTTTTCAAAACTGACCCTTGTCTTTCTGACACAGGCAAAGGAGGCAACTTGCAGTCTTTCTGCACCGACATGCCGAACATGAGATTAATCCCTGTATCGCCGGCTGGGATAGTCCTGACCCACTGGCGCTCTCTGTGTACACTGCGTTGCCATGGAGACGAAGGACCCCTCCCGGCAGGACCTTAAAGGGATGTCCTCAGCAAAGCAAATAAACAAATATGTGTTTCCTAATTTTTCCTGCTATAGATCCAAAAGTTTGGACATTAAAACACAGTTATTATTATTTAAAAGCTGTTTATCTCCGTACAGTCGTGGTTTTAGATTTAAATACCGTTATGTCCCTAGTACAAGATTTGGTTTACGTAATTTAAAGGGAAATTAAAGAATGTGGTCGTTTTTGAATATATATTTTTGGAAGTTGCAAACAGTTTAAAAAATCAAAGCACCACACGTCTTTAGAAACATTTGTAAAACGTAAAGCCCTCCGTCTGCACTGAATTAATACATAGCAGTAACGAGCATTTTTTTCACTTTTATCGGATCAAATATTCTAGTTACGTGTAAAAAACATCCCAATCTGTTGCTTGAAAAATGTTCAAAACACTCCAGCTCATGTGGCGTTGATCCTGGTATATGTAGTTCTTTATTAAGGAACGCAATCACTCGATAAAGAAATGCCAGCCTTTAAAAAACTACATTTCCCGAGAACCCTATGAGCTGCTACAGGGGCTTGTGGGGTTTGTAGGAAAATCTGAAGAACGATCTCGTTCAACCAGTTTGGAATCCGCAAGTCTGTAGAACTACATTTTTTCCTCCTCCTCACGCGTGAAGTCCACGGGTGCACTCCCGCAGGTATTTGTGGGAGTTGTAGTCATTATCGAACTTTGTGCTCGTCGATACCCGTCGTACAAGACGATCTCCCGAACTACAACTCCCTAGCACACCGCCGATAGCCCGATTCTAGAGCGTTGGTTATCCGGGGATATCGCACCGCTGTCTCTAGTCTATTTCACTCTCTCCCTCTTCCTGCGGATTGACACAATACAGTAGAAAAAAAGCAAAACAAAACATTAAAAGCCAAAAAAATGGCGGAGCTCGGAGCGGGGAGCTTGCAAGGGGGGGACCCTGCTTTCAGCTACCAGGAGCGAGAGCTCAACGAGCGACTGAAGCAGCTTTACCCGGCCGTGAATGAGGAAGAGACTCCTTTACCTCGATCTTGGAGCTCCAAGGATAAATACAGCTACATCGGGCTCTCACAGAACAATCTCCGGGTGCATTACAAAGGTAGAGACATGCCGAAATGCTAGCACTGGCCTTCTTAATCCGGGCCAGCACTCTCCCGAAGGCTCGCTGAGCCGTTGTCTACTGTATGCGATTATGCGGACGCAGTCTCCCTGGTCTGTTTTGATCTGTTTTCTGTGCCCTCTCTGTTTTGTCTCACAAAAAGAAATCCCCAAAGGGCTGACAGTTAATGATGACAGTGTCTGGGGTTCCTCGGGTTAGAAGACCCTCGCCCTGGCCGAGCTGCCCCCGATTTCGTTTTTGCTCATAACGACCAGATAAGATGCTGGGCAGCGACTCGTCTCAGCCTTGCAGCTGAACTGTGTCGGGTGCCGTTTTTATTTTATTCTTCGTGTGCTAATGTCCTACGCTTCTGCCCACCCCTCCCACTTCTTGTTACAAATCCCCGAATTTTAATAAGGTCCAAGAAGCAAGGGGGGTGACCCGAGAAATCCCCCCCCCCTCAATCTTTCCTTGCCCTCTTAGAAAATAATTGCATTAAACGGAAAAGAATGACATCACTTGCCGTGACTGTCAGCAGTTTGCGATACTGATTATGAGCCAGTTTTAGGAAATATGGACGCACGGTAGGTGTCAGTTACCCAGGGCAGGTAGCTGTATTCTG
Source organism: Lepisosteus platostomus (assembly GCF_059453375.1). Classification (NCBI taxonomy): domain Eukaryota; kingdom Metazoa; phylum Chordata; class Actinopteri; order Semionotiformes; family Lepisosteidae; genus Lepisosteus; species Lepisosteus platostomus. The sequence continues at coordinate 14,160,866 of NC_142630.1, forward strand.
CTCCATTGGCACAGTGATATAGATGCCAACTCTGGGCACTTAAATGGACGAGGCACCTACCAAAGACGACACAGGAATCCGCAATGATCTGGTATTCCTTTTTGCGAGATTATTGCGGATTCCGTGAGCCGTGTGGTGAGTGACGAGGACCGAAAAAGAAAGACGAAAAAGAGATCAGCTCGTTGTTGAATTCGGGCCTTGAATTACAATGAATTAACCCTTTCCGCCCCGAGAGCGGAAACAGGATGTGTTTATTGTGAAAGAAGGGCTCGGTCTCGTCCTCCTGGTTCTAGTGGGGTCCGGGCCGTGGTTGTGTCTCTGAACCACGGCTCCCCCAGGGTTTTGAAAAAGGAGTGGCAGACCTGTTGTGTGGAGTTTTTCTGTCAAAGGGCAGGTTTAGTAAAATGAATAAGCAAATGACACGCCACCAAAGATATGCTTCTTCAGAAATCTGGCTAACATTGAGGGCTTTACCAGACATAGCTATCGGTCCTATGTGTACCCCCAGAGTTCTCTGAATCACCCCCCTTTTTTTTGAGCATGGAGTTGTGGATTTAGAATCACGGGGTTCTCTTCAGTGTGGATCCTGATGAGAGCAGCGGTGTGGGTACCATGCACAAGAATTATTAGGTTTCCATTCTAGTGAGGATTGATTTCAATGTATCGGACTGGGCTGGGGGAAATGGAGAGATCATGGTCGACTGATTGAAATTGCTTTATTTGAAATTGATTGAAATCCAAAATGAAAACACTTTGCTCAAACAGAATGATGACTGATCCAACCACGGTTGCTTCTGGTAACGTTAGGTGCCCCCTGTTGCTATGGGTTATAATTTCACAAAGCACCTGACATTGGAATGAAACTGACTCCTGCTGTCAATTAGATCTCATGTCCCACATGGGCTGTGTTCTGTATTGCCTGTGGAATACCATCAGTTCCCTGCAAATTCGTCTGATGTGTTCTTTTAAAAGACCAAATTGTATTCAGCCAACAGAGCTTAGGCAATGTAGACTAAGGGTTTTTTTTTGTTTCAAGGACAGAGTAAAGTTTCTAGACGGCATGTTTTGTTTGGAAGGAGTGATTTGTAAGATCTGTAATGAGGGTCTTGGCCGAGACAGATCAGAGAGGTGTATGGTAAGTCAACACTGAACTCAGTGAAGGCCCTGGCTGTGAGCCGGGGGGCCTTTCTGAAATGAGCTTTTTTTTTTTTTTTTTTTTGCCTGAGTGGAAGAATCAGTGTTCACAGTGCAAAGGTCCAGTGAGAGAATGAGGATATTTTTCCTAATTATACAGAAACTGGGGGGGGGGGGAGACACTTTAACTGGAATGATTGCAGTTAAACGTATTTATTTAGAATGGGGGAAGTCAGTTTTCCGAAACTTAGAGGTGTCATTTTAGCTCAACACCTTCAATGAAATATTTACCCCAATGTGGAACCTGCAGGTGTAGTCTGAACACTTGTACAATTGTATTAGACTGCGGGGTGAACAGGGGTGGAAATAGTAGTATGACACAGAATTACTCCATCAGCCGCAGCCCTGCGTTCAGATTAGGCAACCTATAAATAGCTCTGCTTTATATTTAAAAAAGAATCCAGAGAACATGCATGCACCATTTTGAAACCTGTGAACAGAGTGTGATCGCTGGCATCATGAAGTCATTGCTCACCCGTCTGCAAGATGGTCGTCTCCCCTCTCGGTGCAGAGGGGCGCCGGGAGGCCGCAGGCCTGGGCCCCCGGGGGCCCCGCGGGCCTGGCAGGCAGGCCAGCCCCACGGCACTTGTCTCCTGCCGGGCCGCTGCTCCGAAGTGGCCGCGTGACATTGATATGCACATGAGCTCGTCTTAAAGGGATGGCTCCCCCTTCGTTCCCCTCCATTGTGAGGAGCTGTGGAAAAAGCGGCACTACCTGGCTTCGTGCCGCTTCAGAGGAGAGGAGTCACTCGCTGATGGTGGGTGCTCTTCCTCAAGTTGGCTTTTTTGCCATTAAGCAATGTGGGGGTACGACGTGGTTGCTGTTTTTATTTCCCTTCAAACTGCTAAGCTTTCTTGTGTTTTCTGTTTCCCCTGGATTCTGAAACAGGGTCTAGAGGCCTCCAGGGCTTTTGGGTTCAGTGACCAGATTATCAGGGCACACATTCGGTCATGGGGCAGGTGCTGGAGGAGCCTGTTCATTATTAACAGCTGTATAGATCTACATGTCACAACAGTCCACCTCCTGACATGTTGTACTTTGCAGGCAAATCTGACTCCCAAGATTAGCCCGCAATCAGCAGAAGAGTTATTTTACTGTTATAAGCAGAGACGCCCATCAATGAGAACATAATGTTCTCATTTACATTGTGCTCTCAGTTACAAATGAAAGGAGGGAATTCTGCCCTTTAACCCATTTGGTAGTTAGTAGCTAATCAATCCATGGATCTTGTTCAGCAATACCTTGAAAGAAGCCAGGGTTCAACAACATGGATGGGTAACTTGCTCCATGCTCCCACTACTCTGGGGGTAAAGAATGGCATCTTGTTCTCAGTTTTACATGCACTTCCAAGCCCTTTTCAATTGTGTCCTCTATTTTGTGTTTCACTGTTCATTCTGTAGGAGTCCCCTGGATTACCGTGAACAATACCCTTGAGGGCTTTGAACATTTATATGAAGTCCCCGCATAATCGTCTCTGTTTGAAGACTAAAGATGTTCCATTCGTTCAGTCTGTCAGTGTAGGAGGTTCCCTTGGGTCTCAGAACATATCTGGTTGCTTTTGTTCTGGACAGGTTCCAGAGCAGAGAAGCAAATGTGGTGTGGTGAATGCTACCTGGAAGCAGAATGTTTTTATGTTTGAAAATGGCATGTGTAACTTGCTGCAAAAATGTCCGTGTATATAACTCTACACATGCGAGCACCATCTGCTTTGCCTGTAGGGCTGATCACGGCATGAACAGTACACCCCCACTGCAGAGGGAAGTCTGTTCTGTCTTGAACGTGACCTAAGGTCTGTACAGGTCACTGCCAGCTTCTGATAGAAGACTATAAGTCTGACTTTTATAAGTCTGTAAATTTGACCTTTTTTTCTTCTAGTGAAACGCATTATACTTTTAGAGGCCATGTTTCAGTTGTTTATGGATCGCCTTTATGTTTGTTAAACGTCCCAGGCCTGTTTCAGTCTCTTCTCTGGATAAGTCACTGCCATATCTGACGTTTCCTCTTCTTCTTTTGCAGAGAAGCCTTTGTGTCAAATGTTTTATTATTAGTATTAATGTCGTCGTAGAATGTTATTGACGACCATTCGCTAACTGCTGTGAATGAATCATTCACCTATTCATAGGCTCCTCATAAGGTTCCTCTTAAGCTTAGACACTTTTTAGTCTTTCTTTTCTGCTTAATGTATGTATTTAAAATGCACTTCAGTTAAGAATTTATACTGTGAAATATTTAGGTGAGTGTATTTTTGTGGAAAAGGCTTTCTCTTGAGCTCTGTAGCAACACTCCTAGTTTACTTGTTTATAGGGGTGTTTCTAAAGTTTTGTGACCACTCTCACGGGAGACGACCAAATTGATAGTTTGGATATCTGATCTGTAGTCAACCTTTCTGTTCCACATTACTGCCTTTTTAGGACCTGAAAATGAACAGAATTTCCGTTTAAATTGGTCATTGCAGTTGGAATTGAACCGGGCTCTGCAGCTCCAGTAAAATGACTTTTTGGGGTTGTCCCTGGAGAGGCAGCTGCAGTCAGCAATGTAAGTCCCCAGCACTCGAAACACCACAGAGAGGGCACAGGTGGAAACTAAAGGGAAGCACTTTTAGGACTGGGAGCAGGAGGTGCTTCTATACACAAAGGGTTGTGGAGGTCTGCATCATGTGGGACAGGATTCCCAGCAAGGCAGTTGAGGCCCAAAGTCAGAGCTCCTTTAAAAAATCAGCTGGAAGAAATTTAACATTCACTTAGCTGCTAATCAACCAAACGAGCTACATGGGCCGAAGGACCACCTCTGGTGTGCCGGCCATTTTTATGTCCTTACGGAGAAGCTGCAGGACAGGGATAAGTACCCAGCAGCCATATTGCCCTGCAGCTCACAACTGGCAGCCCACTGAAGCTCAGCAGCTGTGAGGCTGGCCAGTACCTGGATGGGAGACCTCCTGGGAAAAACCAAGGCTGCTGCTGGAAGAGGTGTTAGTGGGGCCAGTAGGGGGCGCTCACCCTGCGGGCCATGTGGGTCCTAATGTATACTGTCACTGTACCGTAAAAGCCGCCATCCTTCGGATGAGACATAAAACCTGACTCTCTGTGGTCATTAAAAATTCCAGAGCCTTTCTCGAAAACAGTAGGGGTGTTAATCCGGAGTCCTGGCCAAATTTCCCATTGGCCCCTACCAATCATGGCCTCCTAATAATCCCCATCTATGAATTGGCTTCATCACTCTGTTCTCCTGCCCACTGAGAGCTGATGTGTGGGGAGTGTACTGGCTGCCATCACATCATCCAGGTGGGGGCTTCACACTGGGGAGTCCCCATTACCTGTAAAGCGCTTTGAGTGGAGTGTCCAGAAAGTGCTATATAAGTGTAAGGAATTATTATAAATAGGTTTTGCTTTCACAGTGCACAGCCATCTGACCAGGCCTGGCTGATGTTCAGCCCCTCTGAGTCACTGACCAGTGTACATATTTATCCCCACGCGCTGACGGAGGGCTGGAAATCTTCGGGATGCAGACAGCAGGCTTTGCTTGTCCATTGTGTTGAAACATTGTTCTCTCAACTCGGCTGTGGCAGATGTACTATAGTCTTGGCAGATGATTCCTGGAAGAATCTTTTATCTGCTGTTCTCTGTATAAATAGAATACAGTTCTTCTGATGCGTGTTTTTTTTTCCACAAGGTTGCTTTTGATTCTAGAGCATTTTCTTTTTGCCCTGACGTGCGCAGGTGCTGCACACCATAAACCTGAGCCATTGTCACATTTCTTTGTTTATGCAGAGTCCCGAGCCTGTGCTTTTTTATATTACAATAGCGCTGAAGGGAGATTTAGAAAGCTGCAATACCTAAAATATCAACCATAACGATCCCAGCAGCCTGGAGGGGAATGTCATGCCCATGACCTTTGACCTTTCCCCCTGCCCTGAGTTGACCCCCCAGGGGCAGTAGTCAGACCTCTGGGGCTGGAGCTGTCCAGTCACTGCTCGCACTCCCAGTGGCCCTACTGTACTGGGACAAACAGTAATCAGCTTCGGTTTATATACTACCCTTAAAGGCAGCCATCTCACTTTAATACTGCTGAATTATCGGCATTTCATTAATAATTGACAAATTACGGAATTGCTGGAAAATAATAGAAGCTGATGTTCCTGCTCGGTGCGAATCCTGTCAAGCATGTGTCACACAGGCCCCCGGACCCCTGGACTATCGGCAGAACCATCTGGCCCATCGCTGTCTCTCTCTCCTGGTCCCGCAGGTCACGGGAAGAACCACAAGGACGCGGCGTCGGTCCGGGCCACCCACCCCATCCCGGCCGCCTGCGGCATCTACTACTTCGAAGTGAAGATCGTCAGCAAAGGGAGGGATGGGTAAGGGAGCAGGGCTGGTTCCCCCCGCCTTTCGTTCACGAGCCGTTTCAGCTGTGGAGCCGCGATTCCTGAGGGCCCAGCTGTCCTGGCTGCCCGTCGGTGGTTCTGCTATCTGTAGAGCCCATCGCCAGGGCTCTGTCCACTCTCATGCTCCTCACGGGGGCCTGAGGCTCATTTCCAGCCGTTGGGACCGAGCTGAGATGCGACTAGGCCCGCGCAACAGCTGGCCTGTGCTTTCTCTGGCAGGCGTACCCCTCTCGATTCGTCTTGCAGCTGTAATGGCTTCCTGATTGGCTTTGGTGATGTTTTCTTGCCGGTGCTCTGCCCCTGGACTCTAGGAGACCCCTCGTGGGAGCATTCCCGCGCCCAGCTGTTAATGTCATGCTCACTGTCCTGCTCCTGCTCCTCGTACCTTGTGAGGCACCCAGGCCGCCAGTTTCCCTGCCTGCTTGGTCAGTCTCCGAATCGCAGCAGACAGCGCTGTGCTAATGGTGCCCCCTCTCCTTCTTTGCAGGTACATGGGAATCGGCCTGTCTGCCCAAGGCGTCAATATGAACAGGCTGCCTGGTAAGTCGTGGGGGGGAGGGGGGGGTGGCAGGAAGTTAAGAGATTCATTAAGTTGCTTGAGGTTTTATGATTTGAGTACCAAGTGCTTTGCAGTATCTTTAACACTGTTTATGGCTGCGCATCACTGTACAAGAGTGCTGCAGGAGATGGACATGGCGTTTTGGAATGTGTTCTTTTTGGCAACAGATGAGATTTCTTGCACTGATCTTTTGTTTCTGACATAGTTTGATGTTTAACTACCAAAGTTAAGCACGTTCTGTAGAAGACGAAAAAGTATGTGCTGGTTGGCGTTTCACAGATGTGTGCCGCGGGGTAAAATGTGGAATGGCATTTTGCGCAGCCGGCTGAAAAATCAACCCTTCATGTCCAGAGGTCGTAGGCCGCTTCATTTCTTCTGCCGTTTTGTTATCTGATGCCTCGGCCCGGGGGTTGTGTGTCTCAGAGACTGTGGTGGTGGTTCTGGAATGTGAAAACTAGGCAGAGGGACAGCCGGCGTGATACTGTTCTGCCTGTGTAAAGTACCCTTCAGTGGTGCTTTCTCTCCTGGCTCCTGGAGGTCACATGGAGATTACCTGCTCTGGGAGATTTGTCGCTGGTATTAGCTGTCGGGTCATGTGACCTGGTGCTGAACACACTGTACTAGGCTCTGTGCTGCTCACTTGCTCTCAGATCAGAGAGGACTCTTTCACCGCCACTGTTCCCTCCCTGTATTTCCACAAACCAGCTTTTTTGATGTTTGTCTGGCGAGAGTTCCAGCAAGAGCATAACCATGCCTGATTGGCCAGCGTTCTGACGGGCCCTTGGATTTTTCTGTGTATTGTGTCCGATTTTGTGCACTTGCCTAGAGGGGTTGATTTGTCAGGTGTTGTCTGCATCACTGAGTTTTTGTTTCCCCATGCTTTTGAAAGTCAGCGCTATTCTCTGCGAGTGGGGTAAAGTGGTTTCCAGTGAGATCTCAGTTGACCCAGAGGTCAGGAGCGCACAGTTGCCGCTCTGTGCAGCCGCTAAGAGAAGCTTCAGGAAAAGCCCATCGAGGACTGGAGTGCAGCCTGTGTGTCTTGTGTTGCGATTCTGCAGAGTGCTGTTCAGCCCCCACTTGAGCTGAATCTGAACGGGGGAGGGGGAGTCTGAACACTGCCACGAGCCAATGTTGGTTGCATTAAAAACTGGGTTTTGCTTTATTAATAGTTTTTCCATTATTTCCCAGGACAGCAGCTAGATTTAAGTGATGAAATTGGCTGGAGCACAAGTGGTGTGAGAATGCCAATTGCTCTCTTCAGGTGGTAACTGGGGTCCTAGTTCACTAAGGCAGTGTGTCCCTGGAGCGGGTGTCGGGCCTTTCCTTACTAGAGAGCCAGCTGACCTGTCGTGTCCACTCTCAGGGTTAAGTGTTAAAGGGGAACTCCAGCCCCAATTTGTCAGACCGGTTATTAAATCGTGGTAACACAAAAAATTCATTGACATTATAGAATAAAATATAAATGTTGAATTAAGAGCAAAATCGTGAACTTTGTTAAAGGACTCTAAGTCGCCATGTATATGCAACTCGCCTTCAAGCTCCCACGAATTGCCATGAGATGCTGCCCTTCCCACTCGCTAGTCACTATAATGACTATTTCTGACCATAAGACAGGTTATACAGCAGATCCTTCACCACAGAAGTGTTCCAATGTGATCCGCAGGCACCGTTAACAAGTATAAGTATATGTCGGCAAAACTATCTTGAAATCAAGACCAATATTTCTATTGCATTGAAAGAGATGTATTCACAAGCATGCTTGTTTACAATGTCATAAGGCCGCATCACATTACTGGAGGTTTTGTTGCTTCGTTCTGAGTCACAGTACATGGCTCTGAGCTTTACCTGGATATTTTGTCTACTTTTACATTTTACTTTAATTGTGGTTTGAAACGCCATCCTGATTCTTTGTAACTCGGAAATATAAAAAATAGCCTTGCCATTCCCCTGTAAACTCTGCAGCACTGCACCCTGCTGCAGGGGCAGAGCCTGGGAGCAGGCACTGGATGCATGAGAATTCTGCCCAGCTCGTTGTAATGTGATGGTCGAAAATTTGCATAGCAGAACAAAAGAGATAAAGAACAGTTCATCCCCCAAGAAAAGGACTCCGACAAGCATCCTGTTTGCATTGTTCTTAGGAGTACGTTAGGTGCAAACTGCAGAAAATCAGTCTGGGTGGGACTAACATCTTTTTTGGGAAGCACAGCATACAGACACCCCATAATCACAAATGTTTAGCCCACTTAGTGCATCATTAATGCCAAAGGTTTCACCCCAGTGCAACAAATAGCACATTTTTTTTCACCTTGATTGTGCTGCCATGTCACATGCAGTGTGCTACAGGTTGCCTGTGTGAGATTTCTAGCGATCTGTGCCTGGAGATTGAGTGGGAGTGTGTGGGTTGGAGGGGTTGTGGAAAGACGACTGTGTTTCTCTCTTTGTCGTGACCTCTGCCCACCACCGTCTGGAGGGCTGTCTGCTGGGAGCCCTGTGGCTGACAAGGTTCTGTGTAGACCTGCTCTGGAGTAGAGCTGATAAATAACTGTGTCGGAGCCTCCCCAGGAGGAAATCGGAGATCCCTATGGATAGCGCTGCTCATCAGTCACTGCAGAGAAGGCTCTGGGACAGGGTGATCCTGTCGTTCTGCAGTTCAATTGGCTTTCTGTGGAAAGGTCCATAAATAAACGCTTGCAAAGACAGATCCATAGACAAGAGGCCCTGTGAACGGTGTCAGAGAGAACACCTCTCATCTGTAATCGATACACTTTGGAACAGTTTGTCCTTCTCCAGCAGGGGTATTGTCTTATCCCCAGTGCACCACAATTAACCATTAACTTCCTGTACAACGGAATTCTCCGTGCTGCACGTCCGTTTCTGAAGTCTCATTCTTAGCTGATTTCTTATGGAAGATAGCATTGGCATTGTTATAAATTATACCACAATTTGCTTTTAGTTATTTTAGTCAGTTCCATGCGGGTAAAAAACCCACAAAAAAGACAAGTACATTAGCCTGGAAAGGACAAAAGGTTATCTTGAATGTTTTGTTTCCTGTATTTTATTAAGTCTGTAAGGAAACCATTAGTTTTATACTATAGCCTGTTAGAACTAGCTCATAATTAAGGAAAAATCTCCACGTTGCTTCATACGCAGGTTGTAGACATAAACAAATATGCCAAGGCCCCCCAGACACGGATAAATCAAAGACGTTAATCCAGGCTCATACGATCCGAAAACCAGGTCCTCTTCTGGGACTCACACTGCTGTGCAGAAGTCTTTGACGTGATCGGGAGTTACCCTTCAAATCCTTCCCTGAAGTTTAACAACTTTAACCATTAGTGCTACAGCTTAGAAGACACACAGCTTGTCATTTAGCAAATCCTAATGCACACTGATCAGCCTCTTGAAAAACGTGATGAAATGAACTCAAGGTAATATATGCAGGAGCAGCCTACAGAAGGGTTGTAGTAGCCAATCCATCACGTTTACCGATCAGATCTAAATGTCGCCTTGTTGGATGTTCCTCATCAGTGACCTCATTTGTTCCACTGTACGCATCTGTAAAACTAGAAGGCCGCTTGTTAGCTACAAACTGCAGATTTGTCGGGATTAACTGTGACCTTTGACAAAATAACTACAATCTCAGTGCAAGATTGCCACAGAACTCTTTGCACATCAAGAAGAAAAGCAAAGAGTGTAGAAGTCGGAAGATGGGGGGGAAAAAAATGTCTGAGCTGTCTGAAAGATGCAGGTGCGAAGAGTTAGCTGCTTCTCTCCTGTTCCTCTTCCTCAATGCCCCTCCCCCCATCAGAAAGTCCGCAGTCAGCTATGTGGTGCCCCCTTATCTCTCCGGCCTGTCAACCATAAACATGGGCGTGGATGTGGATCTTCAAGCTCGCACTCATCCAAAGAGCTTAAAATTCAAAGAGCTTTATTGCCTTGACCGATGAATTACAGTGTTGCCAAAGCAGTGGCAATGAGATTTACAACAATAACATTTAGGTGTTGGAGAGGCTCAGTCCTTGTTCCTCAGGCTGTTATAGAAGATCACACACTGGGCTCTGCTGAGTTTCCATCTTCCTCCCCCGGCAGGATTGATCACTGGTCCGATTCTGGAGGGTGTGGGAATTCTGGGATTAGATTTGTTATTTTGAGGAAGCATGCTTGTCTAATCCCAGAGTGTTTCTTGCAGTGCAGCTGTGTCCCTGATCCTCTCTCTCTCTAGATCAGGGGGAGGTGTGGAACCGGAGTCCCACAGAACAAGTCTGTGCTTGTCTCGAGAAAGCCGCTCAGAACAGGGGGGCTCTTTCCTCACAGCCTTGTTTTCAGTTGTCATCCTTTGCTGAGACATTGTAACTCACAAAGCGGGCCATTTCACTAGCTGTACGTGAGCCAGACTGTTGGGTCATGAGGTGCTATCCTGTGGACAGGTTTGCTGCCAAACACTCCCAGACAAGGCCATGAAGCAGTTTCTGTTCTGGTTTAATTAGGTGAATTTAGAAGTGTCCCAAACTGCTTTTAAGAAGAGCCCCATATCCTGCACCACCAAGTGCGGCATCCAGATGGTGGGCTTTCTGCAGCAGATCACAGGACAGCAGATCAGGAGGAGATGTGAGAAGCTGCTTCACCATTTGAACTGACATTTAGGCCAGATTGTGCAAGCCCTGAGTGCCATTCGGCTGGGACACCACGGTTAGCTCCCCTACTCTCAACAAAGAGCAGTCGGGACTCGAATTCAGTGTCTCATCTGAAGGAGAGCACACCCCATAGCACTGTCGCCACTGGGGCATTGGTGTGAATACTGTGCTCCAAATGGAATAGTGCCACCTAGCCACTCACACCATCTGTTTTAATAATGTATAGCTACATGCACCTTTTCCTCACTTAAATAATTACTCCTAATCACTCCATAATGCTAATGAACTTGAGCAGTGTCAGGAGCTGGCTGTGAGCAGTGTTATTAAAGGTCTTTGATTTAAACAGTTCTTTTGGCAGGCATTTGGAGGAATTGTAGCTTTCTGGGACTTTGACCGCAGCTGGAGCAGTGTGTACTCACTGTAGCCTGCACAGATGGGACGGTTTTCTCAACCTATTAACTGACTGGTCCAGAGTCTGCCTGACCTGGAATCAGAGAGTGTTATTCATCCTTGTGATCTTCTTGTGTGCCTTTGAGTGATCCAAGAAGCATGCATCTTCCAGCTCACAACTGTGGCTGTATTATGGGACCCACTGTGAAATTAGAGGGATATTTTTAACAGCTGCAGCACCAGAGGTTAAGACAATGTTAGAAAGCCTACACATACAAGTATACCATGCTGCAGAAACCGGCCCTGAAGGCCGGTCATCGTATTCATGAGTCTTGTGACCTGCGCGGTCTAACGTCTGGGGCTAGTTGCTTATCTCAGAATTGATACCAGGGGAAAGCCTGAGGCTCTGACAGGCACAAGGTCAAGGCCAAGACTGTATCACACAGTGGAAATAAACAAGCAATTAAAATGGTTGTAAATTGTCTGTTAAACAGGCTGACAGCTTTGTTTTCCCTTCTTCCCTTGCTTGGCTGACTCTTCCAAGGCACTTGGTGTGTGGGGTTTTAGTGTCTGTGCAGGTACTTGCAGGTATTGGTCACTGGAACAGCCTTGTTAGGAAGAGACAGGCTTTTTCCTTCTCAGTGGCAGTGGAGGTGCAAAGTGAGGTGAGACAAACAAGGCTATATATCATTGACTCGGCCCCATCCTAAAGGAATTGGGTTCACTCGAGTTCAGTCGAGTTGTTTTGTAAAACGGGGAAATTGTCAAATGCTTTTTGGGCAGGAAAGATGCTGTTCGAGATCCGTCTCTGCCCTCGGAGGCTTTCCTGTCCCACAGTGGAAGCTGGCCCTTTTCGGTGCGCTCAGTGGAAAATCTGTTGCACAGGGCCTGAGGAGCAATCTCGCAGCCTGCGATACAGTAGCGATCGGCCCATGCAGTGCCCTGCATTCAAACTCGACCCATTTGTTGTGACTGTTTTGTTTTTGTAGTGACTCAAACCAGAGATTAGGTATTGTGCTATGAAGGGATTCGGCTTTCCTGTTAGTCAGTCCCCTCGATTTTGTGAGGAGGTGTTACGGGGGGGGAATCTAAAAACCTCCTGTATTTCTGATTGCTGTCACCGAGGTGTAAAATATAACCCAGCCTTAGCTGCTTTTAAAAACATACTGTGCTTCAGCCCAGTAAAAAGTGTCACTTTCTGGTTCACATTGCCAGTTCAATTCAGTTCAGTTTATTTTGATATAGTACTTTTCACAACAAGGTTGCCCCAAGGCGTTTAACAGTTCACATTGAAATCTTCCTTTCAGAGCTGCTGTTGCACGACATTTGGGTACTGATGACGTGAGGCCTTATCCTGTAAGGAACGCCTCTTAAGTTTTAGGAATAACTTGGCAATTTTGGGGGATTTTCCTAGTTTCACTGCATGTTTTCAAGACCCTGTTCTTGTGGCGGCTCAAGCATGCACTCAGCCACCTGGACTCTCTCCGTGTGCTGCCGTGCGCTGGAGTGTGCGAGTGCCCAAGCGACGTAACCAATCACGAGACTGTGGCGCGATGAGGGCAGCAGGCCCTCTGTCAGTGCGGGAAGCCGTAGCGGAGCGAGACAGATGTCGAAATGTTGGGAACCAGACACAAGTTCAGCTCAGCGTTTCTCGCCCCTCTCCCGCTCCTCTGCTGTGCATGCTGGGGCTGTGCTGGGTGCTGGAGGAGACTAATTTGGTCAGGAGATATATTTAGTCTTGGCCTGTTTGCACGGGGCTGGTGTAACGTGACACTTTGCAGTGTGCAGGACCGGGGCCTGCCTGGCTGAAAGCAGCAACGCGGTCCTGCAGACACATCGAAGAGGCAAAGGAAATTCTCTTTGGCACTCTTCCCAGCAGGCTCCTCCTGGGCCTGACCAGCCTGCGTCCATCTGAGCAGCCTGTGGTAACAGCTGGAGGCCCTGCAGGCAGTGCACACACCTTCTTATTAAACGATCCTGGCTTTTAATGAATAGGCATGAGAAATGTAGTAACTGGTCTTCTTTAACAGCTCTCGTACCATTAACTTAACAGTGAAACACAAATCTGCTAACTACCATTTTATATGACTTTATTTAAGATTTATCTATGAAAGATACCTACATCTACCAACAGTGACACACAAACCTATGGGAAATAGTGGAATCTACTGTATGTGCAAGTGCTGTGTGGAAGAGGACACTTGTTTACACAAAGGGGTGTGGGGGTGTGGATCAGGTTACCTGGCCAGGTTGCTGAAGCCGATACCCTGGTTTCTTTCAAGAAGCGGGCTGAATGAGATCTGTCAATTAACTACTGACTGACAAATGGGTTAGATAGGCTAAAGGGTCTTCATAGACATAGTTCCACAGCTGAACACCTCAGCGATCCGTGGTGTTGAGTTTTTATAATCAGTTTTATTTTTGCATTTTGGCGTCTGAGTTTAAATCTTAAAGTTATAGCACATTCTTCTGTTCTAGTGGCTGTTTCCACAGTCTAAAATGTTTCTGCTAGACCCAGCTGAATCGGCACCATTCTGCTTAAACTTCTGGCTGACCCGAACTTGAGATAAGACACTTTAAAAACTGCTGAATTTGTTTGCGAGGTACGTTTACTTGTCGCAGGTACAGTATTTGTTTTCCTTTCCTTTTTGCTGCCACAGGTTGGGATAAACACTCGTATGGTTACCATGGAGATGATGGACACTCCTTCTGCTCATCAGGGACTGGCCAACCGTACGGCCCCACCTTCACAACGGGCGATGTGATTGGCTGCTGCGTCAACCTCATCAACAACACCTGTTTCTACACCAAGAACGGGCACAGTCTAGGTGGGTGATGCTTAATGTGCCATTTGTGCAATTACATTGTTCCTTGTGAAATGGAAAATGGACATCTTAAAAAAAAAAATAGCTGTATGTGTTTTTCTGATGACTGATGATGTGAAGCAGCCAGAACTAATTCACACTCTCATATGTTTTACAGGTATAGCATTCACAGACCTTCCTGTAAGTATTGCTGACTTTTTCAATACATCCTTCATTCTTCTATGAATCACTAAATTTTATTTTTTAGAGAGCTTTTAACGTTATCACACTCTAAAGCAGTGGCAGGTCTTAGATATTGAAAGCCTGGGTTTAGCTTCAAAATACCAGCCTGATTTGTTAAGAGAGACTGTTAGAATTAATCACAGAATTATTTGCAAATGGACGTTTTTTCTTTTGCTTCGTGACACCTCTCGTAGGCACTGAGTCTGCTTGCCCTACACAGTAAACCCGATTCCTGAATGCAGGCTGAGTTCTATGATCCAGGTGTCACGGGTTCGAGCCTGGGCATGGCCAGTCGATTGTGACTGGAATTCCCTGAGCAGCAGCACACAATGGGTTAAGTTCCGCACAGGGAGCAGTTGTAATGAATCGGCAGGGCTCTCTCAGCTCCCAGTAGCACGGCGACCCCTGGGCGACCTCTGGGGTGCTGTCGGCAGGGGGTGCATCTCTCCTCCGGTCGCAGAGCAGCGCAGGTTAAAAACCAGACCAGGGGGGCAGGCCGTGTGCCCCATCTGGCAACAAGCGTGTTGGGAGAGTCTGCCTGCACTCCCTTCCTCGGTGTCCCAGTGAGCCGACATGAGATGCACTCGCAGCTGACGAATCCAGATCAGGAGGACCTGAATTTGAAGGGGAGCTGCAATGCAATTTTCATGTTTCAGGGTTAGAAAGCATCAGCATTGATGAGAGGATTTCAAACCGCAATAAAAATCAAATGTACACGGTAACTTGTAGAATCTCCAGTTTGCATCACAACGTAGACGACATTTCCAGGTGTGCTCAGTGCCATGTTCTGTGATTCAGAACGAGGCAACAAAGCTTCTGGTGACGTGGAGCGGCCTAATGACATTGTAAACAAGCGGGCTTCCGAATACCGCTCTTTTAATTCAATAGGAATACTGCTCTCCACTTCCAGACGGTTTTTGCCGACAAATACTACTTGTTAAATCTGGCAGCTGGTCACATTGGAACATTTCTGTGGTGAAATGTCTGCTGCTTAACCTGTACTTATTCACCTGTGCCTCAGATTAGTCAATACAGAGACTAGTGAGCGCGAAGGGCCGCTTCACATTGCAGTGAGCCAGCTCGGACTTGCCCATGGCGAGACCAGTGCTTTGCCACAACATGGCGACTTACACTTCATTCATAAAGATCACGATTTTGTGCTTAATGCGCAATTTCTAATTTTGTTTTTTCTATAATGTCAATTAATTTATTTTGTTATCCAGATTTAATAACCAGTCTGAGAAATTGGGACTGCAGCTCCCCTTTTAAAGTCTAAATAAAAAAAGGTTCCATGCTTGGCTGACTTGAGCATGGAGTCAGGTTAAAAGCTATCAGTGATATGCATCGCTCCGACGCAGGGCCAAGAGTCACTGAGCGCGGTCTTGGGGTTGTGGGATCACCGCCGGTGCATGACAGGGCGTCTTATCGTTGTGCCCCCTCCCTCCGCCCCTCCCAGCCCAATCTGTACCCAACGGTGGGCCTGCAGACGCCTGGCGAGATCGTGGACGCCAACTTCGGGCAGCAGCCCTTCGTGTTCGACATTGAGGACTACATGAGCGAGTGGAGAGCCAAGATCCACAGCATGATCGCGCGCTTCCCCATCGGAGAGAGGCTGGGCGAGTGGCAAACCGTGCTGCAGAAGTAAGAGACCGCAGACAGTGGGCGCTCTGACCTTCTTTCCTTTGTGCCTTGGAACAGCTTCACGTCCGGTTGTTTTTTTAGCTTAAGATGTTTAGAAGGAAAGATGAGTTGTAATAAAAGTACAAATATAGTAAAGGTATAGTTGAGTAACTCTAATGCTAGTTATGCTGTGCATTCACTGTGTTTGGGCCCCTTAATGTAGTGATTTAGTGTCATTTTGCACAGCAATAATTTAGATGTTGTTCTAATTTGTGTATTATGCTGTCAGTGATGGACTGGCTAAGACTCTGAGTACTGTACTTAGATTGCTAATTTTATCAAAGTAGTTCAAGTCTGAGGTGGACTTGAGGAAAAGAAGGAAAAAGCCTTTTTGCATATGATAATAAGGGAATTTCGGAAAGGATAATAAACTTTATTTCATATAGCGCCTTAAAAGTGGCTGCTCAAAGCACTTTACACACATTTAGAGGAGATATTGGATGTAGGAAAGCCGAAGGGGGTCACAGAACCAGATAAGGATCTGTGCCTGTGGCTGGAAGGTTGCCGGTTCAAATCCTGCAGCTGGCAGAGGAATCCCTCTCCGTTGGGCCCCTGAGCAAGGCCCTTAACCCCAACTGCTCCAGGGGTGCCGTACAATGGCTGACCCTGTGCTCTGACCCCAGGCTCTCTCCCTGTCTGTGTGTCTGTGTGTCTCATGGAGAGCAAGCTGGGGTCTGTGAAAAGATCATTCCTAATGCAAGAAATTGTAAAGGGTTAATAAAGTGATGTTGTTATTATTATTATTATTATTATTATTATTATTATTATTATTATTATTATTATTATTATAAAAGACCTTCTAAAGTAGAAGAAGAGAAATACAGTGAATTAATACAACAATTCCTGGTAATCTGTTAAAGCAATTTGTTGTAAGTGCGTTTCTGTGCCATTCATCCACAGTTCTGCTTTCATTTTAATGACACTGCTTCTTCGTGTTCTCCCAGTATGGTGTCTAGCTACCTGGTGCATCATGGGTACTGTGCTACAGCTACTGCCTTTGCGCGGGCCACAGAAACCATGATTCAAGAGGAGCAGTCTTCAATAAAGAACAGACAGAGTAAGACTCCCACGCACCCACCTTCAACTGCGCTGTCTGACAGGCCTCTGTTATGCTTCCTGTCAGCCGTCGGTGGAGACGGCACCACCGAGTTTCCTGACTGTACTCACTGTTCAACTCTCTGACTTGCATTGGGACAGAAAAGAAAATGCTGCATTAACGATATGTGAACAAAACTATGAAAACTTATGTTTTTTTGTTGTTCATTGAAATGTCCTGAACAGCGACTGCTTGTTCACTTTGATCATCTGTGTTAACTGGATTATCCATCCCAGTAGCTCTTCCTGGTGTGGCAGGGTGTGCTGCTCACTGTGGAGGAGTGACTGCTCTACTCTGACCTGTGCTCTTTTTTTTTTTTGCTTTACAGGAATACAGAAGTTAGTATTAGCGGGCAGGGTTGGAGAAGCCATAGAGGCGACACAACAGCTGTATCCCGGACTTTTAGAGCACAACCCTAATTTACTATTCATGTTAAAGTAAGTCTCACAATTCCCCGTATTGCGCGGTTTTGTAAAGCACACAGACCAAAGTTATTGACTGAAAAGTGGCCAAAGGTTTTGGAGCTCAGAGCCGTTATCGGGAAAGCAGCCAAATGGTGAATTTGTGACTGAAGCAACGCTGGGCTGGAATAAAACAAACACAGGGCATGGAAGTGAGTTACAGGGGGACTTTCACAGTTGGGACAATACGAGGAAATGAGGGCCGGCTTCAGAAGCTGCACTTGGTGTGGTTTTAAAAAAAAATTGTTAGTCTTTTTTTTTTTCAGAGTGAGAGAGAACGAAAAGGATAAAGTAGCGTCCAACGGTCGCATCGGACTAGAGCACAGCTGACGTTTTTTATTTAGGCGTGATGGTAAAATGAGCGAAGGAGCAGTCTCCCAGGAGCCCCCGGGCCCGGTAGGGGGCCTGTGGGCCAGGGCCGGGGCGGAGCAGCATTTCTGCCCTCTCCGAACCGCAAGATTACAGCAGATGTCCCAGCCTGATCAAGGCTGGTCTCAGACCCTAGGGCCCTACCGAGTGAGGCTCCCTCCCTTCAAAAGACGTTTTCCTCAGAATTAAACTTGGGCGAAGCAACAGTGGGAGCAATCCCAGCTGCACTGAGAGCGCCGTGATGGATATTCTTGCACCTGGGGATCGCGTTACTTACTGGAGCCCTTCTGAAAAGGAAGGCAGAAAATTAGAGGAAAGCC
The DNA here is from genome assembly GCF_059453375.1 of Lepisosteus platostomus. Classification (NCBI taxonomy): domain Eukaryota; kingdom Metazoa; phylum Chordata; class Actinopteri; order Semionotiformes; family Lepisosteidae; genus Lepisosteus; species Lepisosteus platostomus. The sequence continues at coordinate 14,178,997 of NC_142630.1, forward strand.
TCATGGAAGCCTTAGTAATTTAGAAAACCCAGAACACATGGAAAGAGTTTGCCTTTTGAATGAATTGTGTTGAGTGGTGGCTTGAAGTAGTGTTTGTGCATCTGGTTTGAAAACGCCGTCTCGAGTTACAGTATGTGTGCAAGCCCAGTTAACTTGTCAGATTAATTTGTGGGCGCCTCCGAGCATGTACGACAAGCTTGATTAATTTTACAGCTTTCATCTTCTACTGCTTTTTTGGACTCATTTCAAATTAGGATATAATGACATATTACCATCAGTAATGAAAAGTACAGTAATTGTTTCCTTCCTTCCTTTGGTTCGAGGAGGGAGCTCGCGTTTCTGAAACAGAAGCACTTTAATTTGAGAGTTTCTGCCAGAAAGTCTGCAGGGGCCGTTCTGTGCGTCTGTACGGAGGTCAGGCCTGCTGTCCTGGGTCAGGGGTCAGGGGTCAGGGGTCAGGGGTCAGCAGGTGGAAAGGGCAGGGCCTGGCGTGAGGCCTCACGGTCCCTGTCGCCCCCCAGGTGCCGGCAGTTTGTGGAGATGGTGAACGGCACGGACAGCGAGGTCCGCTGCTTCAGCAGTCGCTCCCCCAAGTCCCAGGACAGCTACCCCTGCTCGCCCAGCCTGAGCCCACGGCACGGGGCAGCCAACCCACACCTCCACGCCACAGGTACGGCGGCACAGCTCTGGGCCTCTGAGCCCACCTGCCCTTTGCATGGTCGTATTACAGGGGGCAACAGCGAGAGGTCATGTGATTTCTTTCAAACTGGGCACTGCTAGGTTTTTGTCTTTTTTGGGGGGGTCTTCCCAACTGGAACAGGCCAGCTGCTCATCAACTCCTGCAACTCCTGTGTCGACACAAAGGGAATGTGCAGCTGCCAGGGCCTTGTGAGCCCCCGAGGCTGTCTCTTACAGGGCAGTTAGCAATGCGTCTCTCCATACAGCCCCGCAGGATCACAGGGGCTGCTGGGATATTGACTGTGTTGCTGGGTTTTCAAGCAAGGATATCCAGGCCAGCCTGTAGCTGTTGTGGAATTGCAGCCGTAGTCAGTGGAGGGCATAACTCAGGAGATGGGCTCGGCCTGCAACCAAGCAAGTGGAGCTATTGAATGAACCACCGAGGAGCTCCTCAGCTATGTTCTGCTTTGATGCTTGTGTGTTGTGTTGCGAGAGAGACATGGACTGTTCTGTGTGTGTCTAGGGTGTGTCAGTGTGTGTGTTAGCGATTGCTGTGCAGTCTGTGCCCTGTGCCTCATGGACATTTCCTCTTGCTGCCAGGAGCAGACAGTCCTACCTGCAGCAATGGGGTGGCTCCGGGGAAGAGCAAACAGAACCACAGTAAATACCCCGGGCTCAGCTCCACCTCCTCCTCTTCCTCCTCCTCCCCTTCCTCAGTCAACTACTCCGAGTCCAACTCCACAGACTCCACCAAGTCCCAGCCGCACAGCAGCACCAGCAATCAAGAGACAAGGTGAGCAGAGCACATGGGGCCAGTCTGGCTCCTGCAGCTGTCGGCTGGTCAGTGATCCAGATGCCCAGCTGGGGGCTGTGCGAGGTCTCACACTGGCCCTGCAGTGTCGGCTTCAGATTTTCTAAACGTAAGAAAATATGGGAACAGTTGAAAGAGTTGGAATTGAACAACGGTAATTTCCTCTGTGAACAGATTTTTAAGGAAATGTTTTTAATAGATTTACTTAATTTTCTGATGAAATAACTTCAATGAATTAACCTATCTAAATTAGCTTATGCAGTGTAGTGCTTGTGCTATTTTTTTCTGGGAGCAGAATACAACATCATTAGGATTCTAAAATTTGTAAACGAGAGAGCCATCTTTTCAACCAGTGTATATTTGTAAGAGTTCAGAAGCAGGTACAGTGGACTCGTAAGTGGATTTGTAAGCAGTAATATGCTAAATTATGAAGAAAATTCAGAAACTTGCTTGTTCAAAGAAGACTTTCTTGTCTTTTCCATATCTATTGGGATTTTGGAATCGTGACAAAATGAGGAGTATACTTCTGTACTCCCCCTAGTGTTCACTGTGGAGGTTTGCATCGTGTGACCTCTGTCACTAGCTGTTCTGCAAGAATATTCCAGTGGAAGGAACTGCATTTGCTGTTCGATTTCTGTATGAAATAAATGAAAACTTTAAAGGATAACGAGAAAACAAATAGTTGTTTGCACGTCTTTGATTTCCAGTGACAGTGAAATGGAGATCGAGCCTGAGCACTACACCAACGGGGTCCTGGAGAACTCCTCTCGGATAATGAACGGTACCTACAAGCACGAGGAGATCCTGCAGACAGACGAGTCCAGTGTGGGGAACGGCATGGCAGGTGTGCTCTGGTCTTCTATTCAAAGGATAAGGGGCGTAACCATGGTGACCTGTCTACCCTCCACTCGCCTTGAGCAGCCTGACCTGCCTAAAGCTCCCCCTTAATTCAGTTTGTGAAACAGGTTGTCCCTTTCCCCTGATCTGCTGTGTAAGAGGGGCTGCTGCTGCAGAATAGCTGCTGTGTCACCCAGGTGGGGCTGCATTCTGTGATGAAAATTGCAGTATAGTTGCAAGGAAATTATTATTAGTAGTAGAAATACTACTGTTCAGTTAGCAGCTAGAGAGAGGAGGGAGATGGGGTTGGGCCTGTGGCAGAGAAGTGTCCTAAGCTGAGTCAGCTTGAGAAGTGCTCGTCAGGTGACTTGCTTTGCCCTTTTCTTTACCCTTTAACCCTTGACCTCTGCTGTTCCGCCCACTTGCCAGAGGACAGCTGTGCCCCCAGACAGCTCTGCGGAGGCAACCAGGCTGCCACGGAGCGGATGATTCAGTTTGGCCGCGAGCTGCAGGCCCTCAACGAGAAACTGGGCCGGGAATATGGCAAAAACACCACGCACAAGAAGATGCTGCAGGTACGAGTCCGGGCGGCAGCATGGGGGCTCATGGTGGCGCTAGCGAGCAGTGCAGGGGAGAAACACTTCCAAATCCAAGCACCGCCTTCTGTGTGACGCTTGCACACATCGCTAAGACGCTCTGAGTGCACAAAACAGAAGGATTTGTGTGCTGGGAAATCTGTCCGTCCCAGTGATTTTGATCCTGTGTCCTTGTCTGGGCTGTTTAGGCCTGCTGGGAGGACACACCCCACGCTGACGGGGCTCAGTATGTCAGGACAGTGGGCACCTTCGATAGCCGCCACAGGGGCGCGGGTGGAAGTGGGGTTGTGGGCTCTGCAGTGTTGGTCTGTCTTGCAGGATGCGTTCAGCCTGTTGGCGTATTCGGACCCCTGGAACTGCCCGGTGGGGCAGCAGCTGGACCCCATGCAGAGGGAATCCATCTGTTCCGCTCTCAACAGCGCCATCCTGGGTAAGAGCTGGGGCCCAGGCCGCCAACACTGAGCTCCAGAGCCGCGGCTTTGAGTTTCCCTTTCCAGTCCCTGCTCCAGCAGTGCCAGGGACGCCCGTTTTCCCTGGCTGGGGGCCCAGGTGAGACGGCTCGTTGAAGACCCGGAGGGGGGGGGCGTCTGCTCATCAGGGTGGCGACAAGGGAGAGTGAGGACACAGCACAGGTCTGCGGCCCCCACCCCTTCCGCTGTTCCTACCAGCTGGGTTCTCCTTTACATAATCGAACCCTTAGAAGACCTGATGAAAGGGTGAACCGGCGCTCTTTCATGTTCTTCAGGTCCTGAATGCGTAGGAGGTGACTTAACTATTTTAATAGGTAAATCAAGACCTTCAAATTCTGAGCAGAAACAAAAACATGTCAGGATTCAGCAGGGGAAGGAGCTCAGTTGGAAAGAGGGCTGGGGAGCCCTGAAAGAGTCGGGGGTCTATTCAGTCCTGTGCTTCTGCCCCTCCCCAGAGTCCCAGAACCTGCCGAAGCAGCCCCCCCTGATGCTGGCGCTGGGCCAGGCCACCGAGTGTGTCCAGCTGATGGCCCGTGTGCGCTCCGGCTCCTGCTCCTTCGCCAGGATCGACAACTTCTTGCACTAGCGCCAGCTGAGGTGAGCTCCCACAGTCCCACAGCCCCACAATCACCCCATAGTCCCCCCAGAATTCCTCCACAATCACCCCTCAGTCTGATCCCACAGCCCCACAATCACCCCTCAGTCTGATCCCACAGCCCCACAGTCACCCCTCAGTCTGATCCCACAGCCCCACAGTCACCCCTCAGTCTGACCCCACAGCCCCACAATCACCCCTCAGTCTGACCCCACAGCCCCACAGTCACCCCTCAGTCTGATCCCACAGCCCCACAATCACCCCTCAGTCTGATCCCACAGCCCCACAATCACCCCTCAGTCTGATCCCACAGCCCCACAATGCCCCCACAGTCCCAAGAGGGGAAGTTTATAATACTTCTAAAGCAGTCTGGTCTGACTTTCCGGAATGCTCTCTTGTTGCATCTACTGCCATCTACTGTTGCAAGATGATATTGCACCTTGTCACAGTCTTGCCAGCTGGTCCTGAAATTGACCGTCAAATACCCATCTTATTAGAGTTATAATGGGCTTGTATGATGGTTTATGTTCTAAGGTGAAAGGTTTAATGTCTTTGCCATTTTTCCTTTTTATTTTTTAAGCATTTGTGTGCATTGCAGCTGAATGAATAGCTATTACTACCATATTTAATGTTTTACAGGGCGGTTGATTTTGATTGCTTGTACTGTTTTCAGTTATTTTTTGTCTTTTCTCAGGCAATGTACAGGACAGCGTACGAGAGGACTTTCAGTGGCCGAGGAGATCAAGGAGAGCCTGAGTTTGAATTGGTGTGCTGTTTTCCCTTTGGTGGAGTCTTGAAGAGTAGATAAATACAACACAAGAAAGGCTTTTTTAATTTTGTATTATCAGATACAGATTGTGTGACACTATTTAAAGATTAATTATTATTCTGTTTATGTAGTATTTTTTTTTTTAGTTTTTAGTTTGTCATTTGTTGTGCTCATCTTGAAAATCTAGATCCTTTGTTTTTAAGGGCGGAAATGAACCCCCCAGATAACATTTTAAACTGCGGTATGCCCTATTAAAACAGAATAATAAGGTATACATTGTAATTAAACAATACTTTTGTTTCTCAGAACTCAGGTATACATACGCATAGAAATTTAGCATGGAAAGTGGAAGAAAGTCCTTTTGTTTTACCAGCATTGAATTGGTCATCTCCATGCTTACTGTGATTTTAATTTCTTTTCTAACCTTTAGATTGTGGAAAAAGTCAATTATGCTATGTTGACAATTCCTCAGAAAAAAAAATTGCTGTTCATTGATTAAAACAAAGAAAGCTTCCCAGATAAGCCACAAACTTGTCTGCAGTATGTAACACCTGGTGTCTTGTGGAGCACCAGCTGACTTCATGAAGGTTTTTGAATTTGCTGGCTTAATATATTTTAGAGTTCACAATAGTGACTCAAAGGGTTCAGTTCAGGACAATTCCTTTGTATTTTTTTACAAAAAGTGGATTTTGAAGTTCCACAGTCTAATATTGTAGTGATTCAACTACACTAAAGCTTTCTTGAAAGGCTGTTACAGCCCAGTTAGGTATAAGAAATTAGACGCTGCTTTTCTGGCTCCAGTTCGTTTGAGGAATGTAAGGAACATGAGGAATTGTAAAAAAAAATGAAGGAATTTGGTTGGTTGCCCTGTGCCTGCAAAAATCCACATTTTCAGCTGCACAAGCTATTTGTCTCTGCTGTGACGCAGAAATGTAAGTTGACAGTTTGTGTGCGTCTCTTGCACACTTGCTTGTGACTTTCAAGCTGAAAGGTTGCTGAACGTGTGCGCAGGCTCTCTGCACTCAGAGCTGCAAAGTCCGAACTCTGCGCCAGAGGAAAATGAAGGTGCCTGTGTCTGATGAGTTAGCCACTTGTAGTCTAGCACTCGGCGCGAAACAGGCTGACAGTTAAGTTCAGTCGAGGCCTCCCTCCTCGGTCTTGAATATTTAACAATGGGGGTGTGTATCTCACCAGTCGTCCCCTGTTCCAGATGGGGCTCCCCCTTTGGGAGTGCTCACCGTGTGCTCAGCAGCATGCCGCCCCCAGGGGAGCTCAGCGTCCCAGCAGAGCCCCGGCTCACTGGAGTGGCCTCTTTGGAACTTGCTACAGCACCAGGCTAACGCCATCCCAAAAATCACTGCTTTCTAAAAAGTGTGATGACTATTTTTGACGTTAATTCCTCTAATATGTTCTTTGAGCCTGCTTAGCAGGGGGGATATTTAAAAACAAAAGGCCAGATCGATCATATCTCTCCTTGTTATGAACACCATAGCATTGTAGCATTTCAGTTGCTGTGCTGTTTTATGTGTCATCTACCTGGTGTGGAGTGTATGTGAGGTGTGCATAAGGAACATCTATGTTAGCACTCTTTGTTTTTACCCCACACCTTCAGACAGACATGCAGCAGCAGGGGTCTCTGTGGAAATAAGCTTGCATGCACTCTCTTTTACCTTGTAAATACCGTGGCTTTCCCTAAATCCCAAGGGAGAGAGTCCTTCTGAATAGGAGCATGATGACTGTGGAAGAGTCTCAGTTAGACTTATTCTCTATGCAGGCTAGCCTCCCCACCTCTCCAGCATGGCCTAGGAGCCCAATAGGAAATGGCCATGTGATGTCCTGACGGCCAGCCCACATGAACTGAGAGTTTCTGCTGCAATGGCTGTTAAAGAGACAATATCATTTGAACTAATGCATTAATTTTGACCTGGCCACTGTGGATTCAGTGGCTATAAACTCTTTCTTATAAAACATTTTCCTTGAATATTATTAACTGCACAAGTGGTCACAGCCACCAGAGTTTCAAAATGCCAGTTAGGATGGAGTAACCCTGTGTTGAATGTAGCTCAGTAGGGTTTTATTTTTGAATGCTGACGGCCTACATGAGATTTCTCGGACAAGTTGTCTGAAATGCATTGTTTTTGTTTTACCTCGCTCTAACACGAAATGTATAATAAGGCGTATTATGTTTATTTTCTGTTTTGTGTGCATCATATTAAGTGGCAGGCAAAGGGGATTATGCAGACAAGAGACAAGTACAAGCCAGAGGAAGAGGAATGAAAGCACACCCCACCCCCCCACAACCACAACCACATTCACGGTAGTGAGGGCAGGGGTTTAGGGGGTGGAGTTGAACACAAGCCAAACTGCCAAACTGTTCATTTTGGCCCTCTCACTCATTGGTCAGTGCCAGATGATGACCACTACTTCAGAACGGCCCCTGTGATCAGGCTCTCCAGAGGGCCTCTCGGGTTCTTGATCGACTCTTTCAAAAGACAAAAAAACGGAATCTGTTTTTTTAATTGAGTTGTGACATATACAGATGTATATAGTACTTGAATTAAGTCTGTATCCACCCTGCACTCGTAGGTTACTTGATTTATCTAATGTGATACAGGGTGCAGTGGCTGGAGATGCGTTTTTAAAATGTCTGAAGCGAACCGTATTCAGATACCCTGTTTCTGAGTATAAGATCTTTGAACAGAGATGGTTCTCTCACTTTTTTGGAAAGTCTAAAACCTGTTTTAGTCGTACACGCCCTCTGGCAGACCCAAGTACGTTATACTCCTCAATAGCCAGACCGATCGAGCCCCGCCTATCGTCATTTTCACTTGGATCACACTTTATTAGGAAACGTGACTTTTTATTCCTTTAAACTGACAAGAACTTCAGTTGATGCCCCATTGGGATTGAAGGATGGCAATTAAATGGGTAAAATGTCGCAAGCTGTGCACAAGTTTTTTTTTTAATTATAATTTTATTTTTTGAGTTTGATCTTAGTATTTGTGAAATAAGTTACCCTCTACTTAGCATGAACCTTTGAAAACCTTTAAAACAAAAAAAAAGAAAAAAAGAATTATGAAAAAATACCTATGTACTGGAAATATGGTAAAGACAAATATTGTATTCTGTTGTATTTTGACAGAATTATTTTTATTAAAATACACATCCATGTGCAAATTATCCGGTGTCCTGTTCTTTCTTGTTTTATCTCTTGGCTGCCTGCTACAGAGCTTTTCCACTGAGCCATCACTCCTCTGTAGTCTGTAAACTGTCAATGTCTGAGAAAGAACAGGGGTCCGACAGTGACGGCTTTGAAGATCTCAGGGTCAGGCCAGGAGCATATCTGTCTTCTGGACTACATTTTAGTCTAGCTGTTATTGAATAACTTGATTTCTACTCAAGACTTTGGTAATGCCTGTTTTTGCTGTCGGCATACCATTTTTGGTCATTTGTATTTGGCATCTGTTATGAAACAGTAATACATGTGGAGCTTTAGATTAAAACATAGCAAAATTACACCATTTCATACCAAACACAAGTCAAGTCATTATTGCAATGTTCTTAGTGACACACAGTCAGTTGACCCTGGCTGAGAGGTAGCAAGAGTAGCTCTTTTTTCAGACCAAATGGTCTTGGTTCAGAACCCCTATAAAGAAAAAAAAATGATACGTGCTTTTGACGATCATTGTGACAATGCCATCAATTGATAGCATGATATATCACCTCAGTCTTGTCAACTGAAAATCATTCAGTTAAGTCATTACTGAAGCAACCTTGAGCTCTGCTGGAATGCAGACTGGTGCTGAAGTCCAGGGTGTAGGCCTCAAAGCTATGGAAGGATCTGCTGACTGGATCTTTGCTATTTTGGAGAGGAGGAGAGCAGTCCACATTCTGAAATCCAACTTAAGGTCACCATTAATCACACCTTTGTAAAAATCCAGACAAGTCCTAGCCTAGAGCCTCCCCTTGTTTCTGCAGGATTTAAGGGACAGAAAATCACAGCTTCCCCTGCAAGGGATGCTGGGCAATAGCTAGTATTAACAGTGATGGGAATAACAATTCCTTACACTAATTTAGCACTCTTTAAATCCTGAAGGAACCCCAAAGATCTTTGCAAACAAGTGGGGACCTACTACATCCACCACTGAAGGAGAGACCCCACCTGGGAGACACAGGAGCCATTCATCACCAGCAGCCCCACCTGGGAGACGCACAGAGATCGTTCCGAACAAGCAGCCCCATCTGGGAGACGCACAGAGATCGTTCCGAACAAGCAGCCACACAACTGCTGTTCTGTATCGGGTGGATACATAAAACGTAGCTTCACCAGTTGGACGTTCAAGCCCAGACTGGAATCTACCCAGGACACCAGAGGAACACCTCTACTCTTACAAACTGTGCTATGTACTTCTGGCCTACAGTACCTATTCATACAGATGGATGGACTGAAGTAATCGCAGTGAAAACACAGGTTCAAGGATAGGAGCAGTTTATAAAGACCTTGACGTGTATGTTTTTAATCAGTTTCGTAGTACGATGTTATGCCAAGTGCCCCCTATGGGTCACATGAACGAATTCTCGCTGTCTCGTGTATCCTGGAGGAGTGGAAAGAGCAGGATCCCGCAGCAGCCACGAGGAATGTGTTTTTCCATGGTTGAGGAAAGCTTCGTAAAACGTTTCGGCAAACAAAGAAATTCATAGCTACATTTGATCATGTTCAAGTAGGTATCCGCGTCAGCATGCTTAAGCTGCAAATGAGCAAGTAAAGGTGTATTCCAGACACAACGTTGTGTCTCTTTTATTTTCAGAATGGAATCAACCTTTATATTTAATTATGCTTACATCCATGTTTTACACAACATGTTTTTCTTTTTTGGCGGCGTCTGGAGGTATAGCTGTAAGCATCGCTAAATTCCCTTCCACGCATGAAGTAAGACAGTGAAATGAACTGTAAACACGGCTCTTTCACACCCCCGGCAGGGCCGCGCTGCGCAGAAGAGGCGTGTCCGGGGCGCCCTGCGTGCGCAGCCTCGCTCCGTCATGCTGGGAGCGAGCGCACAGGAGCGGCCGGGCTCGGGGCGCAGGAGCCGAAAACAGGAAAACAAAACGGAGGTAACCAAGGCTTTGGTTTCCGTGAACTACCGGGAGCGAAATGGCATCGCTGTGCAACGGCGCTACAGTGTCGGAGGGCTGGGCTGGGCTGCGTGTATGAGGCGAAAGTGAGTCCAGAGGCTGCGGGGCTAAAAGTGCCAGACTGGTCCGACGTTTTCTGCCTGCTGCTGGTGGGTATGGACTCTCTCTTGGGGTGGCGGGGGGGGGCACGCAGGTATCCGCTGGCACAGTCCCGGTTTTGCAAACCCACACACACACACACACAAGACAAAGATGAACGGGTTTTCGAGACGTTTTCGTTGTGCGCTCCTCCGCTCACGCCTCCCGGCGCAGCCCGGCCGGTAGCGCCGCTGTCTGCAGGAGCGCTGAGGCGTGTCGCTCATCCCCCGGCAGGGCGAAGCCTCTCTGGGTCCGTGTGAGAGGCACGGAGCCGCAGCGGGATCGCTGGCCCGGGTGGGTGGGTGGGGGGGGGTACGTGCAGTTGTTTTTGCAAGGGAAACGAGAAAGAGACCGACTGCAGGGGTGACACGGTCCCACTCCGGGCTGGCACCCCCTCTTGCTCTCTGCTTGCTCCGCTGGTTCACGGTCATCCTCTCCTTAGGAACACAGAAAGCGGTTGTGAACATTTCTTTTAAAAAATAATTCACACGCGATTCTCCCATTGTCATAAAAGGGTGGGGGATTTAAAAGATTAAGTCGGTGTTTTGCGTCTTGTCTATCGATTGTGCCGATTGGCGATGCTCAGGCAGAAAGCTGATTGGCGGTGGGGTTTTTTTTTCTCTGCCGGTGGATTCATTCAAATACCAGGGTAATTTTCCGTGTTCGCCGCTTTGCCGTTTCCGTGTCCGTGGTGCTGTGTTAATAAAGCAAACCTCACTTGCCAGTCGCTTCATGTTCTCCTGTTGTGTCGCTTGGGAGCTCGTCTGGGGTGTTGTTGGTTCAATGCTAGCTACTCAAGAGTATTTTTGAGAAGCCAGCAAATAATGTTTTTGAAAGCGTGTCCTGTAAGCCGGATGTATGGCCAGATGGTTGATTAATATTTTAAAGGAGTGGCGTGTTTTTATTGCGTGTGGTAGATAAGAGACGATCAGAACCGTCAGCTCTATATGCATATAAAAACGTCGGATTAAAGCGAGACGTTTTTTTTTTATCCAAAAGTACTTCTTGATTTTGCATTGACTACCAGAAATGTCATCGTTTTTCCTGTAGTGGAAGAAACACGCCTGGATAAGGTAAAAGGAATGTTTAAAAAAAAACTTCAATAACCGAGGCCCGGGACAGAGAATAAGGAACAGAAAATGTGCGGTGGTTTGAAGTTAATAAACTGGTCTGAGCACATTATACAACCGCTTCCTCTCGTGTTTCGAAGCTGTTCAGGTGTTGCTTGCAAGATTAAAGCTGTGACCGTGTTAATTACGCAAAAGGTACCCACAGGATTTACTTTGCCAGACTTCAAAACAAGTCGGTCTCACCTGGACTCTGGACTATCTGCCGGCTATCGCAAACGGGATCTTTCAACAGACACGCTGTACACTCGAAAGGCCACCCCGAGGGTTTTGAACCGTTTTTTCTTGAATAAACCCTGCAGAATATTTTGTGCACACCGTTCTTGTGATTAGCTATCAGTCTGTTACTGAAGACCTTAAAAGCCTACTCAAAGGCAGCCTTTTCCAGGAGTTATTTAACAATAATTCACTTTAAACTATTCATAATGATTTTTTGCACTGTCCAACTACATAACCAAACAGCTGTTAACAGTCAAGTAGCCACGTCCGGATATTTTTAAGGGTAACAGTAACCGTGTTTTGTGCGTCTTGCTGCAGTTTGTCACGTTTGAAATGCTGTTTTCAGTCACAGCAGATCTGTCATCTTCAAAGTGACTAACCTTGTGAAGAGGAGACTCTCCTCTGATTCAGGTTAGAAACATAAGTGCCTCCTCTGCGGCAGGGCTCTCCAACCTTGATCCAACCCTGATCCCCAGTCCAGTTAGTCTCATAGGTCACCTGTGTTTAGACATTGGCCACACCTGTCGGCTACTGATGAATCAAGCAAGTAATCTCTTCAGTTAATTGAATTCTGGTCCTTGAAGGCTGAGGTTTTAGTCCTCGGTGATCTCTGAATGACTTTGTACAACGTGCCTGTTTGATGGATGACACAGTTGATCTGGGGTGCCTCAGGACCAGGCCTGGAGATCTCTGCCCCACAGGGTCAGTGTAGCCTGGTAAGAGAGCTCATGTTTGCAAGTTTAGATCCCTGTTTCACACTGTCAGTGACCTCTAGTTGTGCTCGCACTCTGTTCCTGGAGCTGGACTCTGTTTATGGAAAATATTGTTATTGTTTTGCGATTTTATGACTGGTTTATTATTAGGTGCACATCTGCCCTGCTGTATAAATGGGTATTCTCGGGATCACCATTGTAACTGGGGAATTTCTTCGCCCAGTCCCTGAAAAGGCTCAGCTGAGAGTTGTAGACTGAAGGTCTAAAAGTTCCCGGTTCCCGGTGAGTTTCAACATTGAATTGGCACCGTTGGGTCATCAGTGACTGGTTATCGATTCGACTGTAAGGAATTCAAGGGCTTTTGGGAATCTGGAGCAAGGTAGCCAGTGCCCTCATTTTTTTCTAGAAATGCCCGCTCGAGATTCTCGGATCAGTTAGCTACATGGGCCGATTGGCTCCTCTCGTTGGCCAGTTTTCTGATGTGCATTGTGAGCACCTCTCTCGCGCGTTTTAGAGAACAGCGCTAGGCTGTTGTTGCGGAAGAGGTTTTATTGCAGAAGTAGATGTGAATTTTAACTCCCGGCACTGTCCTCTTGCTTGGGTCAGCTGTGTGCCTTCTGACATTACTACACATGTGCTGTTACCTACATCCTGAACTATAAAGTCACTGGTGCTGAATCTGAAACGTTAGACATTGCGATAGCAATTTTTCTTGTCATTAAATAGTCTTGTTTTCAAGGGGAGCTGCAGTCCCAATTTGTCACACCAGTTATTTTTACCTTGGTAGCAAAATACATTGACTGGCGGTATCACACAATTTGACATTCTGCATTCAGCACAAAATTGCGAACTTTATGTTCGTGAGCTGTAAGTCTCCAGGTTGTTACAAACTCAGGGTCTCTTCACAGGCAGGGTTAAACCTACCGTTCCTGCTCACTAGTCCCTGTAATGACTAATGTGATGTCTGGTGCACAACCTCGACTTACACACTCATACATTTCACAGCAGAAAAGTTCCAATGTGATCTGCATGCAGAGTTAACAAGTAGTATTTATTGGCAAAACCATCTCAAAGTTGAGAGCAATATTTCTGTTGGATTAAAAGAGATGTTTTCACAAGCCTGCTTGTTTAGAAAGTAATAGGGCCTTTTTCAGGTCACTGGAAGTTTTGTTGCCAGATTATGGCGCTGTGCGTACGTGTAAGTTTAGTCTATTTTGTGATGTAAATGGGGGTTTTACACGTTACTGTGTACGTTTTACTTTCATTGCAGTTCGAAATGCACTCATCAGTGCCGAATCTTTCTAACCCCCGAAATACAAAACTCGCCTTGCAGTTCCCCTTTAAGTTAAGCTGCACTTGTAGCAGTGAACGTGACAACTGTGTATTAAAACGCAGAATTAGTTACCCCGAGGAGCTTAAGCAAAAAACGTCCAGGGTGTCGGCTTCAGCAACATGACCGGGCAGCTTGTTCCAGCCCGAGCCTTTGTGAAATTCCTCAAGGGCGCTTGAGTTTTGCGCTTGCTGCCCCCCCTCCCCAGTCGAGAGAGCTGGGTGATGCGTCAACGGGACGTGTCCAGAGTTATTCCCCAGTCGTGCCCGAGTTTTTGCAGTTTGGTGGATAAAGCTGAGAAGCCTCTTTGGGGTCTACGTTCCTGAGCAGCTACAGCCCCACGCCCCTGCTCCAGGGAAGAGCTGGGAGTCTCGTGTGCGCCAGGGCTTTGCCGAGCGGTGAACCAGAGGGACAGAGACGGGGGGGCGGGGTGGTTTTTGTGCGCTCGGGGGTTTTGGAGCGGGCTCTCACGGGCTGTGCTTGGCGCTGTTCCGCAGGTGAGCAGGAGGGCGGCGCTGTGAGAGGCTGGCAGGAGATGCCCGTCCGGCCCTGAGTGCGGAGAAGGAGGTGGCTGCAGGCCGGCCATGCTGCCCGGCGTGGGCGTCTTCGGGACGGGGAGCACAGCTCGGGTGCTGGTGCCCCTGCTGCAGGCGGAGGGCTTCTCGGTGGAGGCGGTGTGGGGGCGCACGGACGAGGAGGCCCGGCAGCTCTCCCAGGAGCTGGGGATCCCCTTCCACACCAGCCGCACGGACGACGTGCTGCTGCACCCCGACGTGGACCTGGTCTGCATCAACATCCCGCCGCCGCTGACCCGCCAGATCGCCGTCAAGGCGCTGGGTAAGACGCCGAGCCTCGCCGAGCCTCGCCGAGCCCCTCTGTGCCCCGCTGCTGCCTGCCAGAACAGCCCAGTGCAGGTCCTCTGTTATCAGCCACTGAGATTCAGAAAGGAAACGTCCGTCCATCCATTTCCAAACCACTTCTTCCAAAATAATGTTAATAATAATAATAATGTTTCTTTATTAGCCCTATACAATTTATTGCATTAGGAATTAATCTTTTCACATACTTGAAAGCTTGGGGTCAGAGTGCAGGGTCGGTCATTGTACGGCGCCCCTGGAGCAGTTGGGGTTAAGGGCCTTGCTCAGGGGCCCAACGGAGTAGGATTCCTCTGCCGGCCGCAGGATTTGAACCGGCAACCTTCCAGTCACAGGCGCAGATCCTTAGCCACAGAGCCACCGCTCCGCCCAAATCAGGGTCACGGGGGGGGGGGGGTGGAGCCTATCCCAGCAAGCAACAGGCGCAAGGCAGGGTCCACCCTAGACAGGACACGAACCCATCACCAGGCCAAATAACGCACGGACACCAAGGCCGCTTTTACCTAGGATCCAATTAACCTTTTGCCTTTGGACTGTGGGAGGAAACCCACACAAACGTGGGGAGAACATACAGACTCCACACAGACAGCACCCCAGGTCTGGGATTGAGCCCAGGGTCCCAGGCCTGCGAGACAGCAATGCCACTGGGTCGCCCCTATACAGGAACTGGTAAAGGTTAATTTCATGCTGAATGGTAGAAAGAAGAGGACTCAACAGCTGATGCGTCATTGCTGCTTCTTTCTGCTTTTCAGCCTGGAATCAGCCTTGGCTTATTCCTTTATAGCCCCAGCTCCCCCCTCCAAAGAAAGTTACAGTTCTGTTTCGCCTCATGGGACCTCAGATGCTGCTCAGAAGCCTTCAGCTCTGCCTTACAGTAGAGCAGTGCTGTAGCATGACGGGTGAGCAGAGCCAAAGACAGGATCTTTCTTTCTCTTGACTTGCTGCTCCCAGCTTGGAGGTCTGGCAGACCTAGGAGCCCATCTAGAAACCGAGCCAGCGATTAGTCACAACTGAGAGATTCAAGTTTGTCTTCAGCTTTTTTTTTAAAAGTCTTTTCGAAATCCCGCTAAAAGACTTTGGAACTTGGGCTGCAGTTCTAACATCGCAAAGCTATTGGTCACAAAGGATGGCTTATAGTGCTCGCGACTCTAATCTCCCCTAAGGTCTGTCATGTGCTGATGCCCTCAGCAGGAAGAGTTCCTTGTTTGTTCTGAAGTTACGCAAATGAGTCCACTGCCTTTCCCTGCCTTGACAACAGAGCCTTTATTATGACTGGTGTCCGTTAATCGGATTCTTTAGCCTCACAATGGAGTTCTTATCTAAATAATACAGGGTGCTCATCTTACCAGTTAACCCAAAGCGATACAGAGGAACTGTAATCAGACTTGTGAACCTGTTTCGCTGTGATGATTGTTTTCACTTTTGGACTTTGCTACGATTTCCTGGTTACTATACCACAGAGGGGGATGTGGATCAGAATGGATTCTATTTGCATGTTGTTGGGTTAACTGGTAAAATAAGTACATTGCACAGATGAATTATGATTGATCATATATTGATTACGTGCAGTGATGCCATATGCAGTTACAGTGGGAGCACTCTCTTTGGGTTTTGCATGGATTTGTTCTTTTTGGTAGGATTATTTTTGCTATAAACAAATGCCTTGGCTTAGATCTTCACATCTCCTCTGGGGAATATAAATGGAAGCTTTTGCCTATTTAATCTTCCCTGCCACTTGGTTGTAGTGCTGAATTTGTTTAGATCCTAGTTCCTGTTTATGGCTGTAATAAACAGTCATAGTCTGATGACCGTGTGAAGCAATGTAATTTGTGCATCATTCATAGCTGCACAGTTATGAAATCCTTAAAAAATCTGCTCATTCTATTTTTCCTTTCTGATTCTGAAAATTGTATATATATCTGCCCTTATTTTCCTCACAAATTCCTGCCTGATTACCCTTCCTTCCTGATCTGGGCGGGTTAACTTCCTCGGCCGTTTTGTGTCTGAAATCGTCCATATAAAAGTCAATCTAGACAAAAAATTCATTTGTTTAGACCTTCTGGGTTTGTCAAACGCACAGTCGGACTTCTCAAGCCCACATTCGGCTTCTGTAAGAGAACATCCTTGTGGGTGTTTGTCTTCTGACTTTTTTTTTTTCCCCGGATAATGAGGTCGTGGCGTTCTTTGAAATAATTCGCCAGTCAACTGTCTGCTGCTAAGAGCGCAAATCCCATCTCGCATGCTGTAGGGATTTTGCTGTTAAAATTCCGGCGGTACTTTGAGAGGTAGATGGAACTGGAGGTGCCTGGAAATCCCAGGGTAGAAGTTGCCACTGCCTAATCTGGAAAGGGGCCGAACTGGGCGAATCCCAGCAGGACGGAGACTGGAGAACGAGTCGGCTCTGCAGCGCTGGCAGCAGACGAGTGTGCGCTGGGGTTATGGGTGAGGGTGAGCAGGAGAGTGAAGTGAGCTGGGGCGAGGACAGCGGGCCTGTGCGTCTCGGCAGCTCTCCCTGGTCCCCCCCCCAGCACCCCGCGCTGCAGGAAGAGAGCAGGGAGACGGGCCGGGCCAGCAGTGTCCGTTTCCTGCGCCGGGCCGCTCGGGGAGAGGCCTCGGCCCGGGCTGGGAGGAGCTGTGGTGACCCTGATAGGGAGAAGCCTGATAGCCTTTCTTTGTTTTGTTTTTTTTCCTTCTCTTCCTTTTTAGGCGCTGCCTTCTTTTTACCAATTCCTCCTCTTTTTGCTTTAACCTTCCAGTCCTGGAGTTTTTTTGTTTGCAGTGGCTTTGTTTTGGTGAATCTGGCTTGAACGGGCCCAAATATATCGGTCTTTGAAACCGCGGTGACTCATTAAAAATGGGCACAGAGGCTGGTGGCTATGAGTGTCTTTTAATTCTGAAGGGGGCTGATTAAACTTTAAATACTCACTTGCAAAAACTCCCTGAGAACAACGGATTAACACAAACACAGCCCCGAGGCACTAAAGGCACTGTTGATCAAATATGCTGATTGGACTGACTGATACTATCTACTTTATTGTCCACATACAGTGGGAATTTTCCTCTGGCCTCACTGAGACAGCAATAAAAACAATGTAAAGTACGTAAAACACCCAGTGGATTTCACAAGATGTGTTCACTCACTGCAACACAGCACAGTGTATTTTTGTTTTAAAATGACGCAGTTGATCTTTTTCGTGAGTGCCGTGTTAAAGTATGCAGGAGAAGTACGTAACAGGTCTCCGCCTATAAGGAAACCCATGAAAGCCTCCGACCCTGCAGAGCCTCCAGTTCCTAATACGAGGAAGGTGTGCTGTAACCCTGAAGGGCTCGTCATCGGCCCAGTCCAGACCCGGAATCCGCTGAGGGAGGCGTTTCATTATTCCGGGAATTAGGGAGTTAGAACGCGCCTCTGGGCTTTCTGGCTGGAACCTGACCAGGCAGGTTGGTTCTGGGGGCCAGGCTGGGAATTTTAAACAGGGCGGCAGAGCGTTTAACTACCTGCCTGTGTTCAGCGGCTCAGTGTCGCCACTCCTCACTTTTCCCCCACACCTGTACTGTGGGCACATCATGTCCATCCTTTAGCGAGTGAGTCAGGCTCAAAGTGTGTGAACAGGTTAGTCTTCCTGGCGGTCATGTGGTCCTGGTGGGAGGCTGGCGTGATGCTAGCTCACCCAGCCTGTTGGAAATGAGCAGGGCTCACCCACAATGCACTGTGTCCCTGCTGAGGGCTGCACCGTAGGGAGTCGGTCGTTTTCCTTTGTCTTGGGGCGGGGGGGACGCTAGAGCGAAAACCGTCGGTGACGTGCAGTTGGCTCGTTGCTTTTTAATTTCCTGTCTTGTCGCCTCGTGACTAATGAGGCTGCTCGCTGCCAGTGCAGTAAAAGAGCACTCCCATGAAGGAGCGCTGTTGGGGGGGGGGGATGCGAGGAGGTTAAGGGTGAGTGAAGGGAGCCCGTAGGAAATGAGGAAGACAAACAGGAAAGCAGAGCTGTTCAGCGAGGGTAAATTACCCACAGGAGGCCGACCCCCTCCTCCTGCAGGGGGCTGTGTTCCTCAGGACAGATGCAGGAGCCCTGTGGCTCTGGGGGGTTTTCCTGTCCCAGCGTCCTTCCCGAGCCCCTTCTCTCTCACACACACACACACACGCTCTCATGCTCTCACGCGCGCCTTATCAGGAGCGCAGCTGTAGGGGACTTCTGCCAGTCTCTCTGACAAGAGCCCTCTGTCTGCCAGGAGACCAGGCAGTGCTGTATCGCAGAGCTGCAGAGCTCACTCTGAGCGGCCACAGCTTTCTGGGTCGCAAGCTCTGTACCTCTGAGCCATCGACACAACCTCACCCGCACTCAGCGATATTGAATTGTGCCCAAGCGCTAACTCCAGACTGCCTTCCTGATGGATTCCAAGACAGGGCTCAAGCCTTGTGTAGCGAAGAGGCTCAGATGCCCTTAATTGCTCAGGGATGTTCAAGTGCTTTTTTGAGTGAGAAGCTTGGTAGCCTATCATAAACCTGAATTTAGCACACAGCGGTGTCCTCTTCAGCTGTGGCAGAGGGACGTACCAAAAGGTGCAGTGACAGTGGGCCGCCACTAGAGTCCGCCAAACTCTGAGCTAAAAAAACTTTTAAATGCATTGCTCTGTGATTGAATAAGCGAATTGTATGTTTCTTTTATCACGAGATTGTATAAGAGCATGTTGTTTGGTCCACCAGATGTCAGTTGACTATTGAGAAAGCTGTGTTAATGATTTCTCTCTCAGCCTGCAGTCACAGCTGTGTGTCAAGTTAAGGGACTTTGTCAAAGGACTGTGCAGTAAGGCATAGCCAGGATTCCCACAGAATCTCTTCTGAAGGGAAATTTAAACCAAGAGCAGGAGGCACTTCTTTTTCCAAAGGGCCGTGGGAGTGTGTAACAAAACATCCAGCCGTGTTGTTGGGGCCGATACCCTGGCTTTTTTCAAGAAATAGCTGGATGGGAATCGCGGAATGCTTAGCTGATCAAACCCAGCCTCTTCCAGTTAGCAAAGTTTAATCCAACTCCCTTTCAGGAGAAAAGGGTAAAAACGGAAACTGATAGCATGCATGTATTAACTGGAAAAACGAGCATGTCCTCACACAAAACGTACTGGGAGTCTGAAATGAGCTGCCAAGCCCTCCCGAAGAAGCAGGTTCTCTGGGAATCCTGAAGAGATCGTCTGATCAGCAACCACGATGGATTGAAACTTAAAAAAAAAGTGTCAGGAAGTTTTCTCTTGAGTGTGCTTGAGCGGATGGTTGTGAATCTCCGCAGTTGCTTTAATCGCACAGGTTAGTCTCCTGCTTTCCCAGGCCCTCGTGTCATTTGCAGTGCAGGACTTTGGCGCCCCTATCCTCCTAATAGTGTAATTGAATACATTCATGAATTAGAGAAGACTGTCATTGGGCTTTGATACTTCACAGGATTCCTTAATCTGTTAAAATCTTTTGCACCATTTGCACTGAATCATTTATTTTAACTTGTCACATGTCAGTGTAAACATGTATAGTTTAAAGCCCGACATGGGTTGGGTTGCTGTGCGCTGGGACTTGTCTGTCCTGCCATTATTGCAGTCCATGCAGTAGATCGTCATTGCAAGATTCGCCACTGCAGGAGGCTTTAAAGGCTTTGGCATTTGGGAAATGCGGGTGTAGATGGCGTGAGAGCCGCTGTGACTCCCTTTCTCTCTCTCTCTCTGCCTTGCCGAAGGGATCGGGAAAAACGTGATCTGCGAGAAGGCCGCCACCTCGGCCGACGCCTTCATGATGGTGACGGCGGCCCGCTACTACCCCAAGCTGATGAGCCTGATGGGGAACGTGCTGCGCTTCCTGCCGGCCTTCGCCCGGATGAAGCAGCTGATCGACGAGGGCTACGTGGGCGAGGTGATGGTGTGCGACGTGCGGGTCTACTGGGGCAGCCTGCTGGGCAAGACCTACAACTGGATCTGCGACGAGCTGATGGGCGGCGGGGGACTGCACACCATGGGCACCTACATCGTGGACCTGCTGAGCCACCTGACAGGCCGGCGGGCCGAGAGGGTGCACGGGCTGCTCAAGACCTTCGTCAAGCAGAGCGGCGCCATCCGGGGCATCCGGCACGTCACCAGCGACGACTTCTGCTTCTTCCAGATGCTGATGACGGGGGGCGTCTGCAGCACCGTCACCCTCAACTTCAACATGCCGGGGGCCTTCGTGCACGAGGTGATGGTGGTGGGCTCCGCGGGGAGGCTGGTGGCCCGGGGCACCGACCTCTACGGGCAGAGGAACACCGCCTACCAGGAGGAGCTACTCCTGGCCGACCCCCCGGGGCCGCTGGACAAGGGGCTGCTGGACATCCCCTTGCCCTACCTCAGGGGCATGGTGTGCATGGTGCAGGCCCTGCGCCAGTCCTTCCAGGGCCAGGAGGACCGCCGGACCTGGGAACTGCAGCCCCTGGCCGCGGCCGCCTCCTTTGAGGACGGGCTGTACATGCAGTGCGTGGTGGACGCCATCAAGACGTCCAGCCGCACCGGGGAGTGGGAGACGGTGGAAGTCATGACCGAGATGCCCGACGCCAACCAGAACTTGTGCGACGCGCTGCAGAGGATCAACCCCTGAGGATCCCTGCAGCCCAGCCGGGCTCCGGGGGCGGTGACCTCCCGCCTTCAGGGAGCTGGTGAAATTCCTCCATCCCCTCTTCTGGAGGTTGTGCTCGGCCAGTGATTAGACTTCCCCCCCTCTTGTAGAGCAAATAGGAGCTACAGCACACGGAGCCCCTCTGCGACCAGACCGAGCGTTTGCAGGCCTTCACTCGTGCTGTCTTGCCGACTCCTCTCGTTCTGTCCTTGGTGCTTTCGTTTCATTCCCTTCGTCTGCACATTGTGCATCTCTGGTTTTCAAAGCAAAGGCCTTTATTTTTTTTTAATTCAGAGCCGGCAGCTGGTAGGGGTTTGAAACTAGTTCTAACAAATGTGATGAATCTTTCCAGAGCTTTGACTTTCATCAGGAAGTAATTACTCCTAAAATATATATATATATTTTTAAGTTTTGACAACTTAAAAAGCTCGTTTTTTTCTCACGGAACCTCTTCGATGCTTTTTTTCTGATATCTTTTTCTTGCATGAAAGGTGTTCTCAGGTCTGATCAGCATGATTAAGAACCTTTAAAAGGTTACTGGCTCGTTTGGTCAGGATTGCTGGTTAACTTGACAATACAAGGGGATCTTTTGCCCTCTATCCATATCAGAATGCCCTTTGACCTCTGGGGTGGAGGGCTGGTCAGTGCCTTATTGCTGGGGTTTCCAATCCTAGTTGTATTTTGTGCCAACCAAGCTTCGTTTCCTACTTTAATCCTTCGTTCATCTTTATTCTTAAGCATGTGGTAAGTTGCTTTTAACTATTGCATAGCCTAAGAAACTTAAAACTCTTCAAGTTTCAAATGCACCCCCCTCCCCCAACTGCTCTCAGTTAAGTAGAGCGCTCGTCTTAAAACACGAAACAGGTGTGTCTGGGCCAGGACTAGGACTGGGAGCCCCTTACTTTAGGGCACTGAGTTATCAAAACCTTCTTCTCATAAATGAACATCTCTACTCCTCCAGAATCCATCAGACCTTATTTAATCAGTAGCTGAAGACCTATTTTGAAAGCTCAGAGAAGCTAATGCTGAGCTCACATAGGTCATGAGGAACAGGGATGTGAAAACCTGCAGACACCACTCTCCAAGACAGGATTTGTGCATTACAGCCTGAGTGTGCAGTGCAGTCGGGCACAGAAGCCAAGCCTGCCTGACTGCAGCCTGATCAGTGAAGCACAGATGTGTGGTCGTGCAGGGAATCGTGGGCCTGGAGGCCCACACCCCTGCTGGATTTTAATCAAGCCAAGCTCTTTTACGCAATTGAACTACTTGACTTAATAATAGGATTAACTTTCAGCTCTTCAACACTTTGGGTCGCCTTTTAACTGTTGTGTTTCATATGTAACGTACGATTCCCAACTTTTGATTAGAAGAAGAAAACTTGCAAGTATTCAAGCAACCTGTTAGTCCAGTTAAGGCTTCAATTAAGTAATTGAGTGGGGCTGGAATGAAAACCAGCAGTTCTGTGGGCCTCCAGGCCGGGATTGAAAACCCCTATTCTGGGGCACTGAGTTCCCCAGCCTCGTGTCACTGTTCTGTAATGTGTGGCACTGTCGTTGGCAAGATGACCCCTGAAGAGTGCGTATCAGAGGGGTACAATCACACATGACTGACACAGAACGGAAAGTAAAACAAAATGGGTGTGTTCTGTTAGTGAGGCGCTACATCTCTTCCTTCGCGCGTCCCCTTTGCTTTAGTCATCCCAGTGGGTCGGACTGTCTGCCACTGGGAATCTTCCACTTAGCGCTCGGCTCGGCTCAGCAGGTGGAAGACTGAACCTGCAGCAGTCCTGAATGCCCTGCGGATGTTTTCTTGATCCTACCCGAAACGTGCCTGCTGCTTAGGTGTAGGGGGGTCTTGGAGTTGCAGTTGGCGTAACTGGGCAGCCCGTTCTGTCTCTGCCAGATGTTCTCCATTTGCGATACCCTCTCTGTTTCATCTAAGATGATGTTAGACTGAACCTGTCCTTTTGAGATTTTCAACCTGCAAATGACACTGGACATATCTGTAGATGTGTGTGTGTGTGTATATATATATATGTTTGGGGACATAATTAGCAGTTTAAGTCTCCAGACTACATATACAATGTACTGCCTTCACTCTGTGAGAAGAATGAGAAATCCCATGTGCTTCAGAAATGAGCTTTTGTAACTGAAAGATACAAAGAAAGAGGACTGTAACTGGACTATGAACCTCAGGAACAGTTGTATCTAAAGAGGAACCATGCTCCTAGGCCCAGTGGGATTCTCTTGGGTGTTGTAGCCCAGTACCAGGAGACGTTCAACAGTTCTGGGTTTCATTCAGTCTGTATGAAAAGTATCCAGACAAACAGAAGTCAGGGTTAGGGGCTCTTCGGGCTTGAATTTGTTCATTTGAGGAATCGATAGCAGCTGGTGTTCTTTTCCCCTGTTACAGTAACCAAGAATCAGGCCATCTTCTACCTACGAAGGTATGAAATGAGCAC
Organism: Lepisosteus platostomus; assembly: GCF_059453375.1. NCBI lineage: Eukaryota > Metazoa > Chordata > Actinopteri > Semionotiformes > Lepisosteidae > Lepisosteus > Lepisosteus platostomus. The sequence goes on from NC_142630.1 coordinate 14,202,374, forward strand.
AGCTGTAGTGTTCCTCTCTTTACTGGTGGTAGTGCGAAACACTGTTGCTTTTTTAACGTTGACAAGTATTCTTGGCTACTCTAAACTACTTGAGAGCTTTGATGTGAGCCTAAGGAAATGTTTTTAATACGTTGTACATAGTTTGTAGGTGAATATTTATTGTGTTCCTTTGATATCATTTTTGGTAAATGTTTTATTTTGGTGATATTACTGTAAGACGGGCATCTTGAGACGTGGGGGTGTTTTTTGTTTTTATAATCCATACTGTTTGAATGTAACTCTGAAAGGAAATAAATATCTTGTAGCCTCCTGGTCATTGTTTCAGATTTTATTTCACCGTGAAAGCTCCTGTGTTCTGCTGGGGGAAGACAAAATGCCAAAGACAGGAGACAGCAGCTTTCACAGACCTATCTGCTGACTAATGGTGACCACTTCTCCACTGCTTTCCACAAACTCAACAGGAGTGTTAATTGTATTAGCTCACTGCTACCTTATTATTGATCTGTTTCTATCTGCTCCACATTCTCCTGCAGGCAGAGAAAATAAAGCAAGATGCAAAAATCGGAGAACTTAAAACTGAATTAAAAGCGTCTGATAGAGAATCCTGTATGCAGAACGTGCCGGGGCTTCTTCAGCAAAGGCTGGTCAAAGACCCTCACGTCTGCTGCTACTGTGGAGAGAGAGGGGGGAGCAGGTCTGTGGGGCAGAGGTGGAGAATTCGGTCCATCCTGTCTTGGGGTGAACAGTCCAGCTCCAGCGGTGCTATAACCTGTTCACAAGAACCTCCCGCTGTGCCCGAGGGCATGCAGTCTTCACCTCGGGAAGAAAAAAAAACACCGCACCGTTAGACAGGCATTTCAGAGCACCTTGACTTGCTTTATAGAACCACCAACTGTAGTTCGCTCTGCATGTATCTATTTAAAGTCTGTGCATATTGATAAGTTGAACTTCAAAATTAAGACACTCGGTTTGGATTTCCCAACTCCGGGGATCCCCTATCCTGGTTTTGAAAAGCTGCCTTCCCGTTGGATGCGTAGGTCTCTTCATTAGGAGCTGCAAAACGAGGAAATATCTGTTCCAGTTCAATTGTATCGTTAAAAGCTGTGCTGGAATTACAAACCCGCAGCCATGGTTTGGGAACCCCTGATGGGATCTACCTGAAGCTCTGGTCGCTGCGGGCTCTCCGGATGGCGACAGCGATGTGGGAGGCTGCGCTGAGCCCCGGCGTGACGCGGCCTCTGCGGGAACAGAAGCCAGCGCAGGCAGGCCGTGGTGAATGTACTGATACAGGGGCCTCACGCGTCGTGCTCTCACTGCAGAATCTAACATGAAAGGAGTTCAAGAAGAATATCGCACGTTTTTAAGAAACATCGTGCGAAGTCACTGGTGACGATTTATGGGATTGCTTTGTAATAAAGATTCAGTGTTTACTCGCTTCTCTTTAAAGGACTCTTACCCATTATTAAGGCGTCCTAAATTGGCAAGACGATTAAAAGCAAAACACGATTGGCGTTTGCCAACAAATGTTCTGCATTCCTGCTGTCATGCCTAATTTTACTTGATTTAATGGAGGTATCTGAAGGTCATTCTACCGGCCCGTATTCTGATGGGTGCTAATACTGGCCCTTCGGCATTGATTTTCTCTAGGCTGAACCCGGTTTACCAGCGGTACAGTAGGTGTGACTATTTTGCCCCTCACACTCGAACTCCGCCGGTATCCCCAAGGGGACCCGGGCCGCTGGGGCTTGCTCTCCGGCCGAGATGTCCGTCTTCCCCACATTCAGGAGCGGTGTCCCTGTGTGTGGGCGGCCGGGGGAGCTGGGGTTTGCTCTCCGTCTGCTGCGATGGTTTTGCTTAGCGCTTGTCCTGGAGAAATCGGGGTGGTGGAACTCCTGTAGATTGCCTCTGGACCTTCTGCAGGTTAGAGATGTCAAACATGAGCGATGCATTTTATAAAGTATACACACATAATCTGAGGCCGTGCATTAATATTCCCAATACACCTGTTTCTCACGATTATTTTTAAATCACTCAATTGAGTCCATGGAACTATATGGGTATTATAAATAATTTGAAATGAAAGATTCCCACTAGATTTTCTTCTTTTCATCAGATACATTCATTTCAGTGTTAAGATCTGAATTAATAGGTAAGTTTAGAGGTCAAATACTCAGGGTTGGGTCATCTACAGAGTGCGATTCAAGTGCGTTTCTACGTTGCAGATAACACCTTATAAAGGAGAAGGAGAAGTAATTTGCAGTGGTTTCTGGACGTTTCCCCTCTTTCAAACGTTAAATTAAATTTCAACCCACAGACTTAAATGTGTTCTTATGTCATATTCCCTGCCTTTTGTACGGGTGAGGAAAATGTATATTTTCAAAGTCTTTCATTATTGTAAGTTGTGTTTTATTCCGCATGTATTTCTGTGGTCTTCTTATTTCGCGGTTTGACTACAGAATTTTTACATTCCTACAGCTGCTGCCTGCTAGATCCGATTTGTGCAACAGTGACAGACTTCTTCGTGCTAAATGATTTATAACCCGTCACAACGCTGGTTCCCATTTGTGACTCATCGCTACTGAAAACAAAACAGGGACTCCTGCTGAAATCCTGCGCCCTGCTTTTAAATCCTTGTCCGAGTCTTCCCAAAACAAGGAGTGAAATTTTAAGAGCCAATAGGCGATAGGAAACACTTTAATTCGCCGGCGCTCATTACTCAACAATGACAAAATACGCACAGGAAATTATTTGGCGAAAAAAAAACGCACTTTCATTAACTTTCAAACTTCTGTAACTGAGTCGAAATAACGATTTCAGAATGAAAGAACACACTTGCATTCAACTAAACTGCTTTTAATTAAATCGGACGCAACAGACGGACACGCTCTAGAAACATGTGCTCATAGGTGCTCAGTCAATGGAAACGTGCTCAAAGCTAAGACATTTTGGAGCCGCCGTACTTGCTTTCTAAAGAGAGACATTAAAGGAAAGAGCATTTCGCTCGCTAACCGCTTGTGCTTAACTGATTCAACTACCCAATTTCAAACACCAAATCTTATACACAACAAAACAATACAGTATTTTTTTTTACATTTTTTTCCATTATTAAAAACTACAGTTTAGGCATTTCAAAAAAGATTTACAGTAATTTCAAAATTATATACATATCTACAAGTATGCAATTTAACATTAAGGCAATTTAAAAAAAGTTTCTCCAGTGGTCTTGATTCAGTAGATTTCGGATTACCAGGAAACGACTGCAAATGTCCGCAGGCAGAAAACACCTCTTGATCAACAAGAACATTTACTGTAGGCAATTGCAGATCCAAAACATTTTTGGGCAATAGGGGGTAGCCAAAAGAGCATTTTAAAAGTAAACCGATGTAATATCAATATACAAAATGAATTACCTGGAGAGAGATAGTGATGTTATCGGTTTAGGGTCGAGAGCTGGGTTTAAAAAAAATTGCAGGGGAGGAGGAAGTGAGCGAGGAACCAAAGTAATTATCAAGTTCCCGGAGGGCGTGAAATGTTCCATTTTAATTGAGCATTTACAGACAAAATCTTTAAAACACAGGAATATGAATGATTATAATAATCTTATATTTCGCCTGAGGAAACGCCACATTGCTCGCTTTGCGGGAAACCTAAACATCTTTATGTAAGTCCCGGTTAAATACTTATTTTCACTACAAACAGTATCCTCCTTAACTTATGAAGCGTGCAATTACAGATCTACATTTGTAGTTTTAGTCTGCCCTTAGCTTTGCCCAGTCCTGAAGTTCTTCAAATTGTCATTCAGACACCCCTCCCGGGCGCGGCCGTGGCGCAGGGGTTCAATTCCTGGGGTGCAGTCTGCGTGGAGTTTATATGCTCTTCCCGTGTGGGGTGTTTTTTCCGCATGCCCCGGCTTCTTCTTACAGGAGGTGAATTGACTTCTGGGAAAACTGACCGTGGAGTGAGTGTATCTACCCTGCAGTAGACTGGCGTCCCGTCCAGGGTGTACCTTGCCTTGCGGCTGTTGCTCGCCGAGATGGGCTCGGGCTCCGGATTACCCAATAGCCTGTTTTGGATAAAGCGGTTAAAAAAAATGGGTGATAACCCACTCCCGGTGTGTCCTCACCTCGCCATCTTCTGAAACCCGTAGGTGCACAGAAGCCCTCGCAGCATGGCCGTGGTTTTGAATTTCTTCAGAAACATCAGATGTTCCCGGGTGTTGATTTCCTCTTCATAAACCGTTCCTTTAATGATCACCGACCTGCCGCTTTCTCCCCACTACATGAATCAAGAGTGAAGTTATTAACTGGACGAACACCGCATAAGAAAATGCTGTAAATGAATAAGATCCCATTTAATTTAGATTTTTTTTTATTGTTTAGTGTTATGGTTCAGTTTTATCACATTATAGGCCCATTATATGATTTCGATCATCATGCGTTGAAACGTTTTTACCTTAATTGAACACCAAAGCAGTAAGGCAATAATGAGACTATACGATTCACGCACTGTGTTTTTGACATGATTACATAAAAAAACAACCTCCAATTTACCTGGAAAGATGTGATTTCTGGGTTTTCTACAATCGCTCCCAGTTTTGTGAGGAACTGGGGGGTCGTTAGCTGTCGAGCTGCTCCTGAAGGCATGTTCAACTAACGAGAAGACTTTCAGTTTTGAGAAGCTATTTTGATTTAATGTTGTGGAATTTTAATACGTCACTGTGGGCAGTTTACTAAGACGGTTTTTAATTACTATAGGTAATCATGCGTGTAAACTAACAGATCATTGAAATAGCTGTGCACAAATATGGATGTGAATATGAAAATAGGTGATTTCAGAAATATTATTGTGATGTGTGCGGCCGCACGCGTTTTGACCACAAGCGAGTTTAGCGGTTGCTGTATTAACCGTTGCACCAGGCGTATCAATGAACCAGTCTTTACCAATCAACATCCTGCCAGCTTTTCACTCTGTACGGGACCGATACACCTCTGTAATAGATTGTAATCAGCAACTGCTGCTTTCTTTGAAAGGGTTTGGGAAAGTTACAGTACGTAGTGATTAACCCCGTCGCTTGAAGGTGCGTCATACCTGGTATTAAATTGTGAGTTCTGCTTTCTTATGGTGCAATGTTTTAAAACACAAAACCAGATCACATTTATTTATTTTGCCCTGCAAATTATTTTGTCTCACGTTACATTTGAAAGCTGAAGAATTAATTACAACAACTTCAACGTTATGTGGTTAAGTTTACGTGGTGGTGGTGGTGATGATGTTGTTTTGCGGCTTTGTCTCCAGATTTTGTGTGCTTTTCCCCGCAAGTTCCTCTTTCCGATATCTAATCATGCAGATCCACAGAAACAGGAAAAAACCTTGAAGAACAGGAAAGTCAGAGGGTTATAGTAATTCTTAACCTAGAGAGTCACATTCCGTACCAACAGCAAGAAATTGTGAGTCTTGAGGGAAATTCTTGAAATCGACCTTTATATGAGGTCAACCTACATATTAAGTGTCACGCTAAACTCTATGAGAGAGAGTTTGAAAGAAAGGCCCTTGAGATTTTCATCTATTCTTTTATGTAGAAGGGTTACCTCACTGAGTGGCACAGAACGAAGTGCCATTAACGCTGTCTGACTGATAGGCTGTCAAAGTTATGAAAAAAAAACCAATTGCATTTGCATTGAAACGTAATTAACTCCGAATAGAAGACTTCAGCTATGCTGAGGCTGCTAGTCTGTTGCTCAGCTGTCTCCTAAATCACTCTCCCTCTCTTGTCTGCAGCTCAGCTGCCTGCTGTTACCTTGGAGTGAGTTCAGGATGGTGAAGATGTAGAGGATGGGGAGGTTGATGTAGCCGATGGAGAGGAAGCCCAGTCCCCAGGTGAGCCCCAGCGCACAGCTGAGCCCCAGCACGCTGCAGGTGGCCTTGCAGGTCCGACTGGTTTCATTGCGGCTGCTCACTGACCTCAGCTGCGCCATTTTGGTGATCACAGAGACCAGGATTCCAGCATTCAAGAACAGCACAATTCCCAAGTATCCGGTGATGCTGGCATAGTGGATGGTCACGTTTGTCACCCAACACCTGTTTTGTTACGACAGGAGCATCTGAATGAGAATTTATGGTTGCTTGTCTGTTGATTTTGTTTGCAGTGTTATTATGGTCTGTTTTTAAAAGTATAAACTGTGTGTTAATGTTTCCGTGCACACGCCAATGTTTTGGCAGCTAGGCGTAGCTGTGCTTTAATTTCTTTATTATGCTTTGGGAAACCTGTTGGGTTTTAGATGTCCGTTCCTAACAAGCCTTGAGCTCAGATGCCGGTTGAAGTGAAACTGAGTGCGCGGACTGTGTGGTTGTACACAGTTTTCATTAACTGCTGGAGGGCTGCGATGGGTTTCCCTCACAGCTGAACTGACATTTGTGCGTTGTGCGTTTGGCCTCTCGGGTCCGTTGTCAGGTTGTGGCTTTGCTATGCAGGGAGGCAGTAAGGGGCGGGAGCTTGCAGCCAGCTTTGGGCCTCTGTGACACCAGTGAACGGTCCGGCCTCTTCAATCTGTTTCCTGTGACATCACCACGGGGATGTCACCTGCTCCGCAGGGCAACGGACTGACAGTGTACATTTCATTCAAGTTGCCATCAATCTGAGCAAAATGGCCAATCACATTCTGAAATCTGCTGTATATTATTGCATGAAAATATATAAAAAAAGATTTGCCGAATAGGAATAGCAAATGCTAGTCATCCTAGCAAGTCATAATAATTATTGATAGTGAGAAATGCTGTGGTCCAGTTACTTCATATATCTACAGTGTATATCTTCCATCCATCTATTACCAGATGCTTGGTAAGTGATGGCACAACCCAAAATCTATCCCAGAAGTACACGGTACAAGGCAACACCACAGCCTGGACATAACACCAGGGCACACAATCATACAGGACACAAGAACATTGCACGGTACACAATTGCACAGGACACACAATCGCACAGTACTCAAGAATATTGCAGGGCACACTTAAAGTAAAGTAATCTCCACACAGAGGTGTGAGACCCAGGCTAGAATGAAACCCAGGAGCCAACAGCTCTGAGGCAGCAGTGCCATTGGGATTTCTCTTCTGTCTAGAAGTAATAAGTCCACTGATTATTACCACTATAATTCACTGTCAAATCAGAAAGTACCTTCATACAATTCTTCCTGCAGTAATTCTCAATCACGAGTCCAAGGAACTTTTTTATATGCTGTTCATCAGATATTGCTTAGAACATGTGGCTTGAAATAGGATGGTGGTTACTCTGGAGCATGACGTTAACAGGAGGTGTTACACTTAGCGGACATATCCAGCAGAGAGCCTTAGTAAAGCTGATCTGAAGCGCAAAGACAAGGGCCTTCAGATCAGCTTTGATGTTAGTGTGAAAGGCCAGGGAATATTGTTAGACAGTCTATTTGTTTTCCATTTTAGATCATTCAAACATGTTTGTAAAGCAAATAAGGTGTCAGATTGCACAGGACAGGGTGTAGCTGATGTTATTTTGCACACCTTTAATACAATTATATCAGTTTCTCGACGGATCGCTAGAGCAAACTCACATGGATGATGTACCAGTAGTGGTCTGACCATAATTCTTCTTGTTGACTGCAACAATAATGAGCACAACACTAGCTGGGAAACCTGGGCACAAAGAGAGGGAAAGTGTGAAACAAACAGGATATCATGAAATTATTTTCACAGTGTGAAATGTGTATGTGGCAGCTGGCATTTTTCCTTATTGTGATTGTAATTTATCGCTGTTTCCCACTACTGCTGTTGTACGTCTGTGTGCAAAATGGTATTTTATTGGTAAAGGGAAAACAATGTAATTTCCAATAGCAGCTCCAAGAGATGGCTGGCTGGTTGCAGGAACCAACATCCAGGATAGGTCACTGCTTTGAAAAGTGAAGATGAGTTTTAAGCCGATCGAATTCTTCTATGTTAGTGGTGGCAGGGCTGCGTCTGTGATGGCTCTGCAGTGGCTCAGGTAGCTCGGTCCCAGTTTCTTGCTCTGTCCTGGCACTTGGTTTCAGAAGCTAGTGTATAGTCATGGCTAGGTCTCTTGTGCTGCTCTGCCTTGTTTGAGAAGGATGCTGGTGTCTGTAGCTCTTATGAGGCCCTCTTTACTAGAGACCCTAAGTGGCGGTGCAAGATTGATCTTATATAGTCTGAAGGTAAGTGGCCAGGTGTGCTCTGCTGGCAAGGTGCTTGACAGGTGTCTTTAGCTATCCACCAGAGGGATGTCATGATAAGTGGGACCTTTGTCAGTCCTCTGCATGATGCTGCAGCGAATTGAAAGTGTGTCTCTGATGAGCCCAATTCTCGGTGTTCCCTGACCCAGGTTGCTGAGGCTGTTTCAGCTGGCGTAGATTGGGCCGCTGCGGTTTGCAAGTCAGGGCAGAAAGGGGAGACCGCATTAGAGATTCTTCGATGAAGAATTTAGCTAGGAAGCGGAGGGCATCGGAGCCGTGGCTGCTGTGCCTACCCCAGCCCAGGAGGCAGAGCCAGAGAAGGTAGCGCCGGATGTAGGTGGTGAAGGGCTGCCACAGCAGCCGGCAGAGGTGCAGTGCCTCCAGGGCCATCCAGGTGAAGGTGCAGAGCAGGGAGTAGTGCAGCAGGACAGCCATCGCGGTGCACAGGCCTGGGCCGGAGAGAGGCGACAGCACCGCGCTGGCCAGAAAGCTCAGGTTGAGCAGGAGCAGGGCCGACGCCAGGTTGACGTGGATCTGAACGGCGTGCTCGCTGGCTGCTCTCCTGTACGGCACAGCGGGGGAGAGAGTGGGCCAGGCTGCTTTTTGCACATCCAGAAATACAGAGCTTAAAACAATGATGACATTTATCTTGAATTGCAAACATTAAATGTTTAATCATGTTAAAAAGTGTTAGTATTTAGCTAGCTATTGTATTAATCAAAATAATTTGTGCACAGTAGGATGCAAAGTACATAGAATGGGCCCTATATTTTCATTTCTTTTTCAGTTTAGTTTAAAGACCTGTAGGAACCTGTTTTTGTAATATGATAATTACCTGTGAAGTAGCACCTTTTGTGATGCGTGTTGCAATAAAACAGGAGAAAAGCAAGGAGAGTAAGAGATGGGTTTACTCAGATCAGTGCGTTGCATGTTACTTTAAAGATGGTAGAAAAGGGAGCTTAAAGACATTAGAGGAAAGTGCTGACTGACCTATAAGATCTAATATGGGCTGGGAGATCGTTCCACTGCTTTCATGCGAGAGAGCAGAATTGACATGTTCTTTCTGGTTCTTGCAACATGTAACAGGCGCAAGCATATCTGCCCTTTTCCAGTTCTCTTAGGTCATAAAATCCAGTACATTATCAATCTGATCTTGACAGCAGCCACTGTGGGGAGTGATCTCATATCTGCTTTAGAGTGATGTTTGTTTTGTGTGCAACACACGCTGATGTGGTTGTGTTGCTCAGCTTTTGCGGTGGCTATGGAAAGGAAGGCGCTAGTGACTCACCTGCAGTGTTTCCAGTGTGTCAGGAGAGTGAGCGCGCAGAAGGCTGCTGAGACAGCACAGCCGATGTAAGTGAGGTAGGTGAGGGTGCGAGTGTTCTGTGTGTCCAGACTGGAGGCAGGAATCTGCTCACAGCAACAAAACATGTACAATGTACCACCGATACGCAGTTTCTCTGATTATAATTTGGACAGGGCATGTCCAAAATCTGTCCAAATATTAGTATATGAAATGGCATGCTAAATAACACTTTTAAAAACAAAAGAAAGTGAAATAGCAATGTTTCTGTGTGTCCAAAGCACAGTAATCTTTCTTCATGTTTTTCATACGTAATTCTAAACATTGTCAATACTTCTGGGGACCACATATTGTAGTGTGAGGTTATTAGGACTTAAAAACACCAGTATGTGGGTAACAAACTTGTAATGTCTTTTACTGAGACATGGAGGGCTAAACCTGGATCGAACTGATAAACTCGGAGGGGAATTGATTCTCTGTACCAGGGCAATGTGCAGTTCCTCACCCGGTTACTTCCAGTGTGTCAGTGGAGAAACGGCGACTGCTACACTATGTAACTCTAGTTGTGTGCATTTCTAGTTCAGCAATTGAAACTTCTGTTATTTTGGATAGAGACATAGGCTAGACCAGCCCTGGTCCAGGAGAGCCTCAGGCCTGTAGGTTTTGTAGGTCACCAGTCGCCAGTTTCAAGTTTTTCTCTTGATTGAACAGATTACTTGGGACAGCTGTCTTACAAAATTATCTATTTAGTAAAGAAGATGAACTTTTTCCCATCATTTATTCATGCACTGCAATTCAACCTGCGCTAAGAAATTTAAAAAAGACTCTGACAGTTATTTTGCAACTGCTGACAACAGTGAGCTACTCTCCAAAAGAGATTAAATTAACCCCAAAAGACTGTCATTGGACAGAGAGAGGTAGGGATCTTGACCAAGTTACCTGTACCCTGGCTTCTTTAAAAAATGGTGACATTAGCTCAACCAGGACAGGAAATACTTCTTTACACAAAGGTAGTCGTAGGAGGCCTGGAACAAGCTACTCAGTCTTGTTGTTGTAACTCATACCCTGGCTTCAAGCAGGGGCTGGATAAGATCCCTGGATCAATTAGCTTCTAATTATTAAATGGATCAGATGATGTGCTTATTGGATCCTGAAAATGGTGCATTAAGCACACATGTGGCACATTCTGAAAAAAAACCCACTTACCATCAGTACAGCAAAAAAGGTGAAGTGACTGCACCTGCAGGTTGTACTATTTTGTAGCTTCTCACTGAGGCAGCCAAAATCATCCCACTTGTCTGAGTCACAAAACACAGAAGGCAGAATTGTTAGCATACAGTGGCACTTATTCCTTTTTAAAAATATTTACCGTGGTCTGTAAATGCATATGGAAAAAGAAACAGTAGAATGGGACCACGAGTGTTTTTAATTGTCTATAAAATTACATCTCTAACATCTATAAATGTTAAGGGAGACCACAGGGGTTCATTTCAGATCCTTGTCATATTGATTTTTAATAATCTGGTTCCATTAGAAAGCAAATAACAATACATTTAAAATAATTGCTAGTTCTTTCTTTCTTTTTTAATATTTACCATATCTGTTCAGAAAAACACACTTGGTTGTCATATTTTCCTGAAACGAAAACAACAAAAAAGAAAGACGTTTGCATTATTTTTGCCTTCTTATCTTCTTGAGAGCATCAGTCCTTTAGCGCTCTCGTAGAGAACAGTTCAACTGTGAAAGGCCCTACGGCGGATGTGGACTGTGTACTGACCGGGACTGGGGATTTGTGAGAGAAGCTCATGACGGCAGGGTGTGAAAGATTGGAGATGGTTACGTTCTCTACCTCTATTCCAATTCCAAAGTCGTTCACCCACGCATGCACCTGGTTTCCCTGCTGGTGCACACAAAGACAGACATGCAATGGTCTCCTTTCCTTCCACTGTTCACGGTTCCCCTCTCAGCTCTAAACTCTACAGGAGGACAATGGACATCTAACATAACAATGCAAGGACATATGAGCCTTGGTATCTTTCATAAGAGGGACCGGGGACACACATGTTTGATGGAGTTGATTTTTCTTACATCCCGTTGGGGGAGAGTGCTCTCTATCATTTTGTGTAGGGAAGCTGAAACATTAAGGTACCTCAGAAGCTTCTTTGTAATTACTTTAAAGCAGGGGATTTCTACAGCAAAGGAAGAGGTTAATGAAGCCTCTATAAGACTGCAACATTAAGTACTGTGATTCACGCGACACACAGTTTTAATGCTGAGCTGGTGGTTTGTTCTATAGGACAGAGGTTAACGATTTTGGTGCTAAGGGCCCACACGGCTTCTGGCGTTCTGAACAGCACGTTTCTCGATGGGGAATTTTGCCAGGTGTTTTTCTCGCTCAGGAGGTGGAGATCTTAAGTTACCTTCAACATGTTTAGGAACTAAAAGCAACTAAAGAGCTCAAATTCATCTGGTTTTTAAGTCATTAAAGGTTCAGTTATGTCACTGAGAGCTTGGTTATATACTTGAACAGAAAGCAGCAGGTGTGTTTATGCCCAGAGCCAGGCTGGGGAGTCTTGTTCTAAAGGAACCAAACCACTGCTGTTACAGGGACCATCTGATCTTCTATACATGCTCATCTGATTCATGAAATCTGCTTGATAAACACAACTGTGAGTTTTGTTTCTTTTTACAGATAAATAGAAGTCAGAGAGAACATTAGGTTGGTTTCATAACTGATATTCTAAATGCAAAAATAAAAAGTAGACGAGGTCCTACTTTTCCTTAAAGTCTTACCTTATGAGCCTTCAAGTTTTTGTACAAAGAAAATATAAATTTGACAGTCGGCGGAGGTCTGTTTGCAAGACCTGAGAAAATGTCAGGGGGCAGCACAATGTGGATTTCGGGGTCAGGGACCTCCGATTTGTTGAGAGAGATCTGAAAAACAAAAGTGAAATGCAGAATGAACCCGATGGCATTAACTGGAACAGCGTCTATCAGCTTTGGGCGAGAATAGGTTACGTTATGATTTTGGTTTTCTTCCATAATAAAATATACGTAGGGGGCTGATTCAGCAGGCATGGCCTGCAAAGGAACAGGTAAAGGATCAATTCCATACTGAAAGTTAAAGAACAGAGGTACACACTTTTCAGGTATCACACCTGAAGAAGGCTCCAAAGCTAAAATGTTGTTTCTCTTTTCGTTGCCTTTCATGGAATAAACCTTTACCTGTTCCATAATGAAATACTCCCTGCATGGTAATTCCTCTCATTTACCCCCTCCTCATGTTACTCTGCATAAAGACCATCTGATGAGTCTACTGACACTCTTCTAGTGCAGAATTCAGAGCTTCCAGAAGACTGAACAAAACTGGTAGGTTTCCAGTTTATTTTCTTGTGTCAACAATGCCCTCCCCTACGTCCGTGCATGGATGTTATTACCAGAGGACTGGTATTTGATAAACAAATTTATTATGTAAAATCTGTTTGCACAGGTTTATTATTCCTATGTCTTACATGAGGTAAGGTGCAGATTGTAACACAATGAAACCTTGCATGTGAATAAATTGTAATGTTTCAGTCAAACAGCCATCTGTTATCTTCGCAGAAAAGAGATACTACCTTATTTGAATTTGCAAAGATTTGTATCCCACTGTAGTTGCGTGTGTGAATAAATTCAACATGCGTAACTCTGGGGTTTCTGGAAAAGGAACAGATATATTTCTTAATGTTGGGAAGAGGTTAGAGTGGAGAAATGCCTGAAGACAAAAACAGTTTTTTCTTTACTTCTCAGTGTGGGGTTAAGATGATTATGTGTATTATAATACAGAGGTCATTTCAAATGACCTTAGTTTAGGATTAAGGCAAGTGAATGGTGTGTAAGCCAGTGACTCAACATAATGTAGGTGCAAAGTCAACATATTAAGTATTACTATTTGTATTACCTATGAAAAGAACAAATAGAGGTGTAGATAATGAAATGTTCAATCACACTAAGCAAAGCACAGAGCAACTTTAGAAGTACTGGGGACTGCTTTCTAGCTTCCTCAACGCCTGTGTGATAATCAGCCCTGGACTATCTACCTCTGCTCGCTGTAAAGGAATCTGCCATATATTACATCATACTGTCGTTAGCTGCCTGAAGCAACTGCATAGGCTTTATGAGGTGAACATTTTGTAGACATGAAAGGTCTGCTCGAATGTGCAGTTTTTTTAAATCAAAAACACAAGTCTGTGTTTTATCTGTAGGTAAATTTCATTCACCATGACATATGTGCGGCATGGGAATTCCTCTTATTAATCCATTTAGGGATATCAGTGCTTGTGGTGCTCTTAACCAGATAAGTCAATTGAGAACAAATTCCAATTTAATATGTTAAGCAGGGTATTTATTGGAGCTATCCCTCTGCTCTGTGCTGCTGCCTGCTGAACAATACTGTGCCAAGTAGAGAACAGCTGTGGAACCTTTCTCTTTACTGTCTTTTCTATTTTCTTGAAGCTTATTTAAACACTATGCACCCAAGTACATTACGCCAAAAGGGTTTAGCTTCTTATTTTCTGCAGCAGCCAGCTCTGTACTCTCTGAATACCGGCAGTGGGTCCTTAAGCCACATCGCGAATACAGGCGGTGCTGCTCTTTCACGTTAGTGGCAGTCACACACACTTACTTGTCTGTCTCGGTGCTGGGACTGCACTTGTTCAGCACCAGTTTGTCTGAAAGGAAACAGCAAAGCAAGAGCTTCCATGAGAAATGTAATAAACGAAAGGAAAATAGCATTAGTCTACAGTATTTAAAATGGTATTTTGAATGCTCACCACATTTGACTCTTCCTCCTGGTATGGGAATTGTTATTGTTTCCTCATGGTATACTGTCCAGTTATTAAAAAAAATGAATTTTGCATTGTCATAAGAGATGTTTTGAAGAAGCTTGAGATTATGGCAGGTCTTTATGGGAAGACTGTAATTACAACAAATTATGTGTTTGTGTCCTTTGCATGCTAAAGTCAAAGAAAGGTTGTCTTCACTCCATCTTACACAGATGTCCACCTTTATGATCTGTTTCATTTCCTTGGGGTCACAGATGAACAGAAGGGCTGGTCTGATCACATGAGGGTTTCCTTGGTCTGCAATTGTCCGGTCTCCTTTTTCAAAATGAACTGATTTCTGCGTTGTAAGATTTGCACAAACCTGGAAGCCTGTGTAAAAATACAGATGATTAGTCACTGTTACGGACCAGGATAATCAGAGGCAACACTCAGATACTTAATTTTACTCCTTTACAGGACAGTTTAGCAGATTGCATTGGCTCCTACCTGTGAGCATGACTAGCAGACAGGAAAAGAAAACTACAACATCACTAAACCTTCTCCAGGCCTTTTTCCAAATCATGGTTCTCCAGAGGTTCAAATCTGTGGCAAGTAAACCTGAGAGAATGAAATTAATGCAGTCTGTTGTTAGAGTTCATTTAACTGTTGCACTGCATTCAGTGCAAAACATGATTCTTTAATCAAAATACACCACAAAGGCTTGTTTGAAAAACTACATACTGTATGAGTTAAACCAGCACTAAATGTGTAGTTACCGGCTTTTAGATTGTTTTCTGATACTGCCCACTAGTATTATATTTTTGTTATGGGTAAAGAAATATTAATGCAATCCAATGATCTTAATTCACATTTTTTTAAATGTTAATTTTGTATACCAGCCTTTATAAGGATAAGTGGAATTCATATACCTATCTTCTACTAGTTTGCCTTTCAAGCAATTTGAGATATAGGTCAGGAATGATTAAATACATACATAAGTAAACTGGAAATATTTTCCAAGGATAAACTTACTGCAATACAATAAAAATGAATTTTTTAAAAATTGCTTTATGGTAAAGACTACTTTCCTCTCTAAAAAGAAACCTTATATTATATTTTCTTTAGCCTATGTATATAACTTTCACACAAATTATCACACATTTAGTTTTCTCCATTGATGTATTTCAGAATTCTATAGACTGAGATACTGCAAATCCTGGCTGCATCGATCAACAGCAGGATTGCTTACCAACTGGATATCAAGATTCAAAGGAAAAGATGACCTACCTGTGAGACTGTTTCATCTCTGTGCCTGTGTCTGAACTTTATGTATTCTATCATTCCACATATGCAAATCAATTGGAAATGTTGAAGGAGCCTTTGGGGGAAAAAAAACCGCATGCATTGAAATTCAACATAGCACATTTTTTGCATATGCAAATGAACAGGTCTGCCGTGAGACCACCGTTGTTTAATGGAGCAGTATTGGCGTAACGTCTCTTCACTTCGCAGTCCCGGGCTTAGTGTGAGTCACGCCATTGCACACCCAAAACCTTATCCCCAAAGAGGGCAGGGGGGAATTATTATTATAGTGTTATTATGGAAAACAGCATCCAGACTCGCACTGATTGTTAAACCGGTTGTTACATCTTACACTGTGCAACACACAGATGAGATGAGTAATACGTCTTACCATTCAGATGGTGCTATTCGTCCCAAAGTCCTGTACAACTAGAACAATATCCAGTCGCTTCTGGTTCTGCTTCTGCTTAATTACTTCACACATCGAGCAGAGAAGAGCGAAATTGCGACCAGTTGAATGAAGAGGGGAGCTGTTAGCTCTGGAATTGCACGAATGTGCACAAGTCTAGAGTGAAATGGAGCTGGGCCACTTATATGAATACCCTTTTTCTTAAATAGAGTGCCCTGGGATCTTTTAATGACGAGTCAAGACCTTGACTTACTGTCTCATCCACAAAGAGTACTTTACAGTGTTTCGGGTCAATGTACTGGGGTCTTGCTTTGGAAATTCTGGTCTAGAGGGAAGATCACCACCTACAGGTACACCAGGAGCAGCAGCCTGTGTTTCCTTGGATATCTGCCACCACAGGACTGGCCAGGACCAGCTTTGCTGAGCTTCTGAAATCTGACGAGATCAGGCTACAGTTTGGACTTTACCTCTAAAGAAAAAGCCTGAAGAAAAGTCAGTATACCTTACCAGAAATTAAGACCAAGGAAATCTGTACTTTAATATGATGTGTGGTGAGAAAATCATTAACTTTGTGCTTCAAAGACTGGAATAAGATAATCCAGTATTCTTGATCGTGGGTTTTCATGTGGTGCATACTGTGTGGTGAAGAAGATGGGTGTTGTACTGAGGTCTGCAGTTTCCTTACAGTATTTTCACAGGCGTCTAGTACAATGTACTTGCAACAGTCCTACAGGCTGCTGCCGATGCAATGGTATTGTTGAACCAGTAGGTGGCACTCTTTCCTCCATTTCAGATTTTCTAGTGTGGTGACCTGGAACACTGTACTAAGAAGTTGCAGTTCTTCAAATGTTAAAATCGAGATCCAAACTACTTTCTAATTAAATATCCTATGACACTTTTCTACAGAGCAAGGGTTTTAACTAGTGAGGCAATTTCTCACTTGTGCTACCTGATGTGCAGTGTGAAGGCTATTTGAAAGTTATGTACGCAAGGAATTATTATGCGTATTACAACTATTAATCATCATAATGTTTAAGTACGTCAGGGAAAATTGCTGGAAATGAGCTTGTAAACCAGGGACAGTGGTTTGAAACACAGACACACACAGTAAATGTGCAGTGTCCATGGCAGTGGAATCTGTACAATTCCCAGCTAAGCAAGTAATCTTAAAATGGTCTTTAAAATGTGTGCAAGGAATCTGTGGATTTCCATTCTGTGGTAGGGATGTGGAAAGACTGACGATTTTATATCTCTCCTGTATCCCTGCAAAAGCTGTGTGCCGAAAAATAGACACAAATCTGCATAGATTCCTACTATGTTCCATTGAGGTTTTCTTTTTCTTATAATTGTTTTTTTCTTAAAATGTTCCAGTAGCATCATTATACTGTATGTTATGGTACGATTTTTAAGGAAAATATTAAATTTAAGTGTGTTCTGTAGTTTTATCAAATGAAGGAAATTACTATTTTCATCTCTAACATATTTATTTGGAGAAACATGGTGGCGTTTAGTGCTGTTGCATCTCAGCGCCTGGATCCCGGGTTTAATATTGGGAAGGGAGGACATCTGAACCTGCATGTTCTCCCCTGGTCTGCATGCACTTTTCAGCACACGTGTCCTGTAGGGTGTCTACAGGTGTGTCTGTGCTTACCCATGCAACCTGCCAGCAGCTACTGTATATTACACTGCAGCTCACAGCTGGCAGCCCACTGAAGCTCAGAAGGTGTGAGCCTGGTTGGTACCTGGATGTGAGACCTCCTGGGAAAACTAAGGTTGCTGCTGGAAGAGGTGTTAGTGGGGCCAGTAGGGGGCGCTCACCCGGCGGTCTGTGCGAGTCCTAATGCCCCAGTACAGTGATGTGGATGCTAAACTGTAAAAAAGGTGCCGTCCTTCGGATGAGACATAAAACTGAGGTCCTGACTCTCTGTGGGTATTAAAAATCCCAGGGAGTCTCTTGAGAAGACTATGGGTGTCCTGGCCAAAGTTCCCCCTGGCATTTACCAATCGTGACCTAATGATAATAATATTTCCTTCCTTCCTAATAATCCCATCCGTGAATTGGCTTCATCACACCGTTCTCCTCCTCAGTGACTGATGTGTGGTGAGCGTACTGGTGCACTATGGCAGCCGTCACATCGTCCAGGTGGGGCTGCACACTGGTGGAGGGGAGTCCCCATTGACTGTAAAGCACGTTGAGAGCAGTGCCCAGAAAAGTGCTATATAAGTATAAGGATATTATTAGAACGTATGTATAATATGAATTATAATAATGCCATAATTATAGTATATATTTAAATGATTATTATTATTACTGGTAGAGTAACCCATCCGGGCACAAGACCCTCCCTGGCTCCCTGGAGTGGGTTCCTTCACAGGTGCGTCACTGCTAGCTGAGGGCTGTTTGGGCCGCTGTGGCAGTTGCTGTGAGAGAGTGGTTTCTGATTGGCTTCAGGGAGAACAGGGGTCAACAGGGCCGCTGAGTTCAATTACAGAACTCAATTGCAGAAGCTTAAGCAGAAAAATGAACAGAATGAAATGCAAGGGCTGCTCTTCTGACTTATAGCTTTACAAAGAGCTTTATTTCTTTATAAAACGTGAAAGTCTTTAGTCTTTTAGCTTGTGTTAAAAGCTAGAGTACAGAGGAGGTTGGTACTTATTGGTGTTTTTGTAAGCTGCAGTTTAATTCTTTATGTCACCCTGTTTTACCTGGTTGTCATTGATACACACTGCTGGCAACACAGCCTGAACACCACTGTATTTTAGGAGACATTTTAAGCAGCCTCTAATTATTCATTAAAGTGTTCGGTATCATACCACACCATTCAATATGTATGCAATTCATGCGTTTGAAGTGTAACACAGAAATGCTACCTAGAAAACAGAAATACGGTCAGTTAATGCCATTTTTTAGAATTGTGTCCTGTCCGTTTTACCAGCATTACACCTGTTCCTGTCATATGCCCCTTTCAAAATTCTCATGAAGAGAGTTTCAACTGATGTATTTCTGGTAACGTGCTTTAAAAAGTGAATAGAGATGACTTCTGTTGCGGCGTGGTACATGCTGACAAATTTACAATGCAGTCTCCTCAGGCTTTGCTCTCTGTACAAATGAGCCCACTCACTCAGATGCCAGATCGGGCTCCTCGGTGACGCCTGCATGCCTTCACGCTAGCAGATCTGTCCTGTTCTTCTGCTTTTCCTCCCTCCACTCTCTGTGCATTGTCCTGATTGATAAAGCAATGGGCCGCCACATCAGTGCCTTACCTTTGGAGGAACTAAACAAACCAATTCCGGTCTGAGTCTGCAAGAGCTGCTGCCCTGTAAATCTGAAAAGCAATAAGAGCTCAGGGAATCATAGTTGTATTTATAGCTCCATAAATAATGTCATTATGAGCCTCTGTAAGAAAGGATTAGGTGAGGTGAGCACGATGATTCGGTGATGAGAGAGGCAAAGATTTTTTTTTTTTAATTCAGACCTGGATTCATTAATAAATGATACCCTCTACTGAAGTAGGGAGCCTAGGCTTATACCTCCCACCTCTTTCTCACTGTGTGCTAAATCTGTGCCATCTGTCTTGATGAAGAACACCCCTGTTCTTGAAATGAAGCACACAGACAGAGTCATGCCTCTGCAGCTCAACTTGTGTTTCAATTCAGGAACCCAGTTTAGATCAACTGTGACTCCCCTCCTCCACACCACATTCACCAGGGTTGGCATGAATAAAGCTCCCCTCCTGATTATACAGTAATAATAATAATAATAATAATAATAATAATAATAATAAACTTTATTTTATATAGCGCCTTTAAAGGTGGCTTCTCAAAGCGCTTTACAGGATGACAATAACAATAAATAAGAAGACTACAACAATAATTAAGAAGATTTCACAAGATAGGACACAATTATAATTACAACAATACAACAATAACAATAGAGGAGACCGTGGAAGGTGGTATTAAGAAGAGCAGAGGGGTGAAGAATGGAACCAGTTCAGTAAAGGCTTTTCTGAAGAAGAAGGTTTTGAGTCTGGATTTGAAGGAGTTTAGAGAAGGTGACTCTCTTATATCCTTGGGCAAAGAGTTCCAGAGCTTGGGGGCAGAGCAGGAGAAGGCCCTGTCGCCCATACAATGTAGACGGGCTTGGGGGACAGTAAGGAGGGCAGAATTTGAAGAGCGGAGGTTGCGAGGTGGGGAGTAGGGCGATAAAAATTCAGACAGGTATTGAGGTGCCAAGCCATGTAAAGCCTTATAGGTGAGCATGAGGATTTTAAAGTCTACGCGGAATTTGACCGGAAGCCAGTGCAAGGACTCCAGGATGTGAACACTTGCACTAGACCTGGTCAGGATTCTGGCTGCTGAATTTTGGACATACTGCAGTGTAATGAATACCTCTTATAAGTATCGTACTTAATAAGAACCATTTTTTTCTTGGATGGAATGTTTTTTTTTTTCACTTTGATTTCAGCACCCCTGCTTTGACTCTTACATGTGCCAACAGGCCTGAATTAGAGGCTCCAGACCTAAATAGATCCATGTGGCCTTGGCTGGGGCTTCCTCTCTCATCGCTGCAGCTGCTGGGAGAGTGCGCTGCTCTTTGGTGAGAGGAGAAAGCTGCACAGGTGCCTCAGATCTGAAGCTGAGAAATTCGGAGCCCAGGTTTTCCCATCTCGGCCTACGGATTTCTGTTTCCAGAAGAGGGCGCGGTGGAAAAGCCCATTCGGAGAACGTGATGCGTGTTCATGACAACACTGGGAGCTTGGGAAAACGGCATACCTAATTACACCCCTATGGCTGGCACCAGAAAAAGAGAAGATCTGATGCAGCTATCCGTGTTGAAGCTCTTTGTATGGGGATCAAAAGGATGGATCTGCAAACTACGCTTTGATTTTAGTTTTGGCTTGAAATAATTTGATGTAGGAGGTACCGAACCAGGCGTTTACATGAATCCATACTGTACAAGTGTAAAATCGGCACAATGATCCAACTCTGAGAAATGCGGTGAGATTAGGACTGTTTGCAACTGTCCCATTGTGAATTCCCGAGTTTTCTATCATCCCCCTCCGGGCTGGTCAGCTTGATTAAAGAGCCCCGCCGTGTTGCAGCTGACCCTCAACACAGAGCTGTCCTTGGAGTGCATGAGAGGAAAACAGTGTTTGTCTCACTGTGGGCAGGAGCTGGAGTCAAGTCAAGCAGGTCATTCATTTTTCCCATTAACACAATATTAGCGCGTGGCTTTTATCCAGAGTAATCTGGTTTTGAGGTTTTGTGCGCTGAGTTAGACACTTTCACACATTGCTGTTCCATTGTCCTCATCTAAATTCTGAGATCAGTTCACAGGTTTGCAAGACTCAGAGGGCCAGCGCTGCCTCGCGCTGTGACAGGTCTAAATATCATTAGGTGAGGGTCAGGACGAAGCACAGTGCAAAGCACAATATTTCTGAGGTTGGCACCAAATGCTTTTTCTCCACCTGCCAGTATTCATCATTTAATGAAGACTAAAATGGCTTAAATCTTTTGATATTGTAATTAGCAAGAACAGATTGCCTGTTTAGACTGAATGTGTTTTCCCATTAGCCAATGGGAATAAGATGCTACAGGAAACTTGGGATTTCCTATCAATGACATGGTACAGATGGAGGGAATTTGGGGATTTACCACCAATTCATCCTTCTTAAGATATTGCTTTTAATTGTTAAGGCCAGGAATGGAATCTCTCTCCTTTTCTGACCCTTTTAGAAATCACACCCCTAGTCACATGCTATAACCCTCTGATGCTTTATTCTCATTTGTCCTTACAAACACATTATAAACTATGGGTTTTGGGCCTCATGGTATTATATCTCTTATTAATAAGATCAGGAGTTCTGCATCCTTGCCTGCGTTTAAGTCACCTTAAAACTTACCGGCATGTTAATAGAGTCTAAAATGCACATAGTCTGCAAAGTATATTGCATGGCTGTTTTCACACAGTCTGTTGTGTGTGTGGAATGGTTATTTTTGAATCTGGTTAATAATGTACGTTTTTTTACCTACATTATTAATTGCACAGTGCTTGGTGATATTATGAATGGCACTTCATAACATACGTTTATCTGTCCGTGTGTCTACAGAATGTGTGTAGATATTTCATGTAACTGGAGCAATAAGAATGTTTCTGTCTCACTGTGCACTCCAGAGACTGTTAATAATGGAGGAGAGGCAGACAGGAGGTCTTTCTTCTTCTGTACCGCCAGACTAAGTTGTGTGCCAGTCCAACGGGAGCTCGTGGATTCCTACCTGCTCTGAAACTGGCGCGCTGGCAGGACAGTGGTGCCCACCCCCCACACAGAGCAGCCAGCGTGGGCAGCGGGAGGAGGGAGGTTAACTGGGAATGAGTTCACATCTGGGCCAGCCGAGCATCAGCCCGGGCTTCTGGACCGCTGATCTTTCCAAATGCCTTTCTCCTCCCTCTGAGGCATGCTCAGCGGCTCTTGCCCTTTTTCTTAAGCCAGAGCCAGGAGAAGAGGA
Source organism: Lepisosteus platostomus (assembly GCF_059453375.1). Taxonomy (NCBI): domain Eukaryota; kingdom Metazoa; phylum Chordata; class Actinopteri; order Semionotiformes; family Lepisosteidae; genus Lepisosteus; species Lepisosteus platostomus. The sequence goes on from NC_142630.1 coordinate 14,224,913, forward strand.
CATACAGTATAGCGCAAAGAGTTTGGGACGACCAGAACAAAGGGCTTAGTCCTGCAGTGAGTCTGTCAGGGCAGAGTGTATTTAGGGGGGGGCTCCATCTATCCAGTTCAGGTAAGCAACAGGTGCAAAGCACCCCCTGGTCATCCTGGACGGGACGCCAGCCCATCGCAGGAAAGGCACAGACATTGACACATTGACACAGACAGGCACACACTCACATCCGGGTCAGTTTTCCCAAAAGCCAATTCATCTACCAGAGTGTCTTTGGATTGTGGGAAGGGACTGGAGCACCCGGAAGAAACCCAGGCAAACATAGGGGGAACATGCAAACTCCACACAGACAGCACCCCTGGTCTGGAATCGAACCCAGGGCTCCAGCGCCTGTGCAGTCCACTTTATTTATTGGCCATATACAATTTCTTGTCCAATCAGGGAGATGATACATCCATGGGAGATGAGGGGGCAGCAGGACAGCTATATGCACTGAATTATGTCTGTGCACTGCGCAGCAAAGCATACCAGCAAAACCAACAACAGTGCTATGAGAAATCTGACTTCAGTGTTAATTGCTCTTTGTAAAACAAGGAAATCGCCTTGTAGTGCCTCCATCTGTTGAGACAAAGGACCTCACGGACAGAGCTCTTCTGTTTAGCTTTTTTATTATCTTTAGATAATATTTTATAATCAGCATACATTTATGTAACATTCACAGTATTGTACACCCAGAACCCTTCGATTCAATTAAATAATATAAATACAAAGCTCCACCGAATTTTCAGTTTTCAGTTTCAGGTCTAGAAATAGGAAGCAGAGTCGTTTCCGGGATTCTCAGATACAAAAAACATACAAGAATAAGAAAAATACTGTCCATATTTTTATATATATATATAAAAGTTCTGTTATACAAAATCTCCCAAGTTAATAAAAATGTCCCTTCTTTCTTATTATTATTTATACATATACAATGACAGCGTAACAAAAAACTCATTGCTCAGTACATGATGGGAGTGTGGCCACAGGAGCTGGTCAGTGGAAAGTGTGGGGTAGGGGCGAAGCTGGTGGTCTCCCTGGGGTATAATTCAGTGCTCTCTCTCAGGGTACCCCCAGAAAATCCTGTTCCCCATTTTAATTTTTATAACTGTTTATACAGGTAGTAGGTAGATCCACGAACCTCTCAGGAATTACCCCCTGCTATGCTGGTCCCTACTTATACAGCTGGGAGGACTGGGGTATCGTACCTCGCTCAAGGTACAAGAGTAGTGTCTGCAGCAGGGATGCGAACCTGCAACCCACCAGCCACGGAACAGAGTCTTAACCATTACAGTATGGTTTATATGAGTGGAAATGCTCAAATCTCTACTGGTGGAAACAAGGGTTTGCAAAACTCTCTTTTTATTTGGCAAAGTCCTTGCATTTGAAAAAATACCTACTGGCTTATTATGGGTTATATGTGTAATATATGCATTTTATAGCATTGAAGGAAAAATGTGAAATACTGGCTTAGACACGGGGAAGAAGTAGAAGAAAATCTGTCTAATATCCTTCAACATTTTCTGAGGATTTGCATGAAGTTCGACTCCCCTTCCACTGGTGAACAAAAAAAAGTAGAATTTTAAATCTACATGAACAAATTTATTTGAAACCTGTTCAGAACTGGGTATCATTTTCAGTTTCAGCACTACTGTATGTGCAAATGTGAGTTTATATTTGTATATTAATAGAGATACCTATTAGATTTCCTTCTCTGCATCTCTGGTACTATACATCGCTTCACAAAAGCCTTCATTCCCGAAACATGTTCAGCAGCATCTAGTGTCAGTGTTCACTGTCGGGAGTCCTGTACAGAACAGCAGTACTCAGAGTTAAAGCTGCGCTATTCAGTTGTCTGATTCACCAAGAGACAGGAGAAGAAAGAGAGGCAATCATCCACTTCTGCCTTCCTATCACTGAAAGCATGTAAATGGAGCTGGTTTCAGCATAGTATTTCTGTCACGCAGACAGCATCGGAAGCACTGCACTGGGCTATAACATTATTCGGCAAGGGACAGTCGAGCACAGAGACACGGGCTTTGCGGCTCTGAAAACCTGCATGTGTGTCTCCACAGCCCAGGCTAAGACTCGGCAACAGGACTCAGGAGAGGGCTAGCTCTGAGAGCAGACGCTCACTTCAGCTTGTCGAGATCGATGTCTTGAAACAGAAGCCTGTTGTTCCTGAAATAGTTCAGGGTTTGAACGTCATTTTTCTAACCTGGACTGTAGGATGAGACACAAATTGCGAACTGGGGTACCCCACATAGCACAGGCCTAGTCCTGAAGTGTCATTTCCAGCAGAGTTTGTGACAAACTGTTATTGAGTATCATCAGGGCCCTGCTGAAGTTTTTTTCTTCCACACACTCACACAAAATATTTCCCTCAAGACATTTGAACCAGTGATTTACAAGAATTCATTGCTGCTACGTTTTGTTTTTCCCAGCACTGCTGAAGAATTCATTCCTTGTTATGTGTAATGCTACAAATTAGAAACACAACTGGCCTGTACATCAGTGTAAACATTCCCAGTTTGAAGTGAGGAAAACGTTTAGACAATGAGGATAGTCAGCTGCAGGTTAGGGTGGGAAAGACATTGTGCTTCTTGGTGAAACCTCAGGGGATGGTGGTGTTTCTGATGTCGAGGGTAGGAAACTCTTCCTTTTCCCTGCAAACTTCACTGCACAGCCCTCGGCCCAGATACACCCCAACACACGGGTCACAAGGGACCTCGTGCAGTTTTTAGAACTTACCCTGTCATTGTCAGGTAAAATGTAAAATCAACATGGCTGTAAAAAAAAAAACTTTTCATCTCCAGTGGTCCTAACACTAAACCAATCCCACCTTTACCCAAGTCATTTCCTAACTCCACAGTTGTTTCTGGCTCATGTTTCAGAATGCAAGAGAAAGTAATCAGGCCTGGTTAGGGTTTCCATCTGAAAATGCACAACTCCCATTTTAAAGTCCCATGCAGAATTCCAACACAGAAACCGTGGAGGATCCAATGAGGTCATTAGGGGTTTGGTTTTTAACATCTCGTGAACATGAAAATGTTTTCAGTTGTGTTTTGTACAACATGCATGATTGTTTTGTAGTGCATCATTGGAAGAGAACAGGACAGCATCCACAGCCAGCTGTGTGAGTTTACTGTAGTCACCCCCACCTCTGCTGTGATTTGCACCTCCCTCCTTGTGCTCGCTGGACTGGATCCTGCTAGCTGCAGATTGCAGGGGAAGGTGAAATTTCAGGGGGCCCGTTTTCAATATGGCGATTATGAAATGGTTTGTGCTTCAGCTGGATACTCCTAACTCTGGCCACACCAGGGCCCTGGTCCCTGTCTCTGAAAAAGCACATGAATCAGCCAGAGGATTGGGGGGTTCGCCAGTGCTGTAGCCCACGAGCTGCAACATTCTGGCTTTACACACTAACACCTCACTCCTAGCATGTCCTGGCTGCCACATCGCTCCCTGCCTGACGCCATTCTGACCTCCAGTCGTCTCCGTTTATTTAAAAAGCAAGAGAGGTCAAGACGCTGCTGCTCACACAGCAATAAAATATAGGTAAAAAAAAGGAAAAGTGAAATAAATACAACAAAGGTAATGATGCACTGTACCCTTCATCAGATCATGACTTCCGGCCACAGAAAGCAGCGCTATAGAGCACTCAGAAACGCTACAGAGCATCCACTGACTCATTAGTGCAACTAAAGTTCCTTCATTAGTCTTTAACAGCGTAGCGCCTCATACACAGTATAGGGCTTGTCTGACAGATGGATCTACTCCAGATGTACACGTGCTGTCCTCTCTGATGTAAGGACCACATCCTAAAGTAGACGTGAATTTTGAAAGTCCAGTGTCACTCCACCTTGCCAAAATACGCCCACACTTACAGTATATCACTGTAAGTGTCTTAGGAAGCATCGGGAAAAGTTATTATTTGAAAGTAATCCATTACATTTCCATGTTACTAATGGAATACTTAATAAAATAAATAAGTTGTTTGGAGAAATTGATTTTAATAGGTAATGCTACTACTACTACTACTACTACTACTTTACATTGTCCATATACACATACTACAGAAAGCACTGTAAGTGATGGCTTTTTAAATAATTTTCTTTACCTTCTTAATTGAAAAAAAGTGATCCCTTGCACAAGTAACTCTTAACTGTAATGGATTATTTTTCAAAAGTAACTTTCCCCAGTACTTGTGCTTAGGACAAGCTCATCCTTCATTATCTGAGCATCGTCAACCCAAACACATGGCTGTACCACAAGAGGAGAAGCCTGTTGCCAGGAATCAGTCTCCAAGGTCATCCGTACCTTTTTTTCGTGCTACATCACACTCTAGAAAGAAAAGAAAAATCTCTCTCTCTCTCTCTCTCTTTGCTGGGCTAAAAAGCCAACAGTGTTGGACTTATTTTAAAAACAGAAATAACATTCACACGTACCACTTGTCTGAAAGAGTTAATGTACAGAAGGTGCCTGTAAATTTGGTGTATGACATCTCAAACTCATGCTGGACGCTAGAAATATCCCCCGTCTTCAGGGAGCAGGCTGCATTATGTTCCTGTAACCAAACGCAAGATTCGGAAAAAGCAGAATTCTTCTCCTGTCTGAGGAAAGATCCATGGGATATTGGCATTTTTGTTCCAGTGTGCAGTACCAACAGGACAGAGATTACATTTCCTTCCGAGATTAATACTAAATTAGAATTTGATGGTAAGAAAATCCTAAACACCCTGCAAAGGACAACAGGGATCCTGGTTTAATAGGAAATAAACAGGAGTAATTATTGATTAGACTGTAGTTCTTTTGTAAGAACCAGTTGTAGTTCTTCTGTTGCTTGCTAATGATATTAAAGATCCTGTGTCATTTATGAAGCCACAACACCATTTCACATTGAGCAGCTAATAAGTGCCAAGAAATGTGTGGTACTGGTCTGAGACAGAGTACAGATCCCCCAGACATAAAGAAGCAGCAACAGGCCTCTTGATGTAATTTGTCCAAAGTAAAAGCTATTGTGCACAATAAATAATTGAAGAGTTGCGTGTGTGGGCATTATTATACAAATATGCAAATATTTTTTTTTACCAAGACTTAACTTCTGGTTTCGTGATGAGGGAAGTAAGACTGTAGCTATTGTGCTCCTACTGGGAACGGTCTATTGTCATTTTTAATTCCTTCCTTCACAGTTGGCTAACAGTTCCTATTTCATTTAATTGAATTGTTTGAGTCGAAATGGCATCACTAATGACATCTGCTCTTAGAGTAAGTAAACAGGACAGAGACTGAGCACGAAGAATGAAAATTAAAGTAAGGCTATCTTAGTGAACCCAAGGCACCTCCGTACAGTAACCAACAACTGATCTGCAGCCCAGGAGTGTTCAGAACTTGAAAGACTGCTTCATGGGCTCCAGATTTGAGTTCCATGTGTTTTCGATGCACGGAACATCATTTGAGCAGGTTCCGCCCAAAATCATTCAAATCTATTCTTGTTGTTTTAGAAATGAGGTATTACACTATAAAAAATGATATAATCAAGGTATCGCAGGATCCAATTGTTTTCCAGTTTTTGTATGACTTATCCACAACCAGACAAGTCTGTTCCATGGATCACTTTAAAAGCCTTGGAATCCCTCCTCCCATGAGCCCGTGGGACAGGAAGGGGCGGGGCTATAGGGTGAGGATGTTGCCATCCTCGCGCATGCTCTCCTGGCTGGTGCTGGTCTTGCTGGGGCTGCCGTTGTGGGTGTTGAGGGAGCTGAGCGAGGCCTTGCTGTCGGACAGCGAGCTGTGCAGGGAGACGCTCTGCTGCAGGTGCCTCAGCAGGCCCGGCTGCCCGCCGTTGACCATGTCCGCCGGCAGGTAGGGGGGCAGGTTGTCGTTCTCGATGATGAGGTCCCCGTCCTCGTCGCTGTCCCCCTCGGCCGTGCTGTAGTTGCTAATGTACTGGGAGGCCGGGCTGGGCGTGCTGTCGTTGGAGAAGCCAGAGCTGCCCGAGGCCTTGCTGTTGCGCACCACGTTGTTGCGCTGGTTGGCCGGCTTGACGGTGATGATGAGGTTGTGGCTGTTGGCCACCATCATGTCCGTGACCTGGTCCAGGGACTTGCTCACCACGTCGATCCCGTTCACCTCCAGGATCTCGTCGTTGACCCCCAGCAGCCCCGTGCTCTCGGCCAGCCCGTTCTTCACCAGCCGCGAGATGAACACGCCCGGCACCTTCTCGACGCCCTGGGGCGTGACCCGCACGCTCATGCCGTCCCGGATGTAGAAGCCCAGCGGCTTGTCCGAGCCGTGCTTGTGCAGCCGCACGCGGCGGTGCGTCTCGGGCAGGATGTCCACGTCGATGATGGAGGAGATCTGCCGGAAGTCCTGGGGCAGCCCGATGGGCAGGTGCTGCTTGTTCTTCTGGGGGGTCGGCCGCAGCCCCGCTAGGACCTTCTTCTTGCGCGGCAGCGAGTTGGTGGCGAAGGCGGCTGCATCGTCTTCTTCTGCTGGAACGAAAACCGAGAACAGAGCCGTTACACTGTGACATCAGGCCTTTTCTCTTGAGCCCTTTATTTATCTATTGCAAATCCTCCGTTTCAAGTCAGCTGAGAACAATTTACAACTGCGGCCCGGACAGTCAAGTACTTTGCCTGCAGGGCACAATGGCAGCGCCCCACCCAGGATTTGAACAACAACAACACTGTGGTCTGGGGGGTCCAGAGTTAATCATTATAATAATTGCTTACACTTATATAGCGCTTTTCTGGACACTCCACTCAAAGCGCTTTACAGGTAACGGGGATCCCCTCCACCACCACCAGTGTGCAGCCCCACCTGGATGATGTGACGGCAGCCATAGTGCGCCAGTACACTCCCCACACACCAGCTCTCAGTGGGGAGGAGAGCAGAGTAATGAAGCCAATTCATAGATGGGGATTATTAGGAGGCCATGATTGGTAAGGGCCAATGGGAAATTTGGCCAGGACGCCAGGGTAACACCCCTACTCTTTTCGAGTACAGTTCCTCACTGTTGCTGTTTTCTGTTCATTTGCAAATGGCTTGAACAAAGGCCATTTGCCCCGCCCCTCAACAAAAACAAAAACAGATTCCATTTGCTGACATCACAAGTGAACAAACCTGCAACAACACAGCATAACCCTGGCCTTAACCCAGGCACTGCACATTTTGTTTTTTTAAAAAAAGAGATATTTCTCTCTGGCTACCAGATATTTCTGACTTCAAGGTTGCTGCTCTCTCTTCTCGGGTTTCCCTGCAGAGATCCAAACCTGATCTTATTGAGGCCTGAGGCAATAATTCCCCTCTCTCCCATCTCTCATCTGCAGACACTGTTGACCAGGCAACCTGCCAGCCCATTTTCACTGTGGAGTGAAGAGACTGATGCCAGGATAGATCTCCTCTCCTTCACTCCGGCTGTCAGCCAGGGGTCTGTGTTGAATCGGAACTCCTGGTGAGTGTCTAGTGGCAGCAGTAACAGCTCCGAGATGAGTGCAGCTTAAAAGCTCCCCTCCAATTTCATTTGTGCTAGAAAACGCTTCCTAATGGGGGAGGGGCCGGGCACAAAACCTTTCTGTCAACTCCTTCGATTTCTTCTGCGGCCCTGAAACCTGTCCTTCTTTTTAGATTTAACCTTTATTTCGAAGTATTTTTAAAATCCGGGACAAAAAAATCCAATATCCTAATTGAAGAAAATGCTAATTTATCTCGGAAATTCTCTCATTTAGAGATTAGGAAACGGTAGATTTTCTTTAGAGAAAGAGGTACATTTAGAAAACTGGTAGCCATCTTGAATAGTACGTTTAACACTTTAGTTATGAAGTACTAAAGGTTACACATATCTTTTGATGGTAACGTACTCTCTAGGATAAGAGCATTATAATGTAGAGTCTCAGCTGTTATGCCCGGAGCTGTAATAATGTTGCTTTAGCTCAGTGGCCCTCTGCAAGGCAGCATCTGCAAAGCACACCTGATGTAACACAACAGAGGGGTTCCTCTTATTCCTATTGCAGAGGAAGTGCCCTGAGGACAGAGCTTTAACCTTTGCAGGGCTATGTTGATAAAACAGAATCATTTTGGTCTCGTCACAGTGCTGGCTTGCACATGTAGCCTCAGTTCAGCAATAGCATGTACTGTAGAATACATGGTCCTCTAGAATTAGCACTAGGAGTTGCCCTGCTTTCAGTCTTAGCTTTGAGGGCCATCTATCATCATTTAAGGTGCTTAAGAAAGTAGCCAATTTAGAGATTGAGTGAGAGCTCAGTGATAAGACTGTTCAAGGATAACCTGCTTGACTTGCTACTGGTATATTAATTAATAACCTGCAGTATTTGCTGCACATCGTTTCTGTGCCACTCTGTGTTACACGAAGACCTTTGCAGGGCTTGTTCTATGGGCAGCATGGAGGGGTGGTAAGTTAGAGATGCCATCTTGTGCCCATTGTGTGCCAGGGTAGGCTTCATCTCCCTGTAGCCCTGTATTGGACTGAGCAGTTAATGAGCTGCATGGTCTTTAGCTCAAAGACTGGGATTTCTGTTTTTCAGAGACTTATGTGCCCAACGTATTTTGTTTACTGCATGACAGCACAAAACAAGGCAGGCTTAACTATGAGCAATGAAAATCTTCTCCAGACCATTAAGTTGGTGAGATTTGCAGCTACTGGAAGAGAGAATGAATCCTAGTTTCTCTGAGAATTTAACAGCAGCTAGAATATTCCTAAGACTTCTTACAGATAAAATTGGAATAATAATAACCTGTAATTTACTGGAAATATCCAAGTGTGCTCTGAAGATAAGGAAACAGAGACCAAAGACTTTCCACACACTTTAATCCCCACTTTCCCTCTCTTTTGATCATCCATACTTACAGTACAGGACAAAAGAGGGCTTCAAATGACTTGTCTAAAGAAATACTTCCCCAGCACTGAGTACTTTAGTCAGTCATTAAAAAAATAAGATACATAAAAGTATCAAACAGTAAAAAAAGATTAGAAGTGTTGACTGACATGCATTTCTATTAAAAAAGCCTCTTTTGCATTTAATGGCATGCAATTACAATCTCTTTTTGGGTGAATATTGGACTCCCGGAGTTGTTCAGTGTATTAAAAGAAAGATGCATAAAGGAGAAAAGAGACTTTGCAGAGAAAAGTACACATTTCTACACGTGTAGCTCAACACAGTTAAATAAGCATAGCATCTAAATGCTGATCTCAACAGCTGACAGACATATGCTTGAAACTCCTGGTCTGGAAATACTGACATGTGACATGGACTGTTGATTTGGATTTACCAGCGCTGTGACGGTTCTTTCTGAGTTGTACAACCCTAGGAGCTTGCGGTGTAGTTGCATCAAGCAGCAGCTCTGCTGAAATATCGGAACAATTCTTATGTAAAGAAATCAAGAGACCTAATGGGAGTGTGGCGTCCAGCTGGTGTAGCCATCCCATACATATATTGTTCATGGTGAATCATGAACGGCCTATTGATGGCACTCAGTCAGGAGCCCATCAGGGGATCGGTCAGTTTACAAGATCAGAGGGAGCAGTGTGCCGCGTCTTGCTGTGGGAGTGGGGAGTGCTATCTTAGTATCGGGACTCCAGTAAGAAGGCCAAGGAAAGAAAGCAGGACTGGACAGATGGAGAACGTCCTTATGTTCTCAGTGTTGGTTTCTTTGGAGGGGGGAGTCTGCCTGCACATCTCGGTCTATTCTTAATCTGATCTTGTGCACTCTCTCGTGGTGCCTGTGGAAGGGGCAGATTCCAAGCTTGAGAAATGTTCCCTTGTGTTTTAACTCTGATCCCTAGAGCTTCCCGAACCGTGCTCACTGCAGTGGCAAGGAGATATTATTGACTAAGACTGGGTGTTCCTACTTCAGCAAAGACGACTATACAAAGACCAGAAAAACTACTGCATGAAAATGCATTTGAGGAAATAAAATTGTACGTTTCTTCTGTGTGCTTAAGGACTGAAAAGCCTAGTGCACTCGGTCTTCTGATTCTGCTGGCTGGCCTGTCCCATAGATAGGTGGATTTGTGAGGCTTAATTGGCAATGCTGATGAGGTGTGATGCTCCAGGGCCACCTCAAAGGCACATGGGTCGGGGAAGAAGATCTGCGAGTACAAAATAAGCCTTTCCCTGGGCCTCCTGTTTCCTAGTGGGACACAGCATTCCAGCTGCTCATCTCAAAGTTAAGTGATAGCTAGGCTTGATGTGGTAATGGACACGCTGAATATCCATGCCTGCAAGACATTGTTATTCACAAGAGCACGTCCGAAAGGTGGTGTGTATTCTCTGACACTGGAGAGAATTGAACAAATCTTACAAATCTGGTTGGCAAATAGCTGGGAATACCACACACGTTTGTGCAATGAAACAGATACACCCAGCCTCTCTAAATATAGTGCCAGCCTACTGGGGGCACACACCTTCAGGTCTGCCAACAGTACCACTATTGAACAGTGGAAGGAAATATGAACTTTATTATACTATGCACTTGTAGTATTTAGAAAATACTTCAGATTGTACACAAGTGGAAACCACCTTTAAGTGCAATTCTTTATCAAGTAAAGAACAGGCTTTCCCAGCCATGGTGTCGAAGGAGATGACCTGGTTTCTTCCAAGAAATGGGTGGATAAAGTCCTTAGATCAGTTAGCTACTTACTACCAAACGGTCAAGGATGTGGAGGAGAATGGCCTCTTCTTGTTTGTACTGTAACTGTTCTTATTGCCATAGCTGGTGACTTGTGTTAGTCAAGGGAGTCTCCGTGCTTGTTCTTTAGGAGAATAATGTCCTTACTGCTGTCTTGTCAGGAATTCCATGGGAAAGACATGAGCTGAAACTTTCTGGCATTAATTGAGAGCTGCAACAAACAAATGGACACTTGTCATTTTTTTTAGACTGTTAAAAACTTTATCTAAATGACCTTTTATGATTCTGTCATTGAAGTATGCATGTCGCTACTAGGGAAAAAAAGCAATTCTGAAATCATCAAGATCATTGTTGATGAATCCATTTACGCAGGCGGTGGGTAATTATCTGCAGGTGTACTGTTAGTCACATTCGGTGGGAGCACAGCCACTAGAAATAAAAGCACTTTCAGGATAATAAAGTCATTTGTAAGCGATCATTCTGCCGCTGTATGGATTGTTTCACTGCACTGTTGTCGGCCTCGGCCCCTCTCCCCTGTCCCAGCTCCTATTCCTTCTCTCCTCCTCTCGCCCTCCCTCTGGTCTCATCTCCACAAATGAGGATCACTGGGCCAGACCTCCATCTCTGCGCAGAGTAATTTGTTTCAGAACTCAGCAGGGGGAGGGAATAAATGATGTGAGACAGTTGCCTGGTTACCAGGTCGCAAACCAGCACAGCATAAAAAAAAAATAATGGAATAAAATAAATATATAAATGAGCATAAAACAAGGCACCTGAGCCCTACGTTGGCGAGTCAGGAGGGATGGACACAGCCAGTAAACGTACAAAATGGCACCTAAATAGCCTCAATTCTAGCAGGTTACTTAAACTAGATTAAGGAGGCAGATCTTTGATTGAAATGCTATTAATCCAGTTAAGACTTCTCTGTTCTACATCTTGTCTCAGAATGTAGTTATTGAAGCATGCAATGTTTATAAAAGGCTGTGTTTGAATCTTTCGTGGCTAAAAAAAACATTAACCTGTTTCTGGCCACGTGTCCAAATATGTTAAAACTGTGAGCCATTCTGCTACATGCAAACACTTTTTAGATTTGATAAGCAGTCTACAAAATGTCTTTTCTTCCGTCAGTGTCTCCATGTAAACCACACCATGCCACTGCTCAGTGAACCACCGAGATCAACCCATAGGATGTTCCCCCAGAAATCTCGGAACGACTCCGGGGATGAATAGCTGTTTCCCTGTGTCCAATCCTCTTTCTCTGCCTCTCCCCAGCCCTAGCTAGGATACTCCCAGAAAGCGTGTTTAAAGCCAAGATCATCTTTACACTAAGGCTTGTGGGAGTCTGGAACAAGCAATACAGCCCTGCTGTCGAAGCCGATACCTTGGCATCTCTTGAGAAATGGCTGAATGACCTCCATGGATCACTAAGCTACTAAATCCCAAACAAGCTACTGCAGATGGGCCAGATGCTCTCCTGCCGTTTGCAAAATTATGTTCTACCTCCCTGGCCAAAACGATAAAATGGTCATTCATGCTAACATCTGTATACTGTCATTGCTCATGCACAGATCGCAGAACATCCTGGGTATACTATATACTCAGCATCACGCCAAAGTGTTTTTTACATAATACAGAATTGCAGTGATGTTCCACTCATTGTTACTGCTTTGACATCAAGTGCCATCCATGATGATCACACCTCACTCGAACAGGCTGGAGATGGCGTTTTACAAAACCGTAAAGGCAGCGCTGCAGAGTCCCTCATTACAAAGCCATTGTCACTAATTCTGATTAAATGCAATTGTACAGAATACACTGTATGAGGAGAAATGATAGATTATGTAATTAGAAAGCTTTTGCCACAGATATAAATTATCATAAGCTGCTCTGGAGGGTGAGCTAATGTTTTATTTCCAAGTTGTCTGAAGTTTTTTTAAACCACTATTGAACAGTGGAAGGAAATATGAACTTTATTATACTATGCACTTGTAGTATTTAGAAAATACTTCAGATTGTACACAAGTGGAAACCACCTTTAAGTGCAATTCTTTATCAGGTAAAGAACAGGCTTTCCCAGCCATGGTGTCGAAGGAGATGACCTGGTTTCTTCCAAGAAATGGGTGGATAAAGTCCTTAGATCAGTTAGTTACTAACTACCAAACGGTCAAGGATGTGGAGGAGAATGGCCTCTTCTTGTTTGTACTGTAACTGTTCTTATTGCCATAGCTGGTGACTTGTGTTAGTCAAGGGAGTCTCCGTGCTTGTTCTTTAGGAGAATAATGGCCTTACTGCTGTCTTGTCAGAAATTCCATGGGAAAGACATGAGCTGAAACTTTGCTCCAGTCTGGTTTTCTCTTCGCCCAGAGACTGCTCGTTATTTCCTGTCTGTGGCCAAGCGGTGGAGTGGCTGCTATGGGCTGCACGCAGTGCAGTGGGACAGGGCAGTTAGCAAGGCAGGATGGGAGGACCTGCGTCTTTCAGAGCGATCGGAGCCCATCAGGATTGTGGTGAAGCCGTCCTCACCTCCCGTTGGCTCCCGCGCTCGCCTGAAAGAATCCCTTTGATGCTTCGCTTCCTCTGCTATCAGCCGCGTAGGACAGCCATTCGACAGCCCCCTGGTATTAGAGCAGGCAGCTCTGCAATATTAAATCCCTCTGTGAGCCGGGCCAGCGTGCATTTCAGGCAGATCGGGCCAGTGTTAATCAAACTCCTCGGCTTTGCTTGTAAGAGTCTTATGTCAAGTGCCTGGAACGTAGTGGAGTTTAAAGCAGATTTCATTTTTCTATGCTTGGCAAATACGGGATAAGCAATTGAGAATATTAATGCAAAAACCGCATATAATACTGTTTCAATGCCTTTACATGTAAATGCAGACAGCACATGTTTTTCCTCAAGGGCATATGCCAGTTTGTTGCATTTAGTTAGATCTCAATTTTGCTTGCCTTTCAAAGATCTTTAGGCTAATTTCACTGAGTAATTCACCTTCTTAATGCACTTGAATATTTCTAGGCTCGATAAATAATATATGAGGAGCACAGTGCCTAGAATTGCTGGCTGGCTTATATTCCAGACCTAGGGTGCTATCTGCTTTGAATGTGTATGTTCTCTCCTTGCTCATGTGGGTTTTCTCAGGGTGCTCTGGTTTCCTCCCATAGTCCAAAAAATATACGGGTAATTGTCTTCCGGGAAAACAGGCCCTGGTGTGGGTTTGTGCGTGTTTGTGTCTGTCCTGCTATGTCCAGTGTGTACCCCACCTTTCTCCCATTCAGGCAAGCAATAAGCTCCAGCTACCCTGAGACCATAAATTGGATGAAGCAGTTAGAAAATGGATGGATGGGTAGATAATATCGGTATGGCACAGAGCATTATTGTTTTTAGCCAGCATTTGAACACCAGGGTAACGTCACTAAATGCAGCGTTTCAGTCTTAGGTCTACTGATCCAGACATTTAGATCTTTGCATTAACTTGCACTTGGTTAGACAAAAATAATTATTTTTTAAAAGGTAGTGAGGGTAAGACAGGGAAGACCATACGGGGGAGAACAGCTACAGTACAGAAGCAAATCAGATTAGTTGGCCATTCTAACTGAGTGGCGTCACACAGTCTGTTAGCAGCTGCCGAATAATGTGCTGACTGGACCCCTCTCTCGTTCTCTCTCAGTCGGCTGTAGGACTTGGCAAAAATCAGTGCAACATGGTGGCACAGTATTCGTGACAAACCCAGCCGGGCCTGCGGGAGAGAGTATTAACCCACAAGGTCCTCCACTCATTATTCACCTTCCCCAGAAACCACTTCTGATGCTCAATTATTTCTGTCCATTTTCTCCTACCAGATCACACAGCCCGACTGCATACAGTATGTTGCCTAACGTACTTCCTCGGTTATAGTTATTGGGGTTGCAAAGGATGTATTCTAGTAGCTCCTGTAATCCTTAGGTGTACATATTGCAGCTACTGCTGGGCAGAAAGAAAAATGAAACGGAAATGGTCATTTCGGAGTGTAGATTCAGAACTCGGGAACCTTGGTTCTTCCATTCCATGGTCACAGGACTTCCAACTGTTCAATCAATTCATGGGGGATTTTTTTAATCAGCCCGGGTGTTAACGATCACTTCAGTGACCAAGGACTAACCTGAGGAAAGACTTGAAATGACGAGCCAAGCATGACCATCCCTGCTCTAATCTGCATGGTGGGTTTGTGGTGGGTCATTGGTGCCCCTGCAGTCTCGGCAGAGAGTTATGGCCTTCAAGTTTCTTTCAATGAGCGTATCATCCCAATACAAAACGAGGGCTGAGTGGAGTCCCTGCCATTCACTGTGACTCAGCTTTGTGAATGGATGGAGAAAGACACTGGGGCTCCTGTTCTTCCAAATCTCCTCTCTCCACAGTGCAGTAGGAGCTCTGTAAGTGCTGCTGAGGTCATGTTGCTGACCCCTCTTTTTAATGGACTAGTTCCCATGTGATCTCAGTGTGAGCAGGGCTCACAGGTCATTATTCACCTGCTGTAATCTCCCCTTGCCCGAGTTCTGACACAGTGACAATCCCTACCACACACACACACACTCACACACACACCTCTCTCTCTGGCTGGGATGTGGCTGCAGGGCTTTTACCTGTTCAGAATGCGCTGTGCGTGTAATTTCCTGCCTGGCGCCTCTCCACCAGAGAGAGGGAGATTGTGGTGCCACCCGCCCACCTACTGCTTGTGAATAACCTCAAGAGCACCTCATAAATTCCTCTCGGGACCCCCTCCTGTCCGCGGAATGATGAAAGCCAGATAGCCCGGTGGCTGGTGACTGGTACTGACTTCTCTCACTCTCTCTTTGATTTGATTCATTTGTTTCATTCTTTTTTTTTATTTATTTTGTGGTTGTGGCTCCATGTCCCCGCTCAGTCATGCCGGTACTATTTTAGGAATGTGAGCAAGCATGAATCAGACAGCTCCCTGCTCAGGAACTGGAGTTTCAACTTGAGGCCTAGGGACCACATGTCCAAGGGGATGAGTTCTGACAGTGGGAGATCTGTAGACATTTCTAGCACGGAAGAATTTAATGAATGACCACTGGAGGTAGGATACAGTTTACCATTTTAACTTGTTCAAAAAAGCTCATTTGCATGAGCGACAGTGAGGAGCACAATTGTATACTAGCGATGCCAAGAGGCCCACAGATTTGCAAGACAAATTGCAGGTGTTAAGGATTGGCAGGTTTGAGAAGCAGATCAGTCTCTGGTTGCGTGTATTTTCAGCACTTTTAATCTTTATTTTTCAGGTTTGTACACGTACTCTTTTTTTAAAAACATAATCTGGATATCGTCTATCAGGATATCGTCTATCATTTCCCTTGTCTATCCACCTTCTGTCCTGATGATGGCAGGACCTGATAAGGTGAAACAATGGCATCTTGCCTCCCAAGCTGTGGCGTTTCACAGAGCTGTGCATTTTTCAACTGCAATAAGAATCTAGTGTAGCCAGTTTTCAAATTCAATACTGTACTATCAAAGTTCAATCTGCTTTCAAACTGCATAGTTTTCACCCAGTTCTCATACCGTAACCCATTTACTTTTTTTTAATTTTACCTTCAACCTACATTTCTAGCCCAGACTGAGCAGTACTAGAACTACTTCCTGTCTTGGTGATGCAGCAGAAAGCCTTGATCAGAAATCTGATGCCGGCAGGTATTTCCAGCAGGGCTTTTATCAGGATGTAGTTAGAAGAACTTTCCTGCTTGTGTTTGAATCTCTGCAGGGAAAAGGTTGAGAGAAATACAGCACTGCAAACCAGACCAGGATCAATAAGTGGTAGGCAGCGCAGGCTTTGTTAGCCCACCTGGGCAGAATATAGGAGAATGGCATGTGAACGCTGTGAAGATTTTGAAGGTACAAGTCACCCTGTGTGAATCACAAATGCCTTCGCCCTGCAGCATTTTCACAACCACCTTCCAGGCTGGATAGAGACTAAGACTCAGGCCTGTGACCATCTTCGTCTACTTTTTTGTCATTTTATTGACCATTTATCGTGTTGAAAATACAACCACAGTTAACCCGCCATGATGAAAATGTACAGTTTATGTCTCGAGCCACTCAAAAGCACCGACGATCGCTTTTGTTAAAAAGCTGCTTTGGCAGCTTGAACTCCGCCAGATAACCTCCTTTTGCACGGAGGCATTGGGGAGGGCTGCAGACAACCCCTGTGGATCTTCAGAAGGGTCCGGGAATGTGGCACACCTGGTGAACAGCTGGCTCCGGGAGTGGGAAAAAAATCAGAACAGGGAACAATGCAGACAGGAGTACGGAGATCACTTGGCATCTGAATCGATGCCCAGAAATTCCTCTGAAACTAATTCCTAATGTATCCTGCCTGCCAGTCTGATAGAGCAAAGCCTTTTCTAAAGGCAATGCTCCCTTTGGTCACTTCAGCGACTTTTTCTATCCGCTATGGTGCCTCCTACTGGTAGGGGAGAGTTAGGTCCCTGATGTTTAATGGGCAAGCTACCAGAGCCTGTTCCTTCAGTAGAGCACAGGGGGAAGGAAAAGACGTGACTGACTGACCGACCCCTTTCACCTATTCCTACAAAAAGCAAAACAGCAAGAAATGTTTTATGGTTACCGTGGGGCGCACAATCCAGAGACGGAGAAGTCTGTCGACCTGTTCTCAAAAGGTTCAGGAGCTGGGTTTCACAAAATCACTTAATCAATCAATATTGAATAATGGCCTTTTTAGAGTCCCATGTACCCACGTTTTCAGAGCTATCATGCCTGGCAAACACACAAACAATGCCCTAGGACATTCAGGGTACAATTTCAGTGCCTCTTAATATTCTGATGGGCAGTTTAACCTGGAATGAATTATGAAAATTCTTCTACTTTTTATAGTACAGCAATGATTCAATTAAAATCATTTGAAACAGGGAACATCTCTTTAATTAGGTTGTGGATTTTGCATATTGCTGTTGCAGTTCTTTTCCTTTCAACTGTATTCCCTTTCTAAGCACGTCTACAAAAAGGATGCTATGTTATATGTACAGGCTAATGATTAAGATTAGGCTTTTGTGGCTTTGACTTACAGTAGGTTTTAAAATGGGTGTGGCTCATTATGAAAGTATTACTTTTTTTTTTTACTGTCAAAATATAACCAGGTTTCTTCTAGGCACTACGGCTGGACTGTACTGGGTCAGATCACAGAATGGCAAAGAAAGACATATGCAGATTCCATCTCTGGGTGAAATGCTCAGCTGGGCTGCATCTTCCAGGACTCAGAGCTCTGTGCTTTGATGACATAACTCCTTATACACAGGTTTCACAATTGTGTTCTTGCCCCAGTGATTACGAGAAGCACAGCTGGCATCCCATTCCAACAGTATTGTATAAAACAAAATTAGACAATCTGTAAATATTACCTATATTCCATATCAGTGTAGTTAGACTTAACATGACGTATTAGTACTGTTATTGAGATTGTGGTAAAGGTCCATATTGAAAAGGTTTCCTTTTAGCGAAATTCATTAACTGTAGGATAACTCCTGCAGCAAAACAGTACATGTAAACTCATGAACACATCCTGAAGTTATGAAGTCCAAGGGGCTCCAGGAATACTTTGTCAGAAAGCACGGCAGTAAGAATTCTCTTGGCTTGATTTGTTAAGAGTGTAAACTGCGCTCTTAACACAAAACCAGTAGGTAATCCGTCCCATTTGATTAAACTGCATTCCTGACCCTTTTTTCTCTGCTCATGGATTCACATTCAGTAACATCTTTCAGCCAGTAAAACAATGGGAACAAGAAACAGCCCCTGAAAGGATGAATCAGGACACAAGAAAACTGCGCCTTGCAGACTAATGCATCCATTAAACTCAAGTCAGGTCTGATTTTACTGGCCTTTGTTTCTGAAGTGACAAGCCACTGAGACCAGTCCCGTTCCTGTTAATTAGCTGATGACACAGCGAGAGACCAGTGTTCACCATCCACTGGAGGGATGCAGAACACAAACATAGACCCTTCTACAGTATGTCTATTATTTTTTTTAAAATCACAAGTGAACCAGGGGAAGAGGGGGGTGGCAGGGGTTACTGGGCAAGATGTCAATGGCTGATAGCTCATCATGACACGCTCTCTGAAGAGGTTTGTTTTTCCTGTGGTTTCAAAAGACCCTCGAGTCTGCCTGCGAGCAGGGAGAGATCACTGTGTGGAGAGCCCAGTACCCATTGCCTTTGCTGTCATGGTTACATCTAAAGCAGATGGCAGGCCTTCCCAGACTAAAAACACTTAATCAGAGCCCCATCGATCAGCGCCTCTGATATGAATGGCTGCTGATTACTGTAAGCTCCGAGTACAGCAGCCCCTGCCAGCTCTAACAGATTGTTATTTTGTGTCTGTGCTAATTAACAGGCGGGAGCCGTGATACCCTTGTAAATATTTCTGCAGCAATGTCAACGACACACACAACTCTTAGCGAGGAGGAGGGCGGGATCTGTGAATTGTTTTTATTTGTTTGCCCACACAAGCAGAAACATGGCCAGTTCATCAGCCTGCTCTAAAAAAACAAAAAGAAGCTAGAAAACTACTCGGGAATGTGCGTACGTTTGGGGTATGTGAAGCATGATGAGACCCCTGTTGTGGAGCTCAGCTGCGCTGACAATGGGGCACCCCTGAGCTCTGACATCACGTCTAGATCTGCTGTCATCGTGCCTGACAGTACAGCACTGTGGAAAGCACAACAGCTAACTTTAAAGTTTAATGGATGCTATTTATCAGCTCCCCACACTTCTTGCAGTCCATACTTGTTAAACATGCTGAGTTGATTTGACTGTGAAACCTCAGCAGAGCTCATGTTTGTTAGTGGGTATACATGGGGTTTTGTTTAGCAGGGATTTAAAAGGCCGTTGCCCTATTGCTAAACGTGCTTGCACAGATTAAAATACTTCCTTTACAGGGTAACAATATAGGAACCAAGAAGATACTGCAGTGAAATTCAGAAGACCACGACTACTGCAGAACTGAGCTCTGGTTCATTCTGTTTAATAGTGATTCTGTTTGTAGAAATGACAAAACAAGCACTAAAACAGTATCCTGTGACAGCCCCATGCTGAGTGTGGCAAGTTGGGTTGGGTTTAGTGATCTGCGTAGGGATGGCTTCAAAAAGGAGCTGAGCAGACCTCCCTCATTAAGAGGCACTTCTCCACTCCTGCTCATGAAAGTCCACCGACACACAGAGCCGTTTCCTCCCGTGACAAAGTACGTCCTGTTCCATCAGAAAAGCTTCTGCCGAAGACCCTACCTCCCTCACTTCCCTTTTATCTTGTGACGTGCAGGTGCTTTCTGAGCACCTGTGCTCCAGAACAAATGCATTTTGGAAAAAAATTCATAAACAAAACGCATAATGCTGAAAGAGGCATTTGGGTCCTGCAGAGTTAATGCACACTATCAGTCTATAAGAATCGCAGTGCATTAGACTCGTTCAGACATTAATCCTTCTCATCATAAGACCTAATAAATAGGATTTTAACAGCCATCCACTATCAGAAAGCCGCTTTTCGTAGAACAGCCAATCACAACAAGCCAGCATGTCTGTGGGTGGTGGGAGGGATGTCCAGGAAAACACAGGCAAGATGTGCAAACTCTATAGTACACATGCACACATGCACATGTGTTTGTGTGTGCCAGGAGGCATGAGGCAGCAGCACCACCATGCCATATTAACCAATGTGCTGTACTCATCCAGATGAATGATCTTTGGATCTTTCCTTGGTCCTCTGTGACCTTTGTGACTGTCCAGGGGAAGTGGTTACCTGATGCTGTAACCAGAGAGGGGATCACAAGGCATTTCTGTAGGACAGGTGTCACAGTTTCAGTAGCGCAGTAGCCTCGCTCTCTGAAAGCAAGCAGTAAGCCTGATCTGCTCTCCATTATTCATAGACCTCATTCAGTTCTTACTGGGTCAGATAATCCAATACTTGCTTCCTTTTCACTCTCTGAGGGTACTGTTACATTCTTAAGAGCAGGAGGAAGGATTCAAAATGGTTTTTTTGTGTGTTAATTGTCTTTTGACATTTAGATTTTCCATTCTAAATTGCATTTTATATTATAGACAAAATCCAGCTTCATGAGGACTTGCACAGATTCTCCATTATTGAATTATATGTTTGCTAGACATGTGTTCAGTGTTCTGTGCCAATACACGTGCAATACAGGGCAGAGGAAAGTCATGCTCCCCAGACAGTGTAAGGTGCTCTACAGCACTGTTGCTATCACTGTCTCTGGGGTAGACTGGTAAAGTCTTGTTCCTGTGTGCTCCTGCCATCTGGGACAAAGGCTACCATATGTTCAGCTCAGCTATGATGACATGCCTGTCGTGGAGCTATTGGTTTTGTAGTTTCAGTGAGACATAAAAGGTACAGATTTGTCTATCCTTTGTCTGAAGGTCTTGGAGCAGCACAAAAATGGAAAGACATTCTCTAAACTGGAATTTTTGTCAGATTCCGATTAGGTTAATGTAGGAGGTTTCTTGCAAAAGTGCAAACGTCTGGCCCATTGTTTTTGGTTTTTACAACACTAAAAATTCACACTTCTCACTACACTGAGAGGCCTATGCATACCTTAGTCAGAAAGAGTTGTAGTAACCTCCATCTATGAAAGTTTAAACATATTGAGCTACTCCAAGCAAAGGCAGAATTGAGACCACTGAACAAACAGTGAGGGGTCTGCCGAAATTGGGTCATAGGTCACAGTGTTCATCTGGAATTACCGTACAGACTGATCAGGCAACACGTCTAAGACACGCCCCCTGGCTTCTCACTGAGCCTGGCCACAGTTTACACAACACTGTGGGCTTCGAGAGAACAGAAGGCCCTTCTTTTATTTCTTGATTTGAATGACCAGAACAGCTTTGCTTAAATCATTAGCTGTCTGAAAACACGTCACCGCGATTTAATAGAAAACCAGTCTGTAGAGATTAACCCTCATTTGCATAAAGCCTTGCAATGCATTAATGCTTCTCTGCTAAGCCGAGATGAATTCCACACCTCTGAATCAGAAACACCCCTCTAAAAAAAGGTGCTGCTGTTTTGTTTCCTGCCTGTAGTACCCAGGCTGCTGCCTTGCTTCAGTCACTCTCTTTAGGTTTGGGTCTCTCTGTCTTGCATTGTTATACCGAACAAACTAGTGGCTTGAACAGCAGCCCCAGCTGTCCAAATCTTGCTAGACTGGCACCTACAAAGCGGGGCTGGGGCAGAGGCTGTGCCAGGCGGATTACATCGCTGCCCAGGAAGGACGACTCTGGGCCAGAGGACCAGCCTTCCCCCAGCTCCATCGCCACCACCTGCTAAATCATCCTCACCTTTCACAACCAAGAGTGGCAGCCCATTTTCTGCACTAATTCCTGGTTTGCTTTTAAAGCATCCAAAGAAAATCACAGTCTGGACTGGAATCCCAAGTGGTTCTCAGAGAAACCTAGCCCTGGGTCCCCAACAAGTGTCAGCGAAAGAGTTTCTAAAATGTTAAACATACCACCAACATACCACCAACTGAACTGTTTTGAGCAGCGACGCAGGAAGAGCTCAGCCTGACGGATGACCAAGAGGAAATCTGCATACCTGTAAGTATCCTGCCTCATTTCTGTTGTTCACTCACATGAAAGGAATCTGCATTAGTGCACAGTCATATATGAAAGTACAACACCTTTCAGTGCTCCAGTCCATGCATTCACTCCTTAAATGAGGAGAGGGCCAATGGAAACCCACTGATATTAAACACAATTTTCAGCTCACTTCTCTTCCAAGAACAGGAGGCCAGGAACAACACAGAGTGCACTGTGGATTGTGTGTTACGTGTATGGTTCTGGCTCCAGCAGAAACAGCCTGCCACTGGCCTAGAAACAGTCCACTACAGCCCCAACATTAGGATATGCTTATGCCTAAGATGTATATAAAGTGCTTGGTTTGTCATGGTCATGCAATTTACACTCCACAAAGACCACAAAATACAGCCCAGCATCTCTGCCTCAGAGCCAGAGGTCTATTGATTTATTGCCACATGATGCATCTGAACTGTGGATTTGAGCACAAATAAATGAACTGACCTTTTTATTTCAGCGGCGATACTGTTTTTCTGAAATGTCATGAACAGCCATCAATTGCTTGGCTGCAGTGTGCATGGACAAATGAATCTGCTTTGAACTAGGAAGCCCTCTACATTTCCATTTTGCAATCCCCACATTTAACAGCGATCTTGCGTTGCTACAGTGCACTGAGAAACAACCTTTACCTTTTACCTTCAATTTTTACCAAAAAGCTATATTGCTCATAGTGATGTTTGGACAATGCATAACCCTCAATATGGGGTTTTTAAAAATAAGTTTGGCCGGAGGTCAAATTCTTTTCATCTTAGGAAGCCCGCTTCCACATTTCCAATGGGTGTAAATACCTCGTCTCCTGAGCACACCCCCTTCACTTCTTTTCTTACCCTCTCCCTCCACCTTCATTCACCCCTGTAGCAGCTCCACAGCTCAATCCTTCAGGTCAGGCTCCATTTCCTCAGCCAGACAAGTTACTGTACGCCACATAAACCTTCAACACCTTGATCTAAGAAACATTATCGCCAGGTTGCTGAAATATATCTAATAAAATGTGCTGCTGTTTTAAAAAATGCTGTGGTTTGTAGCTCTTAGTATCCATCTCATTATGCTTAATATAACCTATCCTGAAATTCGCAGGCCTCCCCTGTGTTTTGTCCATCTTTGCCAAACTGCTCTGTGTTTACTTTTCATCAACACTTGAACCGCCCTCCAGTGAGTCTCCAGATTTCAGTACATAGTTGTGGATTTTGTCTTGGCTGACAGTTACATATTTATTTGAAGGCAGAGAGGATTCTTAAGAATGACTGGAACACGATAATTAAAATAATTCTCCTGAAGTTTTCTTAATTTATACTTTTTCCCCATTACATTACTTGAATGTAAACTGCTCTTGCAGTGAAGGATCAAAGATTTTTGCAGTTTATGTTTATCTGAAGCAATAACAGAGTTATTTTGATTGTGCTGTGATGTCAGGCTTTGATCATCTCAGTTATAGCTCAGGGGGCCGTAGTTTAATAAAAACAGTGCAGGAAAGGACTGTACACTGTGAACTCTTGTTAAACGCAGGGGAACACTATAAAAATAAAAACATGAGTAGTCTTCATGCATGGATGGATTGGCGAGTTTTTTTATTTGATTAATCTACTGACTTGTGCGAGACAAAACATTATCTCTGGCATAAATACAAGAGGGATGCTTTCTCAACAATCAGCAGTCCACAGGTGGATCTCTGCCCCCCCAGCATCAACAGAAAATAGAGGGGCTTTTGTTTTCCTGGTTGTCTTGGCGACGGGGCCTAGCTGCACCTGTAGCAGAGCCTGCCTTACTCCCTCTTGCATGCTGATGCTGTTGCTCAGCAACTCATTGACCTGTTTCCTCTGCCCTCATAGTCCAGATCTCTGTCTGTCCTCCTTTCACCTCTGAGCAGGCCCACTCAAGTCTGTTACCCTGAGGGTTTGTCTTTTATGTGACACAAATAAATTAGCCCAGTTAAAGGCAGTAGCTTCTATGACATTATTTGGCTTTCAAATCAATGATTGACTTGCAAACACAGTGATGCTTATTTTAAATATAAACTGCTAGCCGCTAAGCAGGTGACCTCTAATTTTTCGCCTGTGCCAGGCGAAAGCTACTTCCAAGTAGCAGCCAAGCTGCTGGCTAAGCACCAGTAAGAAAGAAAAGGAATAAGGTCCGCCCTGCACCCCCGACATTTCTCTCCCCAATAAATCATCAGCTCGGCTGATGTCCTGGGTCAGCCCCAGGTGGAGCGATCTAATCTACTGGTTTTAATCTGCCAGATAACATAAATTAATTAATAAAAAATCAATCTCTCTGCCAGCTGAGGACTCGCGGCAGCAGGCCGCGTCCCTACAGGCTCGGCGGGTTCCCTCTGAAAGGTCAGCGTGCGGTTCGTGCTCTCCTCCACTCAGACTCGGCACGCACAGTGGGGTGGCCTGCCCCCCTTGCCCCATGCGAGGTCCTCTCAAGGTGTCTTGTTGGGACACCATGGGGCGGCACAGTGGCTCAGTCGTTAGCGTTGCTGCCTCACTGCGCTGGGGCCCTGGGTTCAATTCCGGACCTGGGTGCTGTCTGTGTGGAGTCTGTATGTTCTCCCCCCGTTCATGTGCTCCGGTTTCCTCTCGCAGTCCAAAGACTCACTGGTAGATTAACTGGCTAATAGGAAATCTGGCCCTAGGTGTGAGTGTGCCTGCCCTGAGATGGACTGGTGTCCCTGTGTACCCTGCCTTGCGCCTGTTTCAGGATTGACTCTAGATTAAAAAAAAGAACAGAGTAAACATCTCATCCCCCGCCACCCCCGGCCGTGAACCGCTCGAACAAGATCGACCTTTCATCATCTCGTCTCGGGGACGTCTCCGGGAGGCCGCCGAAATTAAAAAGCTCTGCCACAGACCGCCTCCCTGGCGCACGGTCCGCTGCTTGAGAGCATTATTAATCATTTCGGAGAAGGGTGGGAGCCGTGGGAGGGTATCCGTGTTTGTCAGCAGTGAACTGCCACATCAGTTCATCAGCAAGCCAGCGCGGCCCTGTTTACGGTCTGTCGTAGTGCCTTCACAGTCCCAGTCAATGCTGTTCAGCCACTGTACCTTAAAACGAGGACAGCGCTGCATACTGGAGACGTCAAGCTGCTGCAGCTCCCTGCTCAGAGGCTGCTGTTCAAAATATTACTCTCTCCTCTTTACTCACAGAACAAACCGCAGTTCTGCCACTTTCCCAAGAAAACACAGACCTAGCTGAATATAGAGGGCTTAAATCACACTAAATACACAACACAATTGTCGATTTCTGGCCACCAAACCCTTGGCACGCTGGAAAGTAGCCCACAGCGTGGACTAACAGCTGGTGCGAGTGTCTGCGCTGCAGACGGCTGGCAAAAAAAAAGCTTAAAAGAATGGAGCAAAAATCTTATCCCCCCCGAGACAAGAACCACTAAAACAAAATCTCCGTTTCATCATCTCTAGGAGTTTCTACCTCCCCGACTACACGAACAACAGTCAGCCACCCCCAGGGAGGGGGCGGCCGAGTCCAGACAGGCCCTCTGACAGCCTGTACCCCCCCGCCCACCCGCTCAACAGCTCAGTGTGGGCAGCCTCCTTGTCTCTGTGCTGTCCCAACGCTAATGAAAGCCTCTTGCTGAGTCAACGTTAGGGCCTCCAGTTACAAGAAGTCCGCTGATGGCCTCTAAATGTGAATCATTTAAGGGTGGATGGGTGTTGGTCAAGCTGCCCCCGAAAAAATTATTAATATCCGATTAGATGTCATGTGCTATCTCCATTCATCTGCCAGGATGTTCCACTTGTCACAGCTCAATTGGATTACTCCCGAGGAGCTCTGACCTACCAAACTCCACCCTCCCCAATTAGTAAAACCCACCCCGATGTGGCTCTGGTAAACCCCAAGGGCAGGACAGTCTTTCAGGCGCAGCTGCAGCAGCAGACAGAGCAGGCTTGACCGTTTTAAGAGGGCTGTACGTGGAGGTTGCAGGATGAATTTTGCACTGGGCCACACACTGGATGGAATAACTGCAAAACCAGAACGAGGAGGCCAAAGAGTAACTAGAGGATCTGCCATCACTGGAACAATTAATCCAGCGGCCCCGTCTGAATAGCACACATGCCCAGACAGTTCTGCGTGAGGTGAGAGGACTGGGGCATTCCATTAATCACATAGCTCTTCAGCCTGCCTCCTGAGCTGCTGTGGACCCCACTCTAAATATCCAGATAGGGGCCCGGGCATCTATCAGTACCAGTCGGCCCTGTTTTGAGCCAGAAAGGACCTACATCGCTGTTTTGACCCGTTGTTGCAAAACTGAGATGCTTTTAGCTTACACAAAGATACTCAGGTGCTGTTGGCCTTATACATAGATCCGCCTCAACAAATGATAAATACGAAAGATGTGCCTTTTAAAGCACTCCTGTCTTGATTTTAGTATTATTAGAACCCAGTAATCACGGATGAAATTCACAATAAAACAACATCCTGATGTGCATGCAACAGCTCAGTCCAGCCTGTTTCATTGTGATGTTTTTTTTTTTGCTTTCTGATCGCCCTCGTTAACTGTTAAAATCTTCGTCCCAGCAGCACGCAGACTCTCATGTCAACAGGTTTGTGAAGGGATCTGCCTGCTCCTATCACCAACTGCTTTAACCAAGACTCCCGCTTCCACACTTCCTGCTGTGCTGCTCTTTGGTGTGGATCAAGTGGCTGGAAGTAGCTGTGCCCATTATCTCCAGCCTCTTTAATCCAATAGTCGTCATAAGGGTGCATTAGCCCAGCTCCGCGGGGCTGGGGTTACTGTGCTAATAGCGTTAGGGTCATTACACAGGCTCGCTGCTTTCTAATACAAGTGTGCCCTGCTTGGTAGCTCCCAAACAAACATGTTCACTCCCCAGAAAATATCTGCATACACAAGACAGAAATCCTAAGCTTCTGCATGAAACCAGCACTTTTAGAGAGTGGCTTTCAAAATAGGAATGCGTTGTTTTTGTAAAGAGCATGGGAACCAAAATGTTACTGACCACAGTCAATTTCGGCACATTCCATTCCTCCACATACTGTGTACACTGAGGCAGAAGGAATGGGAGAAAATCCTCGCTTTTGGGATTTACAACATGACTCTTGTTTGTAGTCCTGCTGGGACTCATGGGTTTCATGAAAGGTTGAGTCAGGTTAAAAGCCCACTGGCACCTGCAAAACTCCACCTGTCCACAAGAATAAAGAGCTTGTGAGGGTCATGTCTGAGGGTTATTCTCCCTAGCTGATCCCTTGACTGAGGATCCTGTATTCCTAACTTCTACCTAGAATAAATAAAAATAACGTATCCTATAATTCCCTTTTTCTTGTGGCTCTACATAGGCAGCATCCCCAGTGTAAAACGCAACACTGTGGGGGGAAAAAAAACTGCTTTTGGCACTTGTGTTACCTGCAGCATATCTTTAAGCTTGCAAGCAGGCACTGAAAATACCATTTCAACTAAAAAAAAAATCATTACAGCCATTAATGAATTTTTTCCCGGACAGCTGATAAAGCAGAGCTATAATCTTTCTACTCTGCGCTGAGCCTGGAGAGGGAAGCAAGCGTGAGAGATAAGAATTTGCAGTAAATGTTATTTTTTTTCTTTAACTAAACGATTTAAAAACAAAATCCTCCAGGCAATGTGCACCCTGCCATTACACCATAAGATGAAGGCTGGAGCTTAATCTGCTTATTTTATTTCAAGAAAATACCATTCCTTTGAAGCTGACGATAACGAGAGGTGTTCTTCCCTCTCGGGAAAGCGGGGTTTAAGAAGAGGGAATGGGGCTTTGGAATTTCTCTATTGTCAGGTGGCACTGAACACCTGGTGCTTTGCTGTGCCTCTCTGCGCCAGCCAAGCCAGTTCAGCTGGAGTGATACAGCCCAGCGCCCCTCTCGTCATTTCTCCTGCACTCATTCCCACACCACCTGACCCCTGTTCAAGGACGCCGGGCAGCGCAGGAACCTGTGGAAGGGTTCGATTCGGATATTAGGTGCTACGCTATTTTGCAGATTAGCCAAATCCAAATCCGATCTCCGACCTTCATGGAAGCAAAAGCAAAGCAGCAGGCATATATGGTCATTTTTGTCATTGTCACTAGCAATGAAAAGTGTCTGTTTTGAGCAGGCCTGTGTGCATACTTGTTAAGCTAACGCCGATGGCCTGGATGATCCATGGGCTGGGGGGGGTCACAACGAGGTCAGACAGATTGCGAGATGGATGCTGCTCACATAAGGTCACATATTGGCCTTCCACCTAGTGCCCACCATTTGAGTGGACAGCATTCCACCACCTCAACAGTGTATCGACTTCCTGTCATCCTTAATTATACCCTTGACACCACCGTCATGTCTCACCAAATCACTGAGCCTAGCATCGGGTTCAGATCTGGAGCCGCGATCGGCTATCCTGGTCTCCCAGTCTCACAGACCTGCTAATTTTCATTCCAGTCTAGCTTAATTACCTACCTGAAGCCTTAACTGAACGAACTAGTTCCTGAATTGGAAAATCTGTGGTTTTGTGTTCTCTTACGATGTTTGGGACTTCATTTTACAGTTGAAGTGCAGTGGAAAGAAGGCAACTTCCAACATGTTTAAGAGCTGTAACTCCTGTTATTGAGTCAATTAAGGGAGATGCTTGGCTGGAACAAAACCCAGTAGGTGTGTGTGCGGGCCTTCAGGACCAGGACCGGGAATCCTTCTTCCAGATCTTTTCAAAGCCGCAGTGCCTGAGCTGGGAGACACTGTTATATTGGTCCAGTTAATCTGATAACGAGCTGCCTTTGGATGTTGAGAGGCGAGCTGTAATGAAAACTGCACACACACGGGCCCTCCAGGAACAGGATCACCCACCCTGATCAGCAGGGCTTCCCAAAACAGCGGCAGACAGCACAGGAAAGGACGTGAGTCGGCAGTGTCAGAAGTCACAGTTTCTGAAGCACTGTGACACAATACGTTGTTTCCTTTGGGGGAGTGGCTCTGTGATCAGCGCACGTACACAAGCAGAAATACTCATGGTCTTTTTTTGACTTTATTTTGTTTGGCAAGAGGGACCGATCGGTGAGAATCTCACTGATTTTCTTTTTAAAACAGAGATTCAGTGGGAACATTAGTCACGCTGTATAGTTGCCCTGCAGGATCTGTACCTTTCCACTGGTACGCACTGTACATCAGTTAGTGAGGTTAAGATCCATGTAATGAGTCTATGAGCTGCCCCAGGAGAGCACCTTCAGGAATACAGGAATGTTATCTTAATAACACTTATAGGAGCAATGCTGGTGGCTGTATTGCATTTCATTATTGAGTTTTCAGCATCCTAGCCAAGAGATTATCATACTACAGTGGCCAAAGAAGAAGCCGTGTGAATCTGCCTCCAGTAGGGGCATTATCTAGGATAGGGTGGCAGAGATGTCGTCACATTTCCCAACATCCTCTCAGACGCACAATCTCGGCCATCTCTCTGAACGGAGCAAAAACCTCCTAAATTTTTAGGAATGTGACACATCCAACTTTAAAGTTGAATTTAGGGAGGTTTTCACCTCATATTGTGAATTTCACAGCGTCTTTTGTATTCAGCGTACATAGGCATCTTATATTATGATGACATCATAGTCATATCAGGAAATGACTGAAAAATTGAAAAGCCAATTTTTGTAGCATTAGCAATTAGGAGGTGGCAGCTGTCCCATTGTGAACCCCTGCACAATGCGCAGCCCTCTCCACCACGAGGGAAAAAGAACCTCATTACCCATTCTCTGTGATTCCCTGGTCCACGCTGAGCGAGAGACAGCCCCTCCTCAGACACCCCCCCCGGAGAAACGGCGCTGCGCTGCTCCAAATCAATTAAGCCTCCAGGCCAGTCTCTCCTCCCTGCCCCTCCCCTCATCCTCCTCTTCAATTACATCAGAGCCCTTGAATCATTCTGTCGCGAGCCAGCCAGCCTCATTAAAGGTTAGGGTTAGCCTGTCCTGAAGTGTGAAGGACACGCACACTTGGATGATCGCACGGTCACAGCACAGCCAGCTCCCCTCATCGGTGCTGAACCCTATCTTCTTTTTTACAGACCTGCTTCAGTATCACGCTTCTGCCTGCGCTCATGAACGTTCATGGAGGAAGATAGAAAGCCAGCTCTGGGGCAGAATGAACACTCATAAAACAAACAAACAAAAAAAAACACAACCCACGTGCCATGTAAAACACATAAGAATGTTCATTTGATCTAAAAACAGGAGAAGAAAAAAACTGAAACCATGAAAAAAACATTCATCTACCGTGTTCCCAGACATGAATCCACCTGAACAATGTTTTTCAAAGTGGAGGCCAAAAAGAAAGACAAAGTTTTAATATTCCTGGATCACAGCATTCCGAGTTTCTCCAAATGTTTTGATAAAACTTGGAAACTTTGAAGAAAACCAGAAAAACAACAACACAAAGGAGACTGGGGGAGAAGCAGAGAAGGCTGGCCACTGGCCAGATGAAGAAGATGTTCCATCTTCCCCAAGCACAGCTATCGCCCTACACATTCCTGAGATATGGCAGGCTGCCACCAGCTGCTACCTGATGGAGTGGCCAGACAGAGAACAGAAGAAACAGAGGGGCCATGCCTGCACTGGGCACAGAGCGTCCAACACAGGAATCTACTCCTGCCTTCTAACTACAGCCCATTACAACACACTGAAGCATGGGTTTACAGGGCTATAACACAACACAGGAGCCACTGAAACTGGCATTTCCAGGAAACTCCCTTATACAGTGACACATCTGTGCAATACCAAAGATGCTGGATGAAACTGGCCCTGTCCAGCAAACAAACGTCACAAGGCATTAGTCAACCTGATCCTCAAAGACTGGCCTTCCGGTGCAGCTCAGCCAACCAGGGAGAAAGCCCAGTGAACCCTGACCTTCAACTCCAGTAACTTCTTGCAAATTAATTGTGCTGTCGACCACAAAACAGAAGCGAGACTCCCTGTTGTTGCTTTCTTGGTAGTGTACACATGGAAAACAGCAGTTTCTCCCCAGACAAAATACCTGCAAATGAAGTCTCCACTTTGTGACGCTCATCACCACCACTACTATGCAACCGTATGAAAGACCAGAAAAGGAACTCGCAGCAAGTGGGATCAGGGCTCATACCCCATCGCCAGACCAGGGGCGTCTTACCTCTCTTCTGGATGATGATCCTGAGCAGTGGGTTTGCGGAGGACAAGGCCTTCTGGAAGTTGTCATCATTGTTGATCGGTAGCAGGTCCCCGTGAATGTCCGTGTATCCCAACAGAACGTCGACGCGGGGGATCTGGTGCACAGACTGGAGCAGCTGGTAGAACTCCTGGAATCGAGCCGCGCTGGAGCGCTTCAGAGCGAACCGCCGGTACTCCGCCTCAAACTGCGCACACAGACAGACAGGTAAACGTCACCTCAGGCCTCAGCTGTCTTTCCACTCCTACAGTACCTCGCCCGCAGGCAAACAGCGGAGAAATGCTTTTCCCAGAGTTTGGCAGTGCTGCACCCCAAGAACAGGCAAAAGCAGAAGCCACACATCTCACACTTTTTGTTTTCTAAATTGAGCCCACAAGGATTGTGGTGGAGCCGGCGCACAGTTATGAAACGACACTTTCCATTCTTCCACAAAATGTGCAAAACAAGAGCAGCTATTTCCAGAGAGACTGCATGGTGTATAGCTTTAACTCCACTGCAAAATGGCATTCTTTTGCAATGCAAAAGCTCAGATGTATCTAAGGTGTGAACTAACATTCTTCTCTCTCTTTACCACTCCTGCCTTACGAAAAGAGTAGCAGTTGTAATATCTCAAGCCACATTGCTGTTGTTCTCCAAACTCCGCTGTTTGGACTGCACCCCTGTATCCTACAATCCAGGCTGCTACCTGGATGGCATCTGTCATCCTCAGTGCACAAGTTCACGTCTCAAGCAACTGCAGCATCTTTTATTGATTTGAGAACATAAGAAACCTTACGGCCCATCTAGGTCATTCGGTCGTTATTAGTTAATTGATCCCTGGTGTCACGATTGCTACTCCTCCTCTTAAGGACGCTCCTGCCCGTCCTTGTTCTTCCTCATTCCCCACACCTGTTCCTTATTCCAGCCCCTCTTTAGTTCCACCTTAGAAGCCAGACGTAGATGTTACTCGAGGTTCCTCATTGAATCCCGTTTCGTGAGAGCCCGGGTCCTGCAGCGTCTGGCTCCGTTATGATTTTAACTTTCTGTTCCTGATTCCCCCCGCCAGTTCCGACCCGGTTCCTGTTCCTAATTCCCCTGGATGGATCGCCTGGCCATGGACTTTTGCCTCTGTTCTTGATTACCCGTTTGGATTTTCTATAGGGATTGTTTGCCCCGGACTCACTTCCCCTGGACACGCCCCCTGTCTTCACACCCTCTCCTGCATGACTTTCTCCCCCAGTGTTTCCTCACAAATCCGGATCGTGTCGTCTGCATAGGGCCCGGAAAGAACTGTTCGTGACACCTGGATCTCATCCAGTCCTTTTCTAGGTGGAAACCAGGGACGTGGATTCAACAACATGGCTGGGCAGCTTGTTCCATATGCCCATCACCCTTTGGGTAAAGAAGTAGCTCCTGTTGTTAGTTTTAAACTGCACTTCATGTTGTTTTCACTTGTGCCATCTGGTTTGTGTTCGTTCTGAACATACTGTATGTGGCAGTTCTGGATTTTACCCCATTTGAACACTCTGGACTGTGCAAAGTTTTCTTAGATGAAGTTCTCAACTATATAATACAAAAGAATACTGGGGTGGATCAACCTGACTGATGGTGTGTTGCGTGCGTCTATAAATAGCTGGGTCATGACAAAGCCCTCATGGGTTACAGGTTGCACCTCTCCCACATCACAATCATACATAAGCTTAGGCACACCTTGTGTGTAGGTACAGAGCCACCCACATCTGGAACACATTCTCTCTGATCAGCTCTCATCAAGTCAGTGCAAAATCCTGAGCACTTGAGATTCAATTTCAGACGTCTCATGAACTCACATTCCTACAGGGGTGGAGAGATGACTTCATGTCAGAGCAATAGATAAGACAACTACATACACATGTAAAAGACAAATTAAATAAATCTGGGCTTTCCGATGGAAAGAATAAATTCATTCTCATTCTCCACGATCCTGCATGGCTCAGTGGGTCTAATAATTGCTGTATTGAGCCATTGTCAGGATTTTATCCTGAACCGCTATCTTGCAGATTTCATTCATCTGCAGGTGGATAAGTGGATTTTCAAGAAAGGTTTCTGGCTTTTCCCAAGACATCTGGGTATTATGACAGTGCAACTAAGAGCTTACCACATGCCCATTATACAGGACTTGAATTTCTATTAATTTACAATTGCAATTGAATGTTATCTCTGGATGTTCTTTAACTCTCTGTAAAGCTTTAATGGTAGTTAGTACAATCATAACATGATTGGGACCACTACACCCTACAATATATGAGGCACTGAAATGCTTGCTGCTGACAGCGTGTTACTCTGATCCTACTTTTGTCTTAAATGTTTCCTGTAACATTTTCAAGTTTATTTTCAAACGTAAAACATTCTACAGCCATCAGGAAACAGCTGGAAAGAGGGCAGAAAATCTTTACAGAACTGATAACTCTACAATAAAAGCCTTATTTCCTTTCCAGAAGCCTTTGGAAAATGTAAGGTTGGCTAATTTGTTCTGCATGCATCCCCCAGTCCCCTGTTGGCACAAAAGTCCTAAGTGTCTTATGTTTTTGATTCAGTGTTTCATCTATTGCACTTTTATGAAAAGGTAGAAAAAAGATCCAACTAAAGTGATTGTGCTTTCTAAATCACGTTTGTGCTCTACTCTGCATTATTGCACGGCAGTATACATCTTTGAAAAGCTTTCTGAAGTGCAGCACAATTAATTAGGTATGAACTGATTGAATAATTGTATGATTAATGGTGTAGGATTTATGTCCAAGCATGCTAAAGCCGGAAATAAAATATAATTATCAGATATTAGTTTCACTAACTGCATACAAGTTGTTTCCTAATAATTTGGGAAATGTATTTAGTCCATTTTTCAATATACAGTGTACTATTCCTCATATTCAGACTATAATCCGTGAGGCTAGACAGCAGCTCAGCTGGGCTGTAGCTGGTTTTTAAACAAACACTTCCCCCAGTAAAGACAATGGCCGGGTCTCAGCTGTTCGGTACTGGAGTAAGGGAAAGCTGATATGAAGTCACAGCTCGTCTCAACCTGTTCTTCGCCCAGACTCTGAGCTCTGACCTGTCTGAGAAAGGTCCTCGTTTTGTTTAGGTTTTTTTTTCGCCCTGACAAGTAAGGTGGGTGTTTAAATAAACTGGGGTGGGGGGGCGCTGGATAGGAAGAAACCGACTCATGAAAAATTGAACAAGTCGGGCTTTTTTTAGAACCGTGAGATGGTCTGCGCGGATGTCTTCCCGGGAGCGCTGTTGGCTCTCGCACAACATTCACTGTCCGCGCTGGAGCCTGTCCAGGGCCGGGCGGTGCGGGCCGGGCGCTGGGCTCGCCTGCAGGTACAGACTCCGTGAACTCCCCCGGGCAGCCGAGAGCCTCCACAGAGAGTCTGAGACCTGCTACAGAGATCGCTGACTCAAGAACCGCCTCTCAGGAGCTCGGGGGCGTCATAATCTGTTGGGAAAGTCTCTCTGACTTTCTTTCTCACAGGAGGAGGAGGAGGGATCTTGCAGCAATCGTGTCACCTTATTTAGAAAAGGCTAACTAAGAAAAGGTGACAAACGGCAGGTGAACGGATCAGAAATCCTAATGCCAAACGCCTCTCCGTTAGTTCACAAGGCTGCAAAAACATCGCGGAGCTTGGAGGTGCCGACGTCTTCCGACAAGGAGCACAGCTGAGACCAGCAGCAGACGGGTCTCGTTTCTAAATCTAATTTTCCCACAGATGTGACGGTACCTGTCCTGGAAATCTAATGAATTTCACGCTAGATTGACCCCTGACGAGAATGTAGGAGAGGAAGGGGGAGGTGGGGGGAGAATGTAAATGAGAACCGGCTCTGTTTCAACAGCAGCAAATGAAGGGGCCTGGTGATGTTTTTTGGGACACAGACAGGCGCCTGCGAGGCAGTGGGATCATCCATAGCAGAACAGCGGTTCCCCAGTGGGGAGAAAACACCTCCCACGTGACTAAGGACCCCCCTCCCCCAAGGTAGTGTTCTATTGAGAGACGCGATAAAGTACAGAACCGCATCCATGCCTTGATCGACACTCATAAGAGGAACAATAATCTGATACAGTAGTATTTTATCACAACCCACCCAGGCGGCCAGCGAAATCAAAGAAGCACAGATCTCAATGTCTGTCTCTAGACCGGGAATAAAGGATGTAAAAGAAAACGGGACACTTTTTCAGTACTATTAACGTGTTCTTACACGGATTCTGCTTTTTCTGTATTGTGTTGATTTTTTTTTTACTTCCCCCGCTTTCTCGTGAATGTAGTGCCCGAAGTGCTCTTGACCACCGCTGTTGTCAGTAAACGGCGGTGCCATCGGCCCTCAAAAGCAAACTGGCACCCCGTGTTGCCAAAACAGAGTAGCAACCAGGCTCAGTCCCGCAGTTTTAGGTGTTGCACTTGGATCGCGCTCTCATGCACCTTGTCGGGATGTCCTAAAAAATGTTTATTTGTACTTATACAAACGTGTGAGTGATTTGTGGACTACAAGTATGCATGAGCGACTTCGGTTCACTGTGTCACATTCGTGCTAATAAGGTTGCTAAATGCTTTTTGGTCCATCCTTTGGTCCGGCAGCATAATCGGAATAGATCCCAACATAATCGGAAGGGTTTTCCAACAGCCCCGGGGCCGCTATCTGAGTGAGTCGCCCCCTGCGTGGGACTCACCAATATCCCCAGGAACTGCTTTAAAAGAAGTACACACTACCCCCATTTCTCTCTGCCTTATACTAGACATCTACAGGGGAGTGAACGTCGATGTCCTAATAAAATGTTCATTTATATATCGTTATTATTGCTACTTCGTGACACTGTTACATAATCAGGGTTTTTGTGAATAACTACAGTATTGCAGCGGGAATCTGATATCTGTGCTGCGGTACACCTACTGTACATACACGGTATTTTCATTCCCTAGCTGTGTTACAAAGCAAAAGCTCGTCTCCTTCATCCCTGTTATTTAACCTTCACAGGCTCGCTCCGCTTTCACAGTCCAACGATAACGACCGAGATAAACAAACGGCAAGTTGCTCGAAGGTGTAGCGACATTTCCCGACGACATTAAAACGGCGATCGCTCTCTCCCAATACCTCCTCGCCGCACTTCAATTATCTTGTGTGTCTGAGCCAATCTAAAATCAGCTTCAATGCATTTCACGCACAATTAGTTTTTGGAGGCCTAATTAAACCCACGATGGATTTCAGCCTGTAAACTGTCGTCCCTTTCTGCAAAGTGCAATGTTAACAACAGCGAATTAACCATAAGATGTGTGACTGTATTTTTCTTATTATTGCTCCAAATGGGGACACGTTTCAGCCAATACACAGGAAAAAAAATCCTACCAGACACCCGATTTGCTGTCTGGCACATGCAGACATGAATTAGAGATCGGTAGCAAATGTGAGTGTGACTGTTCACTGCCCACCAGCGCGATGCAGCGCTAGTCTGCCAGCTGACAACACGTCGCCTGGCTACCTCTGTACAGATGCGTAAGTCACTCTAGAAGGGACTGAACCCACAGAGACACGGTACAAGGTGAAGGTTTAGGGGAAAAAAAAGGAAAATCCTGTATACCGTGTAGCATGTACCATGTAGCTCCTGTATTCCTTAGCTATCTATTTACCTCTATCAAACCGGTGGAGTTTATAGTATTGTAAGAGAAGAACTTACTTTGCTCTTGACCTCGATGACGTTGTCCGGATTTCTTGAAGGGGTCTTCTGATGCCTTGACATTTTGGGCTGGTGTCGTGTATTCCCGTGTTGTGGACCATGCACCGCTCGTACTGACACGGCCTCCAGAGACGGGATTATAAAAGACAACGCGATCGCTCGCTCGCGAAACACATGCACCCACACCGCAGTCCGGCTCTTGTTGTGGGAAATTGAACCGTATGAGAAGATCTCCTTGCAAAGAAGGGGCAGGGCGATTCTATTTCAACAACACTGACGTCACCCGCGCACACCGCTAGGAGGCGGGGGTGGGGCTGGCCGTGACGTCACCGGGAATGTTACAGTCGACGTCGCCGTGGAAACCGGGAGGCAGGAACAGGTGCCTCACAAGGAAGTAGCGCGCACGAAACCCACTGACTGACTCATTCGGACATCATGTACTTCATACTGTATAACTATATAACTACTAATAATGACATGACATCATCTGTTAACCTGCTCTGTAGAGAGGTGACTAGTTCTGGGGGCTATTGTATCCTGAGTGTACTTATGTAATTTTAGCAGTATGGGGTGACGGACATTTTTTTGTTTGTAAATAAGCATACAGTATGTGCTATTTTAAGTCTTTAGTGCTTTTAATGGTATTAACTTTGAAAGCTGTATTCTTTCTTATCTTATCTTGTTTTACTGCAGGCTTCCTTGGCAAAACGTGTCTGTAATTCAACACTTAAACTAGTAATACAAAGGGAACGGCAGAACTTAAGTGATTATCATTTTATCTGACTTGTTCCATCATTTTATCTCTGCATTTCCAAGGATCCTGACATTTACGGCCCAGCACCTTTAGTCTTCAAATTCATTTTTTTATTCATTTAGAAATCCATGTTTTCCTCCCTTATACTACGTAAGTCACTGACAGTAACAATCCAGAGAGCCCGTTCTACAGTACAGCAGGGGGCAATTCGTTTAGTAATTTGAGTAGAATACCTTCTTCAGTATCGTGAGATTTGAATCCACAGCCATCCCATCCAGAATCCTTCCCCCTTGCTTTCGGTCTGATGTTTTCACCCCGTGTAACTGTTTAATAATGAGGTGATGTTTTAGGATGGTCTTTTCGGCCTCAGGTATTAACTTTGATCTCCTGAAGGTCTGATTCTGAAATGCACCTAAAGGTACTGCTGGAGATGACATCTCAAATACACGATCCCACTGAGACGATCACAGCAAGAGCAATAATAACATACATAATCATGTCCTTGTTTCAGCAGTTACTGTACATAGTTGAAACATCAGGCTCCTCTAACTTGACATCACTGTCATCTGAAATTGTGCCAGAATTTAAATTTCAAATGGCAATAAGAAGGCCTATTATATTGAAATGCCATTGGGTTTTTATGAGGAACAAAATGACACAAAAGTTGAAATTAGTTTAGATTGTGTGGCCATTCTGTATCTGCATGCTAACGTCCTATTGCACTGTTGTGAGAAGTACTTTTGTGTGCTACCAGGGCAGTGTTGAGATCCACAGGAGCTACTTTCTCTTTTGCTCATAACCTCATCGCCAGTGGTTTTCATTTTCACTCTGGGGTCATCACTAAGTTAATTAGTTTGGCTATTCCTCTGTTCCATGCCTCTGCTGTTTTTTAACCAAACCACTCATTTTACTGACAGATTAATGTTTTAAGGAGGGAATGCACAGAAAGGGAAAAAGAAAAGTCAAATAAATTTGTGTTCTAGAAAGCCTTGTTTAAAAGGTCTTAATTGTCAGGGAATGATTAATTGTTCTGGTATGATTTATTCTCAAATGCACACCATGTGGGCCCTGTGTCAGCACTATACTGTATACCACAAGTCACCATTCACCATGTACAGGAATCCTGTGCTGAGACAGCATTTCTGGCTCTGCAAATGTGCAAACACAGAACAGGTCTCGATGAGAGGCGGCCATTCACTGAGATACCGCTTTTTATTGGTCGTTTTGTTAGATTTAGCAGGTGTTTGATCCAAGGATCTCATCCAGCCACTGCTTGAAAGAGTTCAGGGCTTCAACAACATGGCTGGTTAGCTTGTTTTATACCCCAACGGCCCACCTGTTAGCTTTAGAAAGGTACCTTCTTTTTTTTTTTAACCTCTTCTCAGTTTTAAATCCACATCCCCCTACTGTTCTACTGCTACTCTACTCTTGTCCTCTGGTTTGTGGTTCAGCGCTGATAATGAAGAAGTCCACTATCCTTTGAGGATTTGGAATACTTCAAATACGGGTGCCAGCACTGTCCTGTTCAAAACTAAAGGTGTTATTAGTGGCCACTGGTGTGACACGTAACAGCAATGGATTCCAGACTGGGTTGCACAGTTCTGCGAGGAGTTTGCAGGCAATATGTTTGTCAACTTCATTTTGCTCCAGGTGATCCAGTCCCCTCTCATTTCCCAGAGCCACGCAGGTCAGTTTAATTGCTGTGCCCCTGTGTGCTTATACTGTATGTGTGTGCCCTGTGATGTCTGCTGGGCCTCCCAGAACAGGCAACACACTGTTGAAAACATTCCCAGGAATAAACAGATTTCTGAGAATGGATACAGGGTCATTGCAGCCGCCTGAGTGTTAGTGAAGTACAGCACTAGCTGCAGGAGAAGAAGTTTAGAAGACAAACCTGTACGCATACCAATTGCTGATTAAGAACAAGAGCCTCTGGTCTGTCAGGTTTAGTGAAATTCCTAAGGTTACCTCTTTACAGTTTCCATTCCCCTCCTCCTCTCTGGGCCCCTAGCTCCGCCTGTCTGACGAAAGCTGCAGGAATGTAGGGATGGTAACTTGGTTGATAATCCTTTAACCTTTGTGGATGCTAAAAAAAGAGATCTATCATGACTGCCAGAACTTGCGATTTCCAGAAAGCCTGTCGAAGAAGTTGTTTAAATAAACAAAGCTTCTCATAACAAGGGTATGTATTAATCCTGGTGGGTTGTTACCAGAATTTGGACAGGAAGTTCCAATTAAAATCTGCGGGAATCACTTAGGGGTGTTTACACCCCATGGTGTGAGGGACAGATAAGAGCAAGATGCAGTCTGAATAGAAACTGAAATAGATGTAACATGGCCACATGATTGCAACACAGGTGCCTTTATAATTGTTATTGTGCTCCACAAGTGCTGTGAATCCATTAAGGCCCAGCAGGAGCCCTTGAACCAGGAGCATTCGCACCAGAAACCAGTGCTCCACTGACCTCAATTCAGACACTCTGGGAGAGAGACTTATTTCTGGGCTTTACTTTTCTTTACTCAGAAGAGAAAGAGATTTGATCTGGAGACATCTGATAATTAATGAAGGTACCAAAGCCTCTTCTTCTCCAGTTTGTAGCAACCTCAGACAGGGCCTCTCAGAGCTATTAAACTGTCAGTACAGGAGCAGATTACCAGGCCATAATTTGATGAAACTTAAGAGGCTACATATGAGAGCCATGAACCAGTGATCCTGTTCCCAGCCGGTTTCCTTCTTTAGAAGCAACACTCCTGCTTTTCACTGAAGAGTTAACTGAAAAGTGACTCTCTTAAGACTGCCTTGAGTGTGGAGCTACAGGTTTCCGGGGATAATTCAAGGGAGATGGGGAGAGGACATTTCTTATGAATGGCGAATGTGTGCAGGTGAGTTTGCCTCTGATACTTTAATGAATGCGGGGATTACAGGGGGAGTTGGGGAAAGCGTAGGGAGTCCTACAATGGAGGCAAACACTTTGCTCAGCACCACCAGTGGTACAGCTGGGATGAGCTGTCCAGAGCTCCCTTATGGTTTTTGGCAAACAGCGACCCCTACATACAACTACCCAGGTCCCTGCAGGCCCCCACGGGCTCACAGGGATATCAAGAGGGACACGCCGCACCTCCGGGAGCTGCTGAAGCTCTTACAAGTCACTACGGAGCTCATGGGCAGTCAAAAGAGGATTGGCCCGATTGCCCAGGAGGTAGGGAGAGCCTGTCCTCCATCCCCTGTGAGCCGAGACATAAAGACTTCAATTCCCATTCCAGTCCGGGTGGGCAAATAAGGTAAACGGATGCCAAGTCTCTTTAAAGGAGAGGATACTCTGGCTGGCATGGTAAACCATACTGGCAGAGGGTAAATACTGAAGCCAAAAGCTCCAGGAAAGTGTGTCGATAATGGGGATTTCAGAGTTCTGGCACAGAAGAAGAAATAGGAAAGAAACTAACAGGTTATGACTATACGGAAGGTACACACTACCAGGGAGTTCAGGGTCATGATTTGAAACAATCAAATAATCCCCAGAGCTGTCAGAAATGATTCAGCGGTGCCACACGCCATACCTGAGGTGTGCTGCTGGGAGTGTGAACGATGGTCGTTGAAACAAACCTTACCCTGTGTCCCTTCTGAGACACTGGAGGCTTCTGAAGTCAGCAAGACTTAAACTCTCTGTTGACGTAATGGATTGCTCTCTGCACTTCAAAGAGAGGAAATACATAAACATGGCATTTGAGGATTGCTCGCCAGCCCAGTAAAACCTACTGTGTTATATTACACAGGTGAGGAGATTCAGGCTGGGTGGGG
Organism: Lepisosteus platostomus; assembly: GCF_059453375.1. Taxonomy (NCBI): domain Eukaryota; kingdom Metazoa; phylum Chordata; class Actinopteri; order Semionotiformes; family Lepisosteidae; genus Lepisosteus; species Lepisosteus platostomus. Next base: position 14,266,625 of record NC_142630.1, read on the forward strand.
CAATACTCTTTGTTCCCCAGGCACTGAAAAAAATAGAGGAAATCATTCATATCATTAAAGTTTTTATCATTTTGAACCCAGAGATTATATTGGAAAGCCCTGAGATAGTTAGGAGATGATGTAAATGCTATCTCAGAGTATGAGATGTATACATCTGCTGTGCTGCTAAATGTACACATATGAATCCAATGTTTTCATTCTAAAAAGTAAAGTGTGAAAAAACAAATAATTATTAAATTGTCCTTTTGTGTAAAGGATAAGGTTGGGTGTTAACCTTGAGGCTGAGTCTCATGGAGAGAACTTCCCCACAAAAGAATAACAGAATGTAACATGTCATTTTGGGGGGGGTTGATGAGAGATATTTATTTCTGAAACTCCCCCTTTCAAACCAAAGCAGACCCAGAGTCCCAAATTGACCTGCTGTTGTTTGTTCAGACTTTGTTCCAGGATTACAGCAATGTTGTTAATCAGAAGAGGCAGCTTGAAGAAAAAAAGATTGGTGATCCGTTCTCTGGTAATCGATCTCCAGGACTGTTTAAGAAAGTCTGGGCAGGGAAAACCTGTCATGCACTCTTAAGACCCAGAAGAAGAATCTTTTTGTGGTTGCCAGACTCTCCTAAATTTGAGAGGGATTAATCATTGATTCCCTGACGTGACAATAACGCTGTTACTGGCAGCAGTGAAAATAAGAAAGGGAAATTGTTGCTTGGGTGTCATGTTTTTTGGCAAAAAAAAGTGTGAAACCTGACCTGGGTGTTTTTAATTGTGCACTGTAATGCAGAGTGTCAAAGATCCCATCTGTGAAATGCAGTTAGACCAGAATGTCCTCAGCACTCTGCCTTTTCTTATCACATCTCACCTATCAGCAGGTTGCTGAGTGAAACCGCTCAGCTGTTTACTCAACATTCCTCTCTGTTTAGTATAGGAATTCCAGACATTTCTTCCTCTGATCAGGCAGAGTGGTTTTTTTCACTCCTTAAGAGCTTGACATATTTTCTGTTTTGTGCTTCTGAAGAAAAAGGAAGAAGGGATCGTGTTTGCAGTCCTGGCAGCTTCTGTGAATGCTTGCTGTCAACGTCCTTTTTCCTGATAGTCAAATGTTAATTAGATATCTACATATCAAATATGCCTGCCAGTGTACAAAGTGAACCACGGGCTGTATCACTCCTGTAAGGGAGAGCACCAGTACAATTAGTCTTATAAGAGATCCCAAGTCATGGAGTTCTAGAGATTAGGAAAGCATGCAAGCTACTGATCAATTAAGCAATCAGTTTGTTTAATTGAGGGAACTCTGGTCATTAAGGACTGAATGGTATTCAGACTTTGGCTCCAGATGATCTCTAAATTGCCTAATTTTACAAATCACATACTTAATTGATCACAAAGACACTGTTCAGAGTCTTTACACATTAATGATTAAATGGTTACCTATAAAACCTTCTGAACTGGAACATTCCAGGACTAGGGCTGCAGATCCCGTGCTCTGTGGTTTTCAGATATTCTACAGTATGTGTAATCATAACACCAAGAGGCACACATGAATAATGTACAATACACTCATACTTGGGTGATATAGTGAAATCAATGACTAATGCACTGCTGTGCACAAGCACCAAACACCCACGCATGAGTGAAAAATAAAAACACCCACTCCACTCAGTAAAGTTCCTTCGCTCTCTGTTTCTCTTCTCAAACTCTCTGTCCCACAGGATGGAGCTTGTCCTAAATTGCCCTCCCCTGGCCTCTCTAATCCCTTTGAAAAATTCCACATAATTTCAATTCGACAGTTTCTCCGCTTAATCAGATCCCACCTGTGAAGCAGAAAACAAAATTCAGGGATCTGAAGGCGAGAAGACATTCTTTTTGAAAAAAGAAGAAGAGAAGACATTTGTTTGCTAGGCATTTCTGCAAGAAATTGACAGCTGAAGTGGATCAATTAATGAACCAGCAGAAACCAAAAGAGCGTGCTTTTGATGTGCATTCAGAGAACACTTTCTTTGCAGCTAAATGCAGTCAGGCACTTTTAATACTCTTCTGCCCCGCAAATGTAGGTCTGAAGTTATGGGTGTGAGCGAAGTTGATCTGGCACTTTTTCAAGGAAAGTTACTGACTGGCCGGTGTTTTATTTGACTCAGGATTGTGAGGAAAGGCAAGAGAAATGCCAACTGCTGAGAGAAGCAATAGCCAGGGAAGGCTTGTCTCAGGGCAGCGTCTTGGCGAGCGGAAGAAGTTTTGCTTGTGTGTGAAAGTGCTTTTTGTACCACAGTAGGTGTGCATTCTTGGTAATTTCATAAGGTTTTATAGATTTTGTTATGAACCTGACATTAAGGAGAGGTTTGATCAAATGAATGTGTGTACCAGCCTCGATATCTAAGATGACTGAAATGTGGAATGCCATCTTAAGCAAACACAACCTAAAAAACACTGTTTGTGTATAGTGTGGTCTGTAAATTTCAACTCTTTTGTATCTAGGAACAGAGGAAGGGATCCTATCTGTTTCTGCCTTACTTTTCATTAAATATTTGACCAGGTTGAGAGGCAACAAAGAGAAATACATTCTCAGTATAGGTTCAGTACAGCAAAGTACAGGCACAGTGACCACAGCCTGGTCATAGAAACTGGGCACAGAACTGGGTGCCCAGAAAGGTTAGGCTGTGGTCCCACTCCCAGCTGGTAGAAGCAGGGACAGAGGTGTTGCACTGTAATAAATACTTCAGTATTCTCCTGTCTGAGGAAGAGAGTAACCCTCTCAAAAAAAGAAATTTATAATTTTGTTTTAATGTCTTCCTGATTGTATTTGCTTTGCTAAAACCAATTGTCATGACAATAAGGCTTGCTGAATTTGAAAACCATCTGAAGAGCAGTCAAGATGTGTCCCATCACAGATAAGGAGGCAGAGAGGCCTGTGTTACCTCTGCCTACACAAACCCTTCTTTGAGGGAACCATTGTGAAATAGCTCAATAGAACAGATTAAAATGTAAAAATAGAACATTTTACCCCCTACTCCCCTGCTTACTCACTAACACTGCTCTCTGGCAGAATTGCATGCCTGACATAGTTTGTTTGACTTGGTTTCCTTGTTAGTGCATGACAAATGATTAAACTATTGTTATAAATAAGGCAGGCAGTCTCAGGAATTGCAAAACATCATTGAGCATATAAATCATAGACTTCCTGACAGGTTTCATCGTTGTTCAGGTCTCTTCATATTCATTAGCCCATGTAGGAATGTAGGTTTAATTGACCTACATTCAATACCTACTTTGAATATGGCTTTATATGTAACATACATCAGTACTGAAGGTCATTGCACTGTGTTTTGTATTATATGTTTCTCTCAAATGCTAAGCAGCAGATAAATTCTCAGGATAGCTATTTCCGTAGATTTCCTAAACCTTTTCTTCCATTTCTACAAAATTACACATTCAAGGCATCATAAAAGCAAAAATGCAAGAGGATCAGTAACAGAGAACAGGAAATTGACACACAGCCAAGAGACTTATTTTCATGATAACCATACTCTAGTAATTACCACGAAGAAACAGCAATTTAAAGTGAACTGAAAAACATAATACCCTTTGGTCTACACTTGTCTTAGTTGATTTCACTGTGTGAAATCTGCTCTGGGCAGTGTTGCTAGTATCTTTCTCAAGAGTTTATAAGCACATTAGAGAATGTCAGTGTGCCCTGGAGTGAAAGAATTTGTGATGGTACAAGACATGATAAGAGGCTTTGTTATTGCTTTCATTTTTGCATGGCTCTGCACTCCTGCTCTTTCTCTTGTGACACAAGGGCAGACTCCCAAGATTGCTGGTGTGGGAGACAGAATGAGCTGCACAAAGGCACAGCACAGGCTCAGGTGGGGTAGTGTGAAATACATCAGGGTGGCCCAGTCTTGCTCCTGGGGCACACACCTGCCATAGTCCCAGTGACACTGTTAAACCCTTAATTGACTTAATAACAGGATTAATGAGAACTGTTTGACTGTCTGTTTTCAGCTCTTAAACATAATGGGGGTTCTCTTTAACTTTAATATTGAAGAAAAGCATACTGGCAAATGTTCCAATCAAGCAACCTATTTGTTCAGTTAAGGCTTCAATTAAGAAATTAATTCAGCTAGGCTGTGATGGAGATCATCAGGTGTGGGCCTCCAAGCCCAGGAGTTGGAGCCCCAGAAATACATTACTTTTTCAATAAGATGTAACATACCCATACAGTCTGAAAATGGATAAAAATAATTTTATCATAATCAGAATTTGTTTTACAAAGCTGTAGAATAACAGCTTAATAGTGGTTACCTATTGTTACTTGTATTCTTGCTTCCTTGTGCATGTGTTCTGGTGTTTGTAATAAATTAGCTACTACTAATAATAATACCTTGCACATATATAACACTGTTATCACACAAGATCCCCAGAAACTTTACATGGGGGAGAACTTCATCCATTTGAGTAATGTGTGACAGCCATCGTGTGTCAGTAAACCTTCTACACTGCAGAGCAGGTGGAAAAGTGAGAAAGGATTCCCCTGTTGAATGAAAGGGGATCTTTAGGTACAGTAGGTCAGCCAGAGCAAGCCTAAAGCAGAATTTAACCCAAGACACTGGGGTTAACGTTCTTGCTCTTACAAACAATGTCATAGGATCTTCAACAACCACGTAGTTAGGATCTCATTTTAACATCTCATCCAAAGTACAGCACCTTCTACAACACAGTGTCACCATTGATGTGAGAATTCTGGTCCAGAGTGAAGAGCACCACCAATGTAATATGCAACAGCAGCCTGGTTTTCCTTAGAGCTGTCATTCTCTGGTCCTGGTGAACCACTGTGTGTTTGGGTAATTGCTCAAGCCAAGTTCCCAATTGAAGCCAAGTTTATTTTTATTTTAGGGTATTTTAATTTTTTCAACTCCTAAAAGCATTGTAAATAACGTACTTTAAATAGGATACTTTTAAAACCGAATATTGAATACAAAGTGTCGAAACAGTCAAGTAGATCAATTTCAGGTACCAGTTTACACTGGCAACTGAAGCTAGAAAGAAAACCAGTGGACGTCAGGAAAAGGATTGAGAATCACTGTTTTATGGACAGGCCAGCATGGTAGGGCAGTGGCCAGCACTGCTGGCTTATTCCAGTGTGGTCTGGGGTCAATCCGTACTATCCGTTTCTCACTGTCCCTCTGTTAAAAAGTGGAGTTTAAGTTCTGATTATTGGTTTAAGCTAAATTGGCTCAAATTCTCTCGTTATTAAGAACGATAATATATGTTTCTGATTTAGCTCTTAATTGTTGAGAAGTGATTGTGTATTTGTTCTTTTAGCTGAGTCTTTCTCGTATGCTGGTGTAGTGCGACCTACTGTGGCGACTTCTGACAGTGCGTCTTCGACCCACCATTGTGCGTCTTAGAGTTTATTAAGTACATTTTTTTCTATTTCTTTAGTAACATTTTGGATGTAGTATTAATGCATTATTGTTTTTGTGGTGCTGTTTTTCTAAGTCTGGAAACTTAGATGTGTGAAGCTCTCAAACGTCAAAGCCCTCTTACTGTGTGAATCAGATGTGATAGGAACCAATGAACAAGAGCGTGTGAGTTTCCAGGAGGATGAAAAAAGAGACCGGACATCAGCGGGAGATAGAAAATACCAATGACTCAAGTAAACAAAGACGGTTCCGGCTTATAGTGGAATATATAGTGGAATATGTTTACTGCTCTAGTATGGCATTTATATTATTTAGTTAGTTTTATTACTGTTAAAGAGACGAATTTTGGTTCTGTTCTAAATTTCTGTCGGAACATGTTTTCTGGAGTGTCACGGATTAATAATGCGTAAATTGATTATTTTTTCCTTAACTCAGACGTTTTGCTAAACGTTTTCGAACTATAAAAGTTGAAAACAGTTATCTTTTAACGCCGCTTTCTGTTCAGGGAGTATAATTAGCAGGAGGTAAGTAAAATGCACACCTTTCTGAGTTTGCAGATTGGGTCAGAGACATGAATATAGTCTGTTTAGTTACACTGAATATAATATGATAAATATTGGAGAATCAAGATTTAAATCTCAGTGGTTCGCCGGGCAGTTTTGAGTTTAGCTGACAGCGTTTTTATTTATTAGAAATGTAATTTCATAATAGGGTTACCTTTTCAAATTGTGAGTGATGGAGTACTTGGTTATTTATCTACAGTCTTGCTGATAAAATAATTCCGATCTAGTAATTCGTAAACCACTTTATCCGCTCTAGAGGGTGAGAACACCTTTAATTATCTCCCAGTTATCGCCCAATTAATATAACTGTGCTCCCTAATGGTGTTCCGACCGATGCCTAAATTATTTAACATAATAATAATTTAATAATTATTTAGTCTTGTAAAAGTGTACTGCTAAATTGATTTGTTCTTAACTTCTGCTGTCCAGAGATTTACTAATCATAGTAAAATGATAAAAACAGAAACCTCACATTTTTAGTGTAAAGATTTGTTTTATACTCTGTAAGTGACAGCTGTAATCTAGAAGGCTGTCACAGTTTTTAACCTCACTATTAAAATGATTGTTGTTAAAGATAGCAGTGATGGCAGAAGTAATTAGTTCCCAGTTCTTGTGCTGTGTAAATTAATTAACAAGATACTTAATGTTTAGGAGCGCAATGCCACCATGAGCCTCAAGAATCCAGTCACTATCCAGCCTTGGATTGACCTCCTCCTGCAGAAATACGGCCAGGAAGAGGAGCCGACTTCAGTCAAAGCCCATGTCATTGGGGTAACACAGGCCTTGGGCGTTAAGTGCACTGCGCCACGGGGTCATACTGTAGTTAGTGTGGGATTGTTCGTGTGACCTATAGTATGGCTCTAGGTGCCTTGATGAATCCACAGTTGTGGGAGTCTGGAAAAAGCTACATATCCATGTTAACGAAGCAGATATCCAGGCTAGATGAGACCCCCAGATCAGCTGCTCGATGACTCATTTTGTTTGTAACGTTTTTTTTTGTTCTCAGCTTGTTTTTGCCGTCTAAATTAAAAATGAATGCAATCAGAATTCTGACCTCTGGGCTTAAGAACATGCACTAACAGTAATGGTTTTGTGAACAAACCAGGCTCCCTTTGCTCATCTGCAGTAGCATTGTGATAAGGTTGCTGTTGTATTTTCCCAGCTCGCACTCCCTGCTCTTTTGAAAAATAGCCTGCAGCAGGAGAGCACTTCTCCTGACTTCACTTGATGAGCTGTGCTTTTCTGCTGCGTCAGAGGTAGATTTAGAAAACTGGGGGGCAGTGCAGGCGGTGAGGTGTCGTTTCACGAGAACTGTCTCACTCTTTCTCTGTAGTTTGGGAACGTTTCGGGGCTGCAGAATGAACAGGTGGAAAATCCAGCAGCAGTTGTCTTCCTCTCGGATCACCAAGTCTTCATCCCTGGGATCATCACTCGGGAAGCCTGGGAAGAACTGGAAGAGTGAGTGGGGTTGCGTTGAAGAACTAAAACAGCAGATATCTCTTCTGGAGTACCATTTTTCATTTGTGTACCACTTTCACAAATCTACTATGACAGTTTGTGTTTTATGTTTACTTAATTTTTCTTTATTATGTACTGTATACCAATCATTCCGTAAAAGAGTAATAATAATAAACTTTGTGTTGCACCCTTAGAAGTGGCTTCTCAAAGCACTTTTCAGACATACAGACTAAATTAATTTTGGTGAGCAACAAAAAAGACTCTCTTTTAAAATAGTTGTGTGTTGAATTGTTTTCAACAGGGAGGAAGACTACTGTGCCTTTTTTGATCTCAAGGATTATATCGTAATACTGGTCAACTACAGTGTCATGTTCCAGATGGAGAAAGAAGAGGTAAGCGATGACCCACTCTCAGCAGTTGTGCAAATCTCAGAGTTTGTAGAAGTAATGTTGACAAAGAATAAATAAATTCAGGAGAAATAAATCAGGACCTCTAACAGCAGACACAGTTACACACTCCATATTGCAACATATAGTGTCTCACTGTCTCCATCCAATTTTAGCCTTTCTTCACTAATTGCTTGTAAATTACCAAACTCAATCATCAGTTGATATATTGTAAGCTACATTTTAAAAGGAGTTAGAAGGTATTTATTGCAAATTGGGTTGATTTTTTTCAGATTTTTATCTTGAATTTTCTTCTCAGAGCAAATGTCAGTTTTTCATCTTAATCAAGAGGCTGCGAGCACTGAGGTCTGAGCCAGTCATACATGATGTGCCTAATTGGTAAGAGGAATGTCTGTTCTTGACAGCCAGATCATTAAGATTACCATACGTGAGAAATGATTTATTTCAAAGTGAAGCTTCTCTGTTAATTTTAAGGCTGGAGTGGTTCTATTTACTTTTTTAATACAGTTACAGCGGAAAATTGTGATCTGTGATCAGTTTTTTGTTTGCCATTTCAGTAAAACATTGCCGAGAGTGAAACAGCAGATATATAAACTGTGGATGTAAGTATATTTCTCTATGTACAGTATGTTGATGTTTAGAGAGAACACTAACAGTGAATGAAGTACAGGTATTAGCAGTCATCCCAATAAAAAACACTTTTGATCAAACTTTGTATGAGTATATTATAATTACAATTTTATGAGTTTCAGTACAAGACTTTTGTTGTTTAGTGATTTAATCTATTTTGTGTGTTCCAGGATCTTGTGCATTTATCTGGGTACATTGACAAGCTTGACCTTTTAAACACATACTGTTGGCTTACACACTGTATCCTACAGTTTTATGAAGCCTGGAATGACTCAGATTGCTGCACAGCGATACCTATTTTCATCATTAGCTTTATCACGGAACTAAGTCTTTTCTTTTTTTATAGGCACTGTATTTAATGAAAGAGCATTGATTGGTAAAATATTAAAGTTCTCACAAACAGGCTGTCTGGTGTTCCTCAGGTCCTGTGTAGAAGATGAAGACAGCATGAAAAACAACAACACAGGTACTCCTCTTAGCCCAGCCAGATCAGGACTGGAGACTTGAAGGAGGGGGTTGGCTGTGATTCTTTTGCATTTTGAAATTAAGTTGCATTTAGTCGAGTTTTATTTCAGTGCATTTACTGGAACATGATTTACCACAGAAACATACTAGGCCTTATAGAGGCCTCTTATAGAGGCCTGGTAAAATGACGCTTTTCTTTTCTCAAACAGGTTACTCTTTGACTCAGCTGCTGCATTATTTGGATCAGGAGAAAGTGAAGACCCTGAGGACTATGGCGAGAAAGTGCTTGGACGGCACATGTTCCTCCCCTGTGCCCTCCACATCCAGAGCTGCTCTTCTGCCCCTGACTCCTTGCCCCCCAGCTGACTGGAAGAGCATCAGGACCCAGGACAAGGTACTTTGGGCTCCATTGGTGCCCTCTGCTGGATTGCCCTGGAGTTTTAGATATTGTGAAAGATATTGAAACAAATTGAAAATCATGTAGGTTTTGGTCTACCCTGGTAAGGGTACTTACATTACCTTATTTTGCTGACTGAGTGTGCTGAGCTTAATTAGTTGCTAATTAGGTTTTACATTTTTTTAAACTTTCCATTTCTTTTTTTTGTTGTTTTCCTTTGTGCTTTTTACATAACTGTCTCTGTAATTTAACCTTCGTTTTTTAGATCGTCAAAGAACCTGGCTTTGACTGCCTGTTCACCCCCTCTGTGTTTGTTACAGGGAGAGAGACCCTTCACCATCCCAGTTTCTCATCTCATCATCCCTGCCAGGCAGAGAGAGCTGCTTGCCAGGGTTCCAGGTAAGCAAGCTGCACAGAAGTGTTCCTTTCAGTGCGTTTGTGACTAAACCATGAAGGGGTGTTCTGAGAACTTGTAAGGACTGCATAGTAGACCAACATGAAGTGCAATTTCTCAGTTAACTGACTTATACTCTGGCTCTGTTCTAAAGAGAGACCGGCCGGCGCACCTTCATTCCCCTCCACCTCAGGACCCGCCTCTGAGAGATGGCCAGCCCAGGAGGTGACAGACCCAGGTACGTGGTGATAGGACTGCCTAACAACGGCATCACTACAGAAACAAAATCATCACAAAAAGTCTTCTCTTTTTACACTCTCTGTGAATATCCGCCCTTTTCTGCAGCGGAGTGCGAGCTGGATCTGGAGTGCACTACAGATCCCGAGCAGGACACCAGAACTACGCCAGATCCCTGGAGTCGATTCCAGCCCATGGAGATCAGCGACATCTCGTCAGCGGGGGGTGAGTCTCCAAAACTGCACCGGCTGCCCAGGTTTTGTCTAATGGCTGCCATATTCTCTTCTTGACATTTGCTCCTTTCATCACTTGATTTTTTTCATCCTGCAAAACTAACATTGTATTTCGCTACTCGGGTTTTTCTCGTTGTTTTCTCAAGAGAGGATTGATGCACATCCTGGTGTATTTTCTACTGAGTAACAGCACAGCATGTATGTTTTTTTCAGAATCTGTAACTCCAGATGATCTGCCTACTCGCACATCCACCCAGTGCCCAGCAGTGTCCCAGATTGTCCCAGGAGAGGCAGGGCCGAGCAGCCCTGAGCCGGAGCGACAGCCCGGAGCAGAATTGTCTGGACAGCGCAGCAGCCTGACACACAAGGAGGTGAGGAAGGAAGCGGACGTGCTTGGATTTAGTCTGCACGACCTAAGCCGGGAATCTCAGCACTGCAGCTTCCCCGCGTACCAGGAGCCCAAGTCCCTCAATGCTGTGGCCACCAGTATCTCCCCCATCTCCCGAAGTTCCCTGACTGCTCACACAGGCACAGGATCCCAAGAAGGCTCCCAGGCGGAGAGAGCCCGGAGCCCTCCTGCTCACTCCCATGCCACGGACCCGACATACGTGGCTCCCACCCTCCGCGAGCCAGCACCGGCTCCTCTGCGCATGGAGGAGGGGGACGAGATGGTGCTCATGAGAAAAGCCTGCACAGGCAAGCGGAAGTATAAGACTCCTGGCAAAGAGATCAGCATTGACGAGGACAGGGACGGGGGTCTCACGTGCCACAGTTTGGAGAGCGCTTCCCCAAAGAGGAGCAATCCAGTGAGGAGGGTGACACAACCCAAGAAGCCCCTGGTGATGGAGACCAGACCAGAGCTGCCCACAGCTGCTGCCAGCCAAGGGTCAAGCCTGTGCTGGGATAGAGAGGCCGTGACCAGGAGGTCAGAGGACAAGCAGGGAGCTGGACATCACTCCAATCCTGTAAATGTAATTATTTGGCATTTTTTTTTCTGTCGTTCAAACTTAGATATGTTTTTGTAAATCCGTTTGTCAAAATGGGACGACTGCTCACAGGTCTAATGCTGTTTCTCTCCTCAGACACACCGTGATGGAAGTCCGTTTATGTACAGCTACACACCATCTGTCAGCATTATGAAAGCAGTGCGATCCCTGAGGTTTGTCTTAACATTGAAATAGTGAATTTGTGGCTTACTCTGTCGGTATCTAGTACAAGTGATAGTAACATTGTACGTTGAGAAAAAATTCCTTACATTCTTAAGGCACAGTACAGTGATAAGTATACTAAAAATATATTATCAGTGCGTGCTAATATTTACTTAAATACTGAGGTCTTTCTTGCTTGGTTAAGTGAGATGAAGCTTTGCTTAGGAATGAGAAAATATGTTTTAAGCGGTCACTGATTAAATGTGGTAGTGAAAATGGATGTTGTATATGTTTTGCAGGGTTTCTGAAAACCTCCTGAAGTGGTCAGTGCAGTATCTTCTCAGCCCAGGTCCCGCAGTGACTGTGGACACGCGTAGAGAATTGTCAAGCGACTGAAGGTGGTCACTGACATTGTGGAGAGAGGTGTGGCTCCCATTCAAGAGTTTAATGCGAACAGGAGAGGATGTTAGCTTTATGTTAGCAGTGTAAGCTATGCCCTGACTCCAGAAACTGTAGATTTCTGACCTCTGTGAAAATGCAATAAATTTTGATTTCCTTGGAATTTCAGAGGTGTTGTGTTCTAGTGAAATGTGATCGCTTGAAGGAATAAGAGAATTACATTTAGATAAAACCAAAGATTTGGGAGTGCTGGCTGTAGCCATGAGGTCACCCTTTCCTTAGGTCTGCCTCAGTACAGTTGTACCGTTCAAGGCCATTAACAGACTTTAAAATCACGAAGGAAAGTGGTTCACAAAACCTTTTAATTGCATTTTTTGCATCTTGTCTTTTATGTTTGCTTGTCCCAGTACTCTTTGCGACTTAAGCTGTAACCAGCGGGGTAGGAAGATAATTGGAAAAATACCTGCTAGTGTCTAATGGAAACAATATATAAATAGACACTGACCTCGAGACTTTTTGGGCACATTATGTGCAACAAAAACCACATTACTTTTAATTAACAAAACTCCAACTGGCAGAGATGTAAAGTGTGGCAAATTAACCAATATGATTGAGAGTATTGGTATAACTGATTTAATTCATAGATTCATCTGCTTATTGTCTAGCTCCTGTTAATAAGGTACCTGTTCATTCATTAGGGCAGTATCTACCCTGACCCATTTTTACACATGTAATAGAGGAGTTTTCCATTTTATTTACAGAGTGCCATTTGTAAGAGATCGGCATCAAGCCTGTGTTTTTCTACCATCTTCCTCAATGCATTTAGTGACTTTTTATGTGTTCACCCCAGCTGTCTCCTGGGGTATTATTTTCTGTGTGCATGACTCTCCCCCCCCCTTCCCAGATGTGAGGGTGGCCAGGCTTTGAGGCTGTCATCTCAAAATCAGCATTGAGCAGTTATTATACAGGATCCGCAAAGTCAGGGACAGGGTCAGCCCAGTGACCTACTTCAGAATATCCAGTGAAATACAAACCACAGGACACAAGTGGAAACTATGGCAAAATGCATTTAAAACTAAGGGCAGGAGCCATTTCTTCTATGCTATGGGTTATGTGAGTATGGAACAAGCTCCCCAGCTATCCTGGAGATGCCAAGAACTTTAATTCTTTCGAGAAACAGCTGGATGAGATCCTCGGATTAATTTGCTGCTAAATGTTAAATGAGCTTGATGGACCAAGTGGACCAAATCTTTGTTTTCTTAAGATCACAAGGCCATTTTAAAAGGGAAAGAAGTGAAACGCACACATCATCAAACAACTTCAGGGCAAACCGTCACACTTGGTAACACATCTGAAATATTTTTTTTAATATGTAGTATAGTATTTTTTCTTTTTTCTTGTTTTTGTACATAATCTGACGTGCAAAGGGAAATGGTAGAAAATAGAATCTGGTCTGTTTCAGTTTGTTTCTCAGTGTGAGGGAGGGTCAGTTCTTTGGTCTGAAGGTGCTCTCTGCGCAGAGTGTAGTTCAGGCTGCTCATTGCTGTGGCTGTCCGTATCCAGGCTGGGCCCGGACCTCTTCTCTGTGGCCGGTCTGCTGTCTGTCTCCTCGCTCTGTCCGTTACCTGAGTGATAAAGGAACAGGGACCTATTACGTTTTGTTTCATGGCAGGAATTTTGACAGAACCAACTTTTTAGCTTGATTTTTGCAGATGTAATGCTGAGCTGCTTATAGAAGAGGACATTAGATCTGGAATTTAACTAAACCTACTGTAGTTTCTTTTAAAAAAAATAAAACCTTTATTTATGACAAAGGGATACAATATAGCAATATAGAAAACTCCTGCAGCACATTGCACATATATTTCTGGTGACTTTATAGTCATCTGTATAGTTGGGTACTGTCTTCAGAGCACTGTGAAGTGGAGTGCATTTATAAAAAGGGTAGAGTAGTCCTGAATTAGCTAAACAGCCATGTTATTGAAGCCGATAACCTGGTTTCTATCGATAAACAGCTGGATGAGATCCTCAGATCAATTAGCTACTGACTGCCAAGCGGGTTAGGGGCCTGAATGACCTCTTGCTGATAAGCTTTCTTCTGTTCTTAAAGCCTGCATGGCACAGTGGGGTGCCCAGTACTCCAGATCACTTTAAAGCCTTTATGATCCCCCTGCTATGACTAAAAGTGTGTGGGGATCATGCTCTCCGGCTCAGGACTGCAGCATGGCGCCTGTGTCAGAGGTCTGCGCTCACCTCCCTCTCCGCCTGGCTGGTCCTCGCTGCAGGGAGGTAGCTCCATGCGGTTGGCTCTCTTCCATACCGGTGACCGCTGAAGCCTGGGCAGGGCGGCCTTCAGTTCTGCAGGGAAACCCAATGGCCTCAGTCTCCTACAGCACTACTGCATGGAACAAGCTCCAGCCTGATGCTGGACGTGTATTTACTGTATTAATCCCAGGCACCAGACGTTCAGTTAAATAATTAACCCTTTTTTCCCTGCGTGGTCTGTGTGGCACTTGTTTTCTGTACCTACAAAAGCGAAAAGAAAACAGCGCAGAGCAGGGTCTCTGGGCAGTTAAAGTGACATTTTGCAGCTCCGTGTGTGAGGAAGAGGTGGGGGTCGGCCTCACCCTCTGGGCCCAGGAGGGCTCCCTGCTCCCTGAGCTGCTCCTCGTGGACGGACACGGCGCGCCGGTGTGGCGACGGCTTCATCCGCGGCCGGGGCTTCGGCAGATTGTCTGCGAAGGCAGGGACAGGTAGCGCTGCGATCACCGAACTCGGCTAATCAGCTTCTGGCACAGGCAGCGGTGCGCAACAAAACGCACGCGCCGTCACCGCTGGGCAACGCCCAGAACGCAACGCGGTTTTAAACTGACCTGCATCTGAACGCCATAATAACAAAAAAACCTGGACATCAGAGTGACTGCCTGGAGTATGAATGTTGCACATACTCTTGGTTACTACAGTTTAAAAACACGACTGCTCGTCTTTTGTGTGGTAGCCTAGCTTTTTAGCCTAAAGCTCTCTTTTAAAAAAAAAAAAATTATGACACGACTGAAAACACTATGCGCCTAACAACTAATGCATTTATAGTAACCTAACGAGCTAAGTGACGATGAGGAATAACTGTGACAAAGATGCCATGCTGGGTCTAGAGGAGACGTACAGTAAGCAATAACACCAGGCCTGTTCTGGCTGTGGAAAGTCTGAAGAAGGACCTTCAGTGGAGGTAGAAAGGTCTGGTAACTGAGATAAGACTAGTTGGGCCTGTGCTGCTTCTCTGCCGTTGACAGCGGAGGCCTGTACCTTCGCTGAGGGCCTGTGCCGTCCGCTGGGGTCTGCCCTGCTGCTCGCCCAGGCTGGCGCCTCTGCGCGGGGAGGGGGTGGGGGCGTCTCTCGGGCAGCGGGGCAGCGGGGCGTCCCCTTCCGCGGGCGGCGCCTCAGGGGAGGGACTGTGCTGGCTGGAGGCTCCAGGCGAGGCCCGGGGCATCAGGAGCGGCTCGCCGGGGTCCGGGAGAGGGGGCCTCGCTGGGGGTCTGGGGGCGGCGGGGGCGGGCCTGTCGGGACACTCCGCCGCGGCAGCCGGTCGCGCGGGCCGTCTCATGTCTCCATGGGGGGGGGGGGAGGAAACAGGAAGAGGCGAGTGAGCGAGCTGGGACTGCTGGGACTCCGGCCCGCGCACGAAGAGCAGCGCTCTTGCCTTTACCTGAGGAGGTGGACATGGTGCGGGGCTTCAGGAAGGGGGGCGGTGGCTCGGGCTTGCTGTCCATGATGGTCCCTGGGGAGAGAAAACCGGAGCTGACCAGGCCTCGCGGCAGCACTGCCCGAGCAAGAGACCACAGCACAAAGAACGACTGCCAGCCTGCATCACGCTGTGGACGGCGATTCCAACAAATGCCTTAGAAAAAGTACTGGAGCTAGAAAGTTCTGTTTTTTTGTGTGGAATTGAAATAATAAGAATAATTGGGCAAGTCCAATCTTCTCTGCCATTAATAATTCAAATTAGTGGTAAATAGTTATAGTTTAGCATAGAGGGGTGCTAAAATCTAATACACATTGTTCACTCCTTGAGGGTCACAGTGCCTGTTTTATTTACATCAATTGGCCTCTATGACCACTGTTTCCAAACCAGTGACATTTCTAAGTTGTCTAATACCTGGTAGACTGCCTCTTCAAGAGTGAACTGCACTGGTCTAAGACACTTCGGCACAATAAGGATGAATATTCAACAGGAAGCATGTCAGACATCTGACTGCTCTGCATAACAGACTCCTTCGCACCTCTCCAGTGCATTCTGCGTCTCATCTAAATGAATTTCATTGCTAACTTACCTTCCGAGTCAGCCTTTCTTAATTCTCCCTCCTTATTCTGCAGAAGAAATGAAGAGATGTGATTGATTGATGTCTGCAATAACCTTTCCATCCCATTAACCATTGTAACCAGCACCTGTACCATGTCAAAGACTGTTATAGAATTCACTCGATGAGAGACATCAGGTGAAAACACAGGTCACAGCTGTGATGCAGTTTGGCCAGTAGGTGGCACTCTTCCCTTTGGACAACATCCAGATCAGTGCCTTTACTGTCATGACGGGGGGGGGATGAAGGTGACGGTTTCTGGCTTAAATAGCAATATACAGTCCAAACTGCATATATTAATATCCCAGATTACCTTTTGCACAAATATTGGGTGTAACCACAGTGACAGGTGACGAATCCCCAAAACAGATTGTAAGAATTCTGATTGATATACAGTACAGGTTCATACCTGGAGCATTGGACAAGCCCTACAACGTTGGGGTTAAGGTAATTGGTGATAGTGGAATTAGGACCAATTCTGGGACCTCCCAGTTCAATGATGTATCCAGAATCCTCCTACCGTAAAAATCCTTACAATATCGGAAAACAACTTCCATGCCAAGGCAGTCAGGACTAATGGCCTGCCCTGCAGTCTGAGCACTGACCCCACTCTAAACCGGCAGCCTCACCTGGCCTTTCTTCGACTCAGAGGGAAGCACCTTGGCGACACCAATGCGGTGCAGCATGGCGTGAACTCTGTGCTCAAAGGTGGACTGGCCTTCGGGAGGGCCTTTATCTGGAAAAGGTTTCTGCAACAAGAAAGTGGGACAGATTTATTGTGGTGCCGCGCCGAGAGTCCTGTCTGCTCCATTCGTTTTTGCTTGAGGTCGTCCAAGTCTGCGTCTTTTTCTTTGACACCTCGGATCAAATCCGGTCAAAAACGAACCTTTCACGGTGAACCTGAATTTGATGGAGGCAGCACTCGAATGATATCATTTTGGAAGGAAAAAAGGGACTATTCATGTGGAAGAAATTTGACTCCTGTTGCAGAACTTAATAACTGCACCAAGAATCCCCTTGGCCTTCAACTCAAATGCTACAGTGCAGAAAGGCTGCTATCAGGTGCATGCACACTGGGAGAGAGGAAGAGGACATGAGTGCTGGCAGCAAAACAAAAGACTTCCTCAGATGTCATTGGACTGCCTCCCTGGTGCGAATACCTGGCGCAAAGTATTTCTGCTAGACCTCAAGGAGCAAGTCATGAACTCTCATAGATCACAGTGTGTGACTGAATTCTAGTATGTGACCCAAGGTTAGACATGTACACAGAAAGAGATCCAATCTGAGAGGGTAAATCATAAATAGGCAAAATTAAGGTAATGAAGGTTATTGTTTTATTATTAAAGTTTCAACAATGAGCAGGTAGACCATGCAAATTAAACGAAGAGGCAGCACACAGCTGTCAGGTCCTCTGAAGTTCTTGTCCCCACTGTAATCTCAAGAAACAGCCATCTCGGAGGCAGAGGAGCTCTTTAAAGGGTGGCAGATATGAAGCGATAAGCACTGAACACAGCCTGGCCCAACCGCTGTACAATTTTACTCATTGGTGTATTTCTGCATTGCTAAAGTTCTCAAGCTATTAATCAAGTTCATTTAATACAGTGCTCTTAATGCCACAGGCTTGGAGTGTTTGACAGTGATAAATGCAAATGAATTGCAACCCAGATAGAGATCTTTCAGGCTTTTTTGCTTTTATAAAAAGTAGCGATTGCAAATTGGATTTTTGGATTTTTCTTGCCTTTCTTCTATAAAGACTTTTATCGTTATATAAGGCAGCTCATGATTAGAGGTATTCTTTCCAGGCCCCAGTTTTATGCTCAGGCCAGACAAATAAGACTGAGTATTGAGCATGAAGCAGGGGACAGGACAAGGTACAGTATTTGTAATGGGATCAGTGTCTCTGCCGTTATGCAGCCAGCTGTGGCACAACTGGTCAGCTCTGCAGATACAGACGGCAGCCCTGCTGTGGACAAACTCTGGTGGTCCCTTGAATTGCAACACACATGACAGCAGGGATCCTCTAATGCACTTCAGCCAACAGTGTCAAACAATGCAGAGGCAGATCGTTGTGCAATGTTTAATTACAAACAAAAGTGTTCTGGGGAAATAAAGAACAAACCATGCAAAACCACTCTAAAATCACTGTACTTCCTAGCTCAAGTTCAAAAACAGGACAACACAAAACCTCGGTATGCTCTGAATGTGTCCTGCGAGTCCAAGTTTTTCCTCTTGACAACCAAGATGACAACCATCTGTTACCTTCATCTTTCTTGTGAACTCTCTCTCCTCACTGAAAGTGCAGAACAATTCTAAGGTGCCGTCTTTTGGATGAGATGTAAAACAGATGTCCTGACTCTCTGTGGTCATTAAGAATCCCTGGGTGTTTCTCGAAAAAAAGTAGGAGTGTTACCCCGATGTCCTGGCCAAAATTCCCCCCTGGCCAAAAAATGATGGTAAAAATCATGGCCTCCTAATATTCCCCCCTCTCTGAACTGGCGACATCACTCTGCTCTCCTCCCTACTGAGAGCTGGTGTGTGGGGAGTGTAATGGCACACAATGGCTGCTGTCACATCATCCAGGTGGATGCTGCACACTGGTGGCGGTAGTGGGATTCCCCATTACCTGTAAGCCGCTTCGACTGGAGTGGCCAGAAAAGCGCTCTAAGAGTGTGAGGATGATTATGATGATCTGACCACAGAGAGCACGAAGGTCTCTGTACTGCAGTAACTCTCGTTGACGCGCTGGTTACCAGCGCACAGCAGGGCCGCGGCTGGCGGTATGTTACCTTCCCATGGCCGCCAGGCGCGGGCTCCTCCTGGTCCACCCCGGGCAGCAGGATGAGCGACTGGGACTTGCCCTCCCTCAGGGAACGGCGCGTCGGCTTCAGCCTCCTCTCCGCGTCGGGCGTGCGGCTCTTCTCCCGGTCGCCGTCGGGGCTCCTGCCCGTGTCCGGGTCCGCGGCGGGGGGCGGGACGGGGCCGGCTGGCGTGAGGGCGGGGGGAGCGAGGGGGGCTGGGGCGGGGTTCGCACCCGGTCCCGCGGCCGGGGCTGGCGCCGCCCCCCTGGGGGCGCCGTCCTCGGCCTTTTCCCTCTCGGCGCGGGCCGCCTCCCTCAGCGGCCGGATCAGGTCCGCGATCGTAGTCTTTTTGAGCCTCAGCACCCCTGCGGACGGGCTGCCCTCAGGCCCCCGCGCTGACCGGACCTTCTTGAAGGCAAAGAAATCGCCGAATTTCTTCTTGATGGTCTTGGAGCCGGAAGGGGGCGTGGAGCAGGAGGTCTCCGCGGGCTGCGCTTTCACCAGCGGCTGGCTTTTCCTGCGGAGGGATGGGAGACCGGCGTCAGAGAGGACAAGAGCCCACCCTGCCCTGGTGCGTTCGTCCGAGCCAGCCTGGACACGCTCCGCGTCTCTCTGCATGTCTGTCCCACTCACATCCTCCAGTATCGGCTCCCGAGATGGACACTTTGGTACGTCCGGCGGAAGCCAAGTTATATGCAACAAGGATACTGCCTGGTGACAAACCCTTCCCCTCACGTGAAATCTTTATCCGAGTGTGTGAAATTATAGGTGGGGACGAAAAGCAATGAAATGACAGCTCAGTTATTGTCAGGGTAAGAAAAAGCAAGAAAAAGTTCCAATTTTATTATGAGTGATTTACCAAATCCAGTGGTAGAATTTTTACATCCAGTCGTAGTGACCGATTTCAAAACTGAAATGAGCTGGGATGGTTGTATTATTAAAAAACTAAAAAAAAACTGTTTTGCATAACCTGAACTGATTTCTCTTAACTGCGCCTTCATAGAAAACATCCTAAATCTCAGGGAAGTCTATGCTAGCAGAACACTCCCATAACATGTGGTCTAAACTCCCTTAAAACGTGGTTACACAGTTTCTCCAGCTGTGTTTTCACACCTGAGGACATCTCTCGACAAGCTGAAAGTAAGCCGCTTTCATTTCTTGCCTCTCAGTGCTACAGTTCAAGAACGGCCAAACTGGTGCTGTGCTTTACGATATCAGGTCAGTTTCTCTTCTGCTTCCCGTTTGGCAATTTCTGTCGGATCTGTCCTTTAAATCCACACCGACGCTCGACGTCTGGGTGTGGCCTAAACGCAACCTTGCAGCGAAGGCTAAATGAACGTCATGTCCTTCGCTAAAGGTTTCGCAGTTATTTTATTCTTCCAGTGTTTGTTTCTTTTAACTGGACAGGCACACGAGAATGTCGCAGAGACTCGAAGCGATCTGGCAAAAATAACTCCGTGGAGAAACCAGCAGTGGGCAGATGCACGCGTGATCTTTACTCCTCCATTTCTGGAGGAAATCAGGAGAACAGCCAGGATGGACTGCGATTCCCAGCAGCTGATGGGAGGTGCTGTGCAGTAAACACCCAATCCAGGTAATCTGTACCCTGCAGAGATACTGCTTGCAGCCCTAACTGTATGTGTTCAGTCCCAGTACCCTGCAAAAAACTGCAATGGCAAGTCCATTATTGCAGCATTTGTCATATCCACAATACAGCGAACCACACTGAGCCCTAATTATGGGTGATTTTCCCAATACATTTTAGATTATTGAAATATTCAAGGTAAAACAAAATGAGGGTGAATAAAAACTGCAAAGGAGGGAGAACGCCTCTCTTTGCCTGGTGGTCTGATCCAGTCTAACAAGCTGCAGACACCTGTACAGGTTGTGATGAACACGCAGCACATAGCAGAACAGCAAATGTGCCGGATATTCTTCATGCCTGAACCCCACGTCACCCTGTGTCACGTCATTCTAAACCAGGAGGCCAGTGGCTCAAGCTGCTGTGCAAAGGGAGTCTTATTTCCCATCCCTGACGTTGCTGCGGAGGAGCATTGAGACTCTCGTGACGCTGTGCCGAGAACGAGGGGCGGAGGCAGCGAGCGCAACTCACGTGGGGTCATCTGGGATGATCTTCTTGGTGAAGAACTCCTCTACGCCCTCGTCCACCTTGCCCATGTCCTCGGTCGCCTCATGCTCCCCCTCGGCGGCCGGCACCTGTCCGACAGACACGACAGGCAGGGGTGAGCCCACGGAGGGGGTTGTCCCAGTCTACATCCGCCATCACCGAACGTCAGGATGCATGCGCTGCTGTTGTGCCCGTCTGCAAAGCAGGCTGCGCTCGACAGGCCAGGCCACGCGTCCCTCTGCTAGACGCCCAACCACGACCCCTGGGTTCTGCTCGGTACCCTGTGGCAGGGAGAGTGGCGGCACTTCTCCGGCTTCAGACTAGCTCCCCGCGATTGAGGCGTGTGCGACGGCCCAAGGCTCGAGCCTCAGAGTGAGAATTTCAGCAGCAGGCAGATCAAAAACTCCTGACTCCTGATTTGGCGGGTGAAAAATGAAAAAAACAACAACTGGGGATCACAAATTTTAAAGAATCACAGTGGTGACACGACAAATCTGACTTTTGCCGGTTGTGAATATATATCTGACAAATCTGTGCAAACAGAACAAACCAAAATTTTCATAGAATTTGTACTGTGGGGCCCGGCCCGGCCCTGATAATCCTGTCTGATCATCTGTTTGCCTGCGATATGTGAAAGAAGAGAGCTCATGCAGGCAAAATATCAAATTCCTTAAACCCTAGAGGCAGTACCACTGGACCTCATAGGCTGTTTCTGAGGTTAGGTCACATTGCCATAAACCAATTAGTGAAGACGTATCAGACAGAAAGGAAGAACAAAACCAGTATTCATGACCTCATGTGAAAATGTCCAGTGATACTCTCCAAAGGTGTTCTGTTTTTATATGACATGCTTGCTTGGACCTGTTTTCACAACAGCTAAAGGTTAACTCAAGATAAAGCCCCTCTATATCATCCAAATACACTATTTTTAGTCCTTAAACTTATGCCATTATAAACCAAGAGCCCTGCTTTTTGAATCCCTGATTTCTTGCATCTCTTAGGGATCCTGAATTAACTACTCATACATAATTCACTGTGGACTTGAGCTTTTTTGATCTTGGCCAGGGGGATATTGTTATTACAAGTCACGTATTCATAAGACACCAGCACAACGGGATTCAGAAAAATTATTTTCTAAATTCCATATGGTTCTGCACAGAACAGGAAACAGCCTTTAGATTTTCAACAACACTGAATTGGCAATGGCATCACTCAGGTTTTACAGAGAGAAACTAAGAGAGGATGTCTCATGACAGCTGTGAATAATGGTGGTGGATTCCCCGTTTTAATGGGAAGCCGCAGTTTTCTCAGATCAAGCTACAGTGTACTGCTGCACAGACTCTGGCCTTCAGGCAGTGCGGGTGCTGCATTAAGTAAGACTGCAAAACTATAGCAACCATATGTAAATCAAGAATGGAGCTGCATGAAATTGATGATAAATTATTTAGCTCCTCCGAGCCTATCGGAAGGCCCGGCTTCAAAACCTTCCATTCCACCACATTTTGAACGGAAACGTAACAACGCGCAAAATGGTCACTTCAAGACAGGAGGTTCATTCTGAACTACAGCTGAAGTGCTCGCTGAAGAGCTGGGACTCTGCGGCCAAATGTTTTCCTGGCTGCCAGATGGAATCCTGCCTAATCGCCACGGCCGTACAGAACGCAGCACAGCACAGCTCAGAGACGGGCACGCACCATTCTGATCTTAGCCTTCTCTTGTACTGCACGGGGATTTTTGCAGTTTCCTGACCTCATCGTTTTTGGAAGCGTTAAGGCATTTAAGGGTTGCCTTGCTTTTGACATTTATTCTGACTCTTGTCCCTTTCACTCTTGCTTTAGTGAAGTAAGGCGTTTCACAGAGAAGAAAGAGGTATTTTGCCTCCTGCCATGAACTGCCCTGCTGTGTTCTCTGTATACGCTCTTCAAATACCTGTGGATTCTATGTCAGACAATCTTCATTTGAAAAGGGCTGCTTGATAGGGGGATCTAGACAGGGCAGATTCCACTGCTAAGTGGGCGAGTGAGACACCTCACAGTCGCCGGCTTTCCTCTTGTGAGCAGTGACTAACGGACAGAGCAGTGATGCTCTGTCACGAGCTCTCCAGCTGGTAGAGAGCAGCAGCAGCTGCAGCCTTCCCTTCTCTTTGAGGCAATCTGCAAGTATTTCCAGAGCAGGCGGCCTTTTCTCCTGGGGGAGAGTTGTAGGCAGATCAATACTTTGCAACAGAAATTAAAATAAAACAAGACATGTTTTTGGATCCCTGGATTCCATCCATCTCGTTATCACTCTGCCATTCTCTCTGGCGGGGGCTCAGAGCTGGCCTGACCGTCACAGGTGTTGGTGGCAAAGACAGAAAAAGAAAAAGTTCATGGCTATGGCGTCTCATTGAAGTGTCCATTTGCACTCTGTTGTTGAAAGGAAACTCCTTTAGAAGGGGATGTTTACATTTTTCTCTTAATAGCCTTGTATATTTTCTTATATAAACAGATGTAAATCACAACAAAAACAACAACATGGGTTTTCACACCAAGACAGGACCTACATACCCAAAGCCCCACGTCGATACCATTGCCCACACAGAGACTCAACACAAAGCACTGCGATTAGACACAGACAGCAACAAGAGCGACACGACAGCAGTGAAACTCGCAAACAGGAATACCGAATCTCGGTAAACCAAGGCAGACCGCGACACGAAACAGTAGCCCACTCGCTGATTTAGACAAACAGCGCTGGACAACAAATCCAGCATGCGGACTCTCACACACGCACACACCTGCTACGCTCCCTTTCCAGAGGCTCTGTTATGGGGCTGGGTCTTCTCCCTGATTGATCATCATGATTAATATGCAACTCCCCTCTGCAGCAGCCAGCCGGTTGAGCTGCTTGACCCAGCTGCCGCCTGTTCCCCCTGCACACGCCGATACACGAGCCCGTGTGGACGTAAAGTACACAGCGCCGCCGATCCATGCAGAAAAACATGCACACATTCACTCGCACACAAGAGCAGCCCTGCTGCAGCAGAAAAAGGAGGATCTCCTGCTCGAATCCTCCTTCCTTCAGACTGCAGGTTGCAAGCAGGTGGTCTCCCATCCTGTTTCCCCGGAATCTTTCCGATTTCCGCTGTGTCCCATTACGTAAAGTCAGCTAAAATTAAATCTGAGCGCAGGAGAGGCAAGCACCAGGAAAACTGCAGGATCTCAGGTGAAACTGATAGTCCACCTCCATAAACAGGCATTCTTCCCAACCAGAACAGGACTGCAGTGTTTCCAAACCAGAGGACCCTTATCTCTAGGCAAGCAGACTGGCAAGAATTTTGTGCAATTTCAAACGCTCCAGGTCTCTATCAACACCAGTCAGACCACTCTCAGTTCCAGTCCAAGCACACAAGCACAGTGTAAATATATACAAGAAGCAAACCCTGACACACACACACACAGCCCCACAGTGATGCCTGGCTTATCCAACACGCAAAGATCTGAGCCTCCCCCTGCTTTCAAGAAGCCTGTTTCCTCGTCCGTCAACGAGAGAGAGAGAGACCGCATTTATGTGGAAACATTAATAATTAAGACGCCTGAAACAGCACAGGCAGTGGCAGTGACACAGTGACATCTGTAATCCTAGCAGTGCAATTTCCAATGTTAAAACACAACCCCGGCGACGAGGATGAAGGGAGAAAAATAAAGCAAGATGAGCAGGAGCCACAGCAGCAAACTGGGGAAATAAAAGCAAACAACAAAACGCTGTCATGTAGCCCCCCAGGCGTGCAACAGACACAGAAAAGGCCAGACCAGCCAAAGACAGTAATACAAGAACAGAGATTCCTGTAGGCAGAGACAGAAGCTCCGGATCTGCAGTGGCTGAAGAGCGACTGGAGCCCTTGTACAATCCTGCAGGATGCTCCGGTTCAGATCATCGTCGGCAGCCTCTCTCTCCCTCTCCCTCTCTCTCTCCATCACCATCCCCACTCCCAGCCCCTTCTCCCTTCCCCGATGCAGAAGGCAAGATTCAGCAGGCAGGTTGCTTACATGCAGCTTGCTGGGAGGCAGCTTGTTCTTGCGGTTGGGTCTGGGCCTAGCGCGGGTGTAGTGCTTCAGTCTCTGTCCTTCAATGGGCAGGTCCATAGGGGGCTGAGGAGATGCAGGCTCTGAGAGCGGAGGCAGATTGTTGCTAAGAGCAGCAGCATCCTCCGGGTAGGCGGGGCCGAGCTTCAGTGGCGCTCGGCTGATTGACGGCCCGTTCGGCCCGCCCCCCGCCTCCCCGTCCTCCTGCTGGGCCTCCGCTTCCACGTCGAGCAAACCTGGAGGGAGAGGGGGGGAGCAGGAGTGAGCAGGGGGGGGGGGGAGAACAGAGAGGGAGGAGGAGAAACACAGAGGAAAAGAAAAGGATGAAAGAGGAGTAGAAGAGTGCTGAGGTGGGTGGGAGGGCAGCAAAAAAAAAGGGGGGCGAGTGAAGAGAAAGGGAAGAGAAATAAAGGAGAGAAGAACAGACATGACCAGGTCCTGTGGGGCAGGCACCTGTGCAAACAGGGCCACTCCAGCCCAGGACATTGGCTTCCTATGCAGCAAGCCCTTGTGAAATCGGAGTGGAGTTACAGTCCTGGAGTGTTGCTCCGTCCTTCTTTGCAAGAGTGTGCAGAAAATGATCCCACAAAGCCAAATTCCTGGGGTTATCTAGTTCACGTTTGTTTATTACCTGGCGTTTCGGTCTATTTAGATCAAATGCAACAAATGACAGCAGATGTGCATCGCTTGAGTGCGGCAGCAGGGGAATTTCACCAGCGACACATCGCTAAGCCGACGGCGCAGCCTGGCGAGAGCACACAGCGGAGCAGGAGCAGACCTCATGGAGACAGGCGGACTGAGGCGAAGACAGGAGGCACGGGCAGACGAGGTTTGGAAGGAGAGCTGCTTAGGAGAGACGGGATGGATCTGGCTGCCGGTGGGCCCTCCTCCCACCTCCCCCCAGCCCCGTCCAGAGGCTCAGTGGAGTGTGAGTAACCTGGTCACGCTCCAGTTTCCCCAACCCCAGGTTTACGGGACAGCACAGCGCTGCTAATCTATTGTCAGGGGTAGTGTAATCCCCTCTCATCCTCAAGAGCCATATCACCGGCCACACCCCCCACCCCACCTCCCCCAACGGCCTTTGATCCCTTCGGCACTGACAGCCAGCAGGGAACTCTGGGAGGGGAATCCCAGAGCAGCAGGCAGGAAAGCCCTCTCGGGCAGGAAGAGACCGAGCTCAGAGTCCCGGGGCCTAAAACTGTGACTCACACCAGTATGCAAATGTACTCAAAATAAGGTAAGAAGCAGCTAGTGTTAACATACACACAAGAGCTTGCGGGAACCACACAGTGCTCCCCGTCACATCCAGACAATGATTTCATAACACACAACGAGTTTACATTCTTAACCTTTTAAAATGAAAGGAGATACGATTGTAAGAGAAACTGCAGAGGAATATTCAATGTGTTTTAACTACTCCTTCCTAAAAGGGCTTTAGGATGTAGGGATTGTCTGGCAATATGGTTTAAAAACAAAAACAAGGCCCTGGTGAGAAGGAAAAAGTGCTACCTACACTGTAGTGTTAATCACACTCACAATCTTTCCTTCAAGAAATCAAGAGAGGACCTCTCTCTGACCACAGACTGAATTTAGTTCTAAACTGATTGCCTGACCTAATTAACTCATCACTCTGACCCTTAAGCATGTGTTCACCCGTTACCTCTTACTCTGCTTCAGGACCAAGAATAAGACACTTACTCTTCACAGATGGTGCAGGTCGAATGCTCCGGGTGTGAATGGAGTTCCGCCAGATACCTGGAACATACTGACAGAAATAAAACAATGAGCCAGTGACGTAGTGACCATATTCTGTATTGCATGAGCTGCAGTTTTTTAGCAGTGAGCTTGAATTTTCACAAAACTCTCTCCTCCCTGCTCTGCGTTGTTTTGGGGCTCGCGTTTCAGCGGTAAAGCTGACTGGGTCCTGTCCGCAGAAGCAGCGAGCGTGACCTCTGCTGCCATCAACCGCCACAGCGCGTTGGCACGAAAATGCGTTTCGCAGCTCAGGTTTGTAGACGGTGGGACAGAGAGAATGAAGGAATGGGGAAAAAAGCAGAAATGAAGGGAGAGAAGGACCGTCCTCACCTCATCTGTTGGGAACTCCATCTCCACCACTCGGAGCTGCGGAATGTTGGTCTTGACGGAGTTTTTCTCGTTAGGCGCTGGAGGGGCCTGTGTGTGCTCTGAAACATGCTGGTCCTGAGGGAAGGAGCCAATCGCCGCTCAGTCTTCAGGTCTCAATTCATTACTGCTGATGTTCTAATTTATCCGGCCCACACTTCGATCCAATGGCAACTTATATTTGCACCCATTTATACTACTGGGTATTGCACTGGAGCAATTTGGGTCTCGCCAAAATGTGATCAATTCAGCATTCAGCACAAAGTCATGAACTTTGTGAAAGTGCTGTAAAGTCGCCATGTTGTCACAAACCACTGGTCTCGTCACGGGCAAGAGCAAGAGTTTGTACACAAAGCTGCCCTTCCTGCTCACTAGTCACTGTACTGACTAACGTAATGTGATGTACGAATGAATAAGTACGGGTTGTACAGTAGACATTTCACTACAGAAAGTTTCCATTGTGATCTGCAAGCGCAGTTAGCAAGTAAGATTTGTCAGCAAAACCGTCTCAAAGTCAAGAGCAATATTTCTATTGGATGAAGAGAGAGGTCTTCACAAGCGCCACGTTTACCATGCAATAAGCCTGCTTCACGTCACTGGAGGTTTTGTTGCCTCATTCTGATTCACAGAACATAGCGCTGCTCAGATGAGGACATTTACTCTATTTTGTGATGTAAATTGGAGGTTTTTACAAGTTACTGTGTACATCTGAGTTATATGGTGGTTTGCAAAGCACACATCAATGCCGATTCTCAATAACCCCGAAATATAAATACAGCCTTGAAACCCTCAGCCTTCCAGTTACAGTACAAGTTCAGAACCCTGACCACTGTCAGTGAATATGGTAGATGGGCACAGCAGTGGGCCAACAGCCAGCTTCTCTGGTGGCTTCAGCACTGAACCAGGCACTGGCACATTGTGTAGCATCCAACAGTTAAACAATGCTATTTTAGGTCTTACCAAAATGAATTCAGAGGAGTTCCTCCCTAATCCTTCACCAAGACACTGATCTGCATGGCTCATAGTTGCATCACACTAATCATTAACAACACAACTCCACTTGACCTGTGTCCACTGGGACCATGCACACATCGCTGGCATTTACCAAACACACCCCTGGCTATCACTGCCAGGTGCAGCTTTTGTTGTGCAATAAAAATGACTTTAATCCCAAAAAAGGCGAATTTGTGTTATTCCTAGGTTTCTTAAGGAGTGGCAACTTAATTTAATTTCTAGCAGACAGCGCTGTCAGGAAGAGCACTTGATAATACAGGCACTGCTGCAAATCCAAAACAGGACCAAAGCTATTTCATTTCCTCCTGTTTTTCCCACTAATAAGGACTATGACAGCAGTTCACAAACAATTGAGTTCTAGTGGTAATCTGCATTAACTCAGCATGTTAATATCCGTACATCTTATTTTGTCTCATGACTACCTATTTATACAGCTACCACTCTGTGTCTCCTTCTGTCTCACTAGAAATATTCCAATTAAATTGCTGTGTCTTCAGAATTAACTTCAGCTGCTGTTCTTAGTATAATAGCTGCCAAGCGCAGTGGTGAGTCGGCCCCCCGCCTCATGTCTGAGCCCCGAGTCTTCCGCAGCCAAGAGTGAATCAGCTCACAGCTCCACACGACTGCGCTCACCAGTTTCTGCTGAGACGTTGACAAGTCCTGTAAAATCTCGTCGATGATGCTCTCAGCCAGAGTGACGCTTATGGACAGTTTGAGCTCGCTGAAGAGACAGGGACATGAAAAGCGGGAACACAACACAGAAATAGAACGGGATGAAGTCAGTAGCCCTTCACCTGGGTTTCACAGAAAATAATACATTTCACACAAAAGAAATTGAAAAACCCCGAGAAGATCACATCATCACAAAGGAACAGAGATGTTAATTGAGTTTCAATTATTTCTAGTGATTAAGGCACAGCGGTCTTCTAACAACACAGCTTCAGTTAAATTGTTCTTAGGGGTTCACTGCCAGTCCTAAAGAGCCAATTTTCACTGATTCTGTTACCAGCTAAAACACAGCCTGAACACGAAAGTGAAAAAAAAAGACCCCCCAAGACTACGCCTATAACCAGATAAAACCCTATGGCCATCTTTCAAGGATATTAAAAAAGGAGGATGCAAATGCTTCTTTTCCTGCCAAAATGTAAATAAAAATTAGTAGCTCCTGAGAATGAGAATGAGCTACTCAAACACACATTTGCCTTCACATTTACAAGTGCCCTTGCTATCTGCTGTGATTTATGCTCCATTTGTCCTCAATTAGCACTTGATTTGTCACAAGAGTGGCATATGTCGACTTCTTCCTGCCTTCCTTCCTAGGGGACGGCTCTTTAATGACTAAACCCTTGGTTACAGTGTGGTTTAGAGATACAGAGCAGATGTGCGTGTGTCTGACCTGAGTTTGTTCCTGATGTGAGCTCCCGCCTGCTGCATCAGTGTCTCCTGCACAAAACTGGCTGCCTGCCTCGATTTCTTGGACACACAGCTGGCCAGCTGGTCCCGGACAGCAGTCCTCTGGATCATCCTGGGGCAGCTTCTCTGTGCAGCGCCCAGCATGCACTGGACCAGGTCCTGTGACACAGCAGGAAGAATGCCTGAGAATCCGACCAAAGCAGAGACCTTTGACTTCCAGCATATTTCTTGCAAACGCTGCTCATGACATCCGCCTCTTCCTCGTCCATATTGATTTCCGTCAGTATTGATTAGGAAAGGCCTGTGGTTTCTGTGTTGTAAATTCCTAAATTGAACTTATAGTACATCCTATGGAGTCCTCTGCCTTGAGCCTATTAGCTTTGAAATTTAGTAACTAAGTTCTGCAGAAACTTTAAGCCTTCTACTTAATTCACCAGCAGCTATATTGCTCTGCAACTCACCACTGGCAAATAACTGAAGCTCAGAAGGTGTGAGCCTGGGATTTGTGAGCCTGGGAAACAAACTAAGGTTGCTGCTGGAAGAGGTGTTAGTGGGATCAGCAGGGGGAGCTTACCCTGCAGTCTATGTGAGTCCTAAAGCCCCAGTATACCATCAAAGTGTAGTGCTGGGGACACTACACTGTAAAAAGGTGGCATCTTTCATATGAGACATAAAACCAAGGTCCTGGCTCTCTGTGGTCATTAAAAATCCCTCGGTGTTTCTCAAAAAGAGTAGGGGTGTTACCCAGGCATCCTGGCCAAATTTCCCCCTGGTCTTTACCAAACATGGCATCCTAATAATCTCTGAACTGGCATCATCACTCTGCTCTCCTCCCCACTGAGAGCTGGTGTGTGGGGAGTGTACTGGAGCACTATGGCTGCTGGCGCATCACCCAGGTGAAGCTGCACACTGGTGGTGGTGGAGGGGATCCCCATTACCTGTAAAGTTCTTTCAGTGGAGTATCCAGAAAAGTGCTATATTCTGTGCCTGTCCTGACTCTGCAGCTGTGAAAGGTGCTCCAGTGAAGTTTGATTTCTAAAGTTGAGTGGTTTTCAATTGAGGGCCCAGCGAGCTCAACATTGCCACCCTCTCACATCGCCTAAACCTCCTACTGGGGCACAGTTATGTAACCGATACACCCAGCCACTATGAGTAACCTTTCTTTTTTGCTTATGTAACTCTGCACGCAGCATCACGATATACAGCACGTCCTTAAGAAGAGAAAGCTGCAATCAAATCTCAGAGCACTAAAATGCAAGGAGCAGGCAAAAGTGTGGAGATACTGTAGCTTCTTCAGTCTACCTAAAGCAAAACAAACGCATAGTGTTGCTCTTCTTAATAAGGGCTGCACATCTGATTCCAAGAGCATGGTCATACAGAATCACCTTATGACCTTGTATAGAAGCAAATTACTAATATGAATGGTGAGATTCTCAGTCAATGAAGTTCTGCTTCTAAGTAGACGTAAGGGACTTGTCTACTGGTGTTCTGCCCATTTAGAGCTCAGAATTTGATTAACTGAAGGAGCAGTTTGTGACCTCACCTATCCCCTCTCCTGTCTTTCTCCTCAACACTCCGTTTCAGATTTACCCTGGTGTGTGCATACGCTGGATGGCTCAGGTTCAAGGAGCCCTTTACCTGAATCTCTTCAGTAATGTCATTGGTGATGACCCGGGCTGCGTCGTTCAGTCTGTCTTGCAGTGCACTGGCACTAGATGGCGCTCTGCCCAGCTCATACAGGGTTGGCAGCAGCTGAGAGGAGGAAGAACAGTTCCACTGGCTGCAGCACAAACATGTCAACAGCACACCCACACACAAGCTCGGCACAGTTTTTTTTTGTTTTTATATATACAGAAACTGATCTGCCTGTTATAGAGCATCAAAAGCAAAAACAGTGCCCATTTCTGTCTATATTCTCTTGGCTATTTGTTGTATTTTTCTGTCAAAAACAGGCCTCTGTCACACAGCGGAGCCTTAATAGAAATAAGCAGAAACAGTTCTGTACATGGGTAATCCAGCCTGACGATGATGAACTGATCCTGGACTTTGCTCTACGAGAGCTGTAAGAAGGAGAAGTGTTTTCCTCACTTCTCCTTGGGGGCACTCCCAGAGGGGCACTCACAGAGATGGAGGCCCTGGCATCCCGCAGCACCTCCTCCGCAGACAGGATGTCGTCCTGGACTTCCTGGACGCTGCAGGAAGTGAGCGGCTTCACGCTGTCCTGGACTTTCAGAC
This sequence comes from Lepisosteus platostomus, assembly GCF_059453375.1. Taxonomy (NCBI): domain Eukaryota; kingdom Metazoa; phylum Chordata; class Actinopteri; order Semionotiformes; family Lepisosteidae; genus Lepisosteus; species Lepisosteus platostomus. The sequence goes on from NC_142630.1 coordinate 14,298,504, forward strand.
ACAGGCGCTGCACCAGCTGAGAGAGGACAGGACAGGGGAGAGACAGAGTGAACACGCCATAGCTTTTGGGAGCGTCCTAGTAGTGTGGTACTCAACTCAGGCAAGAGAGAGAACTGGGTAATGGATACTGAAGTCAACAGAAGCGCGTCAAATCAAGGGGCAGACCTTCCCGTCTCCCCAGAATTCCTACTCACCCCCCCTAAGTGAAAGCAGACCTGAACTCCGCAGAACGCAGAAGATCTGATTATCTGACTACATACTCCTACTTACACCCTTCTAATAATCTTTAAACGCAATAATGTTCCGTTAAAGGCGGATGAGCATTGTAAGTCATGTTTCCAACAGGGAGTTTGAAGGAACAGAGGGAACAATATTGTCAATGGTTTCCATGTGGTGTAAAGACAGAGAGCCCTCTTACATAAGCCCTGTGCTGCTGTTTCCACAGTTTGCAACTTGTACGCAAGGCTTGGTCTGTGCCTGAGAACTGTGTACGTTCACCTTTGAGCTAGGGTGTCTCTCAGATCCTTAGGTGTTTAATCTTCACAGGGAGCCCTTACATGCGATTAACAAGCCACTGCTGCAAATACAGCATTTTTGTTCACAAGCTGTTAGAAACTTAATGTTTCTGTGTTAAAACTTTATGTTCTGAACTGAAAAGGCACCAAATTAGTCCCCATTACATGTTTTAAGGGCAAAGGACTATATTTCTAAAAACAATGGGTTTTCTCATCAGCTACCTGTGATTACATTGTTTCTCATTTACAAAGCTTGTAAATAAAGTGCTCGTAAACAAGGGATGAGGAATCCAGAATGTGAATTATGGTTTCTGAAAGTCAGACAGCACGACAGCTAATGGGTGGATCAGATGGAGATCCAGGATGGAGGCCCAGTCTCCTCAGGTAAGCCACGCTGCCCCTACCTGTTCTGAGGTGCTGGTTATAATCCCCTGCTGCAGCCGGAACACCTGGTCTGAAACAAACGCCTGGCGCTGGCTGTTCCTGACCAGGCAAGACTGGATCTATGGGACAAAACAGTATATTCAGATTGCAGTGGGGAAAAAATAACACCATATGTGGGCTATGACAGGACGTAAGGGTTATTTTTCAAAAATGTGGCAATTGGTCATTATTTTCTTTATGATGTGTCGACCCAAATTACCAATTGTGTTAAGAGAGAGGATGAGACACGCCCACATGCAGAACCAACCAGCATTTGATGTGCTGTGACCTCCATAGCACCCAACGGGAGAGTCGGTAGATGTCACTCAAGTCTGCAGGGGTTACACAGGTCACAGGGCTGCCCGTTTGCTGGGAATCCAAGAGATGCCTGGCCAGCTCATCCCAAACCTACTTGAGCACAACTCTGCCAGCTGTCTGGCCTTGCTAAGGGAATTCCTGACACATTCGGCTAGCAGCACAGCCCAGCTCATTTTAGCAAGATTACTACCCATGTTTCAAGACAGAACTCAACAGCACCAGGGTAAGGGAATTTTCACAATCCCTGGCTCACTTTCTTACTTGTCCTGTTCCATTTGAGGTCCCATTATTTCCACAGTACTTGGGCTACTGGCTACTCCTTAATACAGGAACCCCCACCTTCTGCAAGGCCTCCTCTGTCTTCTCCGGGCTGCTGCGGTAGGCCTGGGACACATCACTCATGGGAATGGCCATGGAGTGTAGGGTGTAGTTCCTGGAAAGACAAGATACACTTGACACAACCCAAACCGCAGCAGGACTTTTTTATTCCAGTGTAAGCAATTCCAATTTAATTCAGCTCTGCGGATACTTTGCCCAAGTCATTGAGTTTATACTTACTTTTCCATTGCATTCGCCACATCCAGGAATCCGCTGGCCGTGACGTTGTTCTTGTCCCAGATTAGTGTTCTGTGCCGGGGAAGAAACAGACAGGGGCAGTCCAACATGAAGAATTACTACAACGCTTTTGAGCACAGGGGGCTGGAGAGTTTTCTGCATGGGATAGAATGCTGGTGTATGTGCTTCTCTGACTAGGAAACACTGAAGAAACACGTGTTGTCTGGACTATCTCAGCAGCGCCCAGGACAAGACTCAGATAAAAAAACATTTTCAGTAAAAAAAAATTCAACGTTTCATAAAAAAACATTGTGCAGTCTTCACATTTTAAACCCTATGCAGAACTTTTAAAGGAAGTACTATTCATGTCCTCTTGAGCTGCAATGTGTTGTCTCTGGATATATCATTTGAAATTTCAAATCCACTTGGTCGTTAGTCCCTTTTTCTCAGTAAACCACATGACTGGTAAATCAAGCATGTTCACAGGTTAACCTAGTCTCTCACTCACTTTTCTAAGGACAGCAACAAGCTTTTATTCTTGAACATGAGCACATTTCCATATAAAAAACATGCATTTGGATTGATCAGTAGCAGTTTATTACCCTATAATGTGTAAACAAGGTCAGAGGGTTAGGCAGTTAGGTCAGTCTTGGGCAATTCAGCTAAGATCCCTGTTCCCTTTCATTTGCTAAATCACGAAAGGATACATGAGTTACACCTCCACTCGAGAGACCCTGAAGAAACGTAGGCCAGCTGGGAGTGCACAAAAAATGGTTCTTGAGGGCCTAATTGCTAACTCCTAACAGGCTTAGGTTCCTTCAGTGCAGAGCAAGCTGAGAGTAGAGTCAATACAGATGGCAGCATACAGATCAGGAGGAGGAAAATGTGGCTCCAGTTATTGATCTTCAGCAAGGACTGAAAAAGTTCAGGCTGTCTACCCTTCTGGATGTGCACTCCCTGAGAGACTCTGTGCCTGGATACCTGAGCTTGGTGTTAATCTGCAGAGCCTTGGCCAGCATCTTGGCCCCAGTGTCTCCAATGAGGTTGCCACTGATGTCGATCTTGGTGAGGCTGGTGTTGCTGCCCAGGGCGTTGATCAGCACGGTGGTGCCGGTCTTCAGCTTGGAGTCGGCCACTGACAGCGATTCCAGAGGCTGTTGCAGAACACAGCAGCAGTTAGGACAGGTCATGCCAGTGAGCAGGTGAGTGCATGGTTGTAAAGAAAAGCGCTGAGGCTTCACGAAGATGAGCTCCTTTCTCAGTCTGATCCATGACATGTAACACTTCAACAAAGAAAGCTCTGAGCCTACTCTGGGTTATCACTGCTACACTGGACCTATGAGGTCAATGGTGGAGGACATTATTAATGGTGATTTTCTTTGTAAAATCATGTTAATTATTGCCATGTATGTTTTCCCCTGTTGGGTCTTACACATCGTCACATAACAATGACACCACTCAACGCCTAATTAGCTCCCTTTTTACTCCAGGATCCCTAATGACCAAATAACTGGTGTATTATTGAGCACAGCTCTGTCACATCTGTCCAGCTCAGAAGCTGAGGTCCTTCACAAGTCCACTGCAACAGCCTACAGCCAAGCACACCTCCACCGGAGTGTCAGGCAGAGGCTGTGATGTATGGTCTCTGCAGTGGGACACTGCCTCTCTGTGGCTCTGTGGTGGTCTGAGCTAGTCGGTGAAGACCCTTCCGATTGCTATGCATTAGACAGCATCTCTGCTTCCCCCAACAACCTACAGTCTGTTGTTTGAGTGTAGCCAGTGTGTACTAGTAACACCTGATTTATCATTCTTAAAAGCGAGCAACTTGCATCCCCACATGGGCAACAACCATTTAACACTGTCTACGGCTTGTTGGGATGTGAGCTCCCCCAGTTGCTCACATTCAAAAAGCCATCAAGCCTGCTCAACTGCAGTGAGCTTCACGCAGAGCTAGGAGCGGAGAACAGTATGTTATTTACAGAATCTGGGTTTGAAGCTTGAAACGGTTCAAAGTTTTATTCCCTTTGAGAGTCTCAGTGGTCCTGGACAAAAACTACTCGTAAAACACAGCCAGAAACCCAGACTGCTCCAGGAAAGAAAGAGGATCTGCGTGAGAGAGCGCTGCTCTCAACTCAAAATCAAAGAGGCAGGGCAAGTATAACAGATTTATTCTGAACAGCTCTAGTATTCCCGAACGAGAGAACTATACTAATTATCTCAACATTTCCATTCTTCCAGTTTAATTAGTGAGGTGATATCTCAGAGGGATAGGAATCGGAGTAATTAAAGCTCTGCTCTGCTCTGCTGGCTCAGTGGGCTTTAATTCTTAGTCTGCACATCTTCAGAAACAGGACTCATTCCTCACCCAGGACTACAAAGTCTTCTGCCCAAATTTTGGGTTTAGCAAATATATCCAAGCCAATATATTTGGATATATACTTCTATGACAGAGAGCGAGAGATACACCGCAGCTTCTCAAGTTCTTCTCAAGAAAGCAGTCTCATATTCAAAGAAATAACTGTAATATAAGACAATATAAGACAAGCATAATTAACAAGTAAAATGATTCCCTGAGTGTATGTTGAAAGCACAGGGCACTGTGCATGCTGACGCCCTGGAGAGTGAGTCAGTTCATCACAGGGCACAAACACACGCAGACATGTAGATACACAGGGATAATTCAGGGATGCCAATCAAGCTCACCAGCATGTCTTTGGATTATGTAAGGAAACCAGAGATACAGACATGGGGAGAACATGCAGACCCCATACAGATAGCCATCCTCATTTTCAATTGCAGCCTCAACAGCTTCCAGAACTACCTTGCTCCAAAAACAAAACGGATGTAACAACCAAACAGCTGAGACTCACACACTCTTCCTCCTGGATGAGCTGCACGATCCTGTGCAGGACATCAGTCAACGCCCTGCGAGGAACGAGACACCTCATCAAAATCATGACATCAGTGTCATCCAATATGACAATATGACATAAAAAACAACTGTATTTTCATCCCCGCTGGGTATGATGTCATGGCCAGAGGGGAAAATGCTCTGTCTGAGAGGAGTTGCTTTACAGTTACAAATTGCTCTCTAGGAGCACTATCAGTAAGTCTTACAGTATGCCCTGCCTGTTCTCTGGGACTGCCCCTGTGCTCTGACTGGGGGCTGGGGCAGTACCAGCTGCCCGGACTGACCTGGACTTCATGGTGAAGTTCTTGCCCAGGGCGAGGTGGCGGATGGACTGGCTATGGCCGATGGACAGCACCAGGGTCACCATGTCGCTGTCGAAGCCTTTTAGAGAAGGGACACCACAGGCAGGTGAGCAGAGACAGCAACCCCCTGCGCCCGTCCGGTTCATCTCTGATGATGAACCCAGGATGAACCAGGAAGAACCTATGATGAACCCAGGCCCGGCCTTCCTTAACCTCTGCTTGGCCTAAGCGTGACAATGATTTACAGACAGTCCGCATTACTGCAAGCCAGTTCAGTGTCCTTTTCAGCATTTTCCTGCCAATGAATTGCAAAAGAGAAAAGTCCCAGAGATGAGCTGTTTTTATTTTCCCAGACATGTTTTAAATCCTTTATTATTATGACCCCTTGCTTGTAAGTGCTGACACTGTCATTGTTTTGAGTCTTTTACAGCTCGTGCATTCTCTGAGAATTAACAAGGAAACTGTACATTCAGTCTGTGTGGTCATTCTTCCCCAGCAGGTGAGACAGGCCTGTTCCCAGGGGCAGACACTCCATGATTAATCGCGCAGGGCCAGATTACAGCGTCACTGGTCCCGAAGAGCCATTTAGGGCAATGAACTGATTAAAAAGGCCAGGGTTTCCCATCACTGATGTAAACAACTCCTGGCACACTCTCAGCTCCAAGAGATAATTGGCTTTTTATACTCTTATACAGCGACAATATAAATTTGGACGTATTTCGTTGTCAAACTTGTCTCCGTCATGGCACAATAAAAGCAGCAATACGAGCCTGATAGGGGATGTGAAGGGGCTGAACCCTTACTGAGAACAAACATAAGCGAATTATCCCTTGCCTTAATCAGTTTTGTGTCTGTGCCCGTAGACAGCTCGTTTCAGGGGAGCACAGCCAGCACAGGACTGAAAAACGGTAATTTAGGGAGCCATTGATTTTCTTCCAAAAAAGAAAGGCTTCTAAAACCGTCCATCTATCTGGCACACCGGTGGTCCTCCAGCCCTGAGTGCACCTACTGGCAGTCTCCCTCCTGCTGAAAAGGCGAAGTGGCACACTACTGTGGTTCCCTGGCCAGTATGTGTGTGACTTTCATTTCACTATCTGTCACCTCTTGTGCTCAATGTCTCCGCGTGCTTCCTTTTTTCCCTCCATAACTTCCCATTTTGGTTAATTATTATTGTAAAACCCACGACTACCTGTTTTAAATCTATTTTTTTTCATTCAGAACATGACCTATACATGGTTAGCCCTCATCTGTGAAGACCCAGATATAGTAAAAAAAAGGTTAACCTTTCCTACAAGGCACGTCTTTACTATGAACAGTAAACTGGGATCCACTGTGAGCCGAATCATACGGTTGATGAACAAGACACCTTCAGACAGAACATGATTTTGAAGTTGCTCAGAAAGCAAGAACAGCCACACCTGTGTTGAAAGGACTGTTAATTACTTCAACCCATCCTGTATCAAATTGTCTGAAAATAAAACATCCAGTCACTAAAAATAAAAACAAACCGAATCACAGACACTATCAACTATCACTGTGCTTTTAATCGTTTTTTACATTTCTTTTATATCTCTTATTATGCAACATCACCTTATTAGCCACCTTCCATAATGAGCTGCTCAGAGTTCTTGACATAAATCAAATTTAGAGCAGCTGTTCGCTTACTATTCCAGCCTTTAAATTACAGTTCATCTGGTAATAAAAGGCAACTATCAAATAAAGTTGATTAAAAGTAAATATTTAATTTAAAGGTGCAGCTTAGCTTCTGAATAGTGTAAAACTAATAATATCATCACAGCACACAATTAAAAAATGAATAATTCATAATGACAATTGAGCAATCTCTAGGGCACAGTTTACCCACTATTTACGTTCAGGCTCAAAACTTTAATTCTGGCTCAAGGTGTCTGTATGTGCTGGAACCTGGTGGCAGGGAGAGGCTGGGAGAGGCCGGGAGCGATCTCAGAGATGTCATTACCGTTGTCTGAGAGGTCCAGGCTCCCGATGGCCCTGGCTTCGAAGATGTGCTCTTGAATAACCTGGGCACCTGCGGACCTGAGCTGCACCCGGGAAGCAAGCGAGAGACATCCCCGGAAGTGCAAGACAGAAAAACATTAGACTTCGTTTAGAAGGGCAGCCCTGTGCTTATCCATCCCTTCTTCCTGAAAAGGAAATCTAAAATCTTTTAAAAAATGAAGCATAAGCTAAAACAATTCGCCAGCAGGTGTGGCTGAGGCCTGGCCAAGTGTGTCACTGATCGCGTGCCTGTGGGTTACAGGCGGCTTTACCTCACAGTTGCTGAGGTCCAGCTCCAGGCCTGACAGCTGTGCGTTGGTGGCCAGACCCTGCAGCAGTAACCTGCAGGAGAGCGAGAGAGAACACACTCTTCAGCACCACACCCCCTCCACGCAGCTCCCAGTAACGCAGGAAAGCATTACTGAGCATACTCAATAAGCTGCATAGCACTCGAAAAGCATTCATGTCAGGCTTCAAAGAAAATCAATATGAAAAATGTGAAGCAGTAAAGTTAACGACAGGAGATGAGAGATGGCATGCATCGCAATTAGAAAAAACAAAACTCTCTCCGAGTGAAGCAAGTGACACATTTTTCTCTCGGAGACGGTCTTCTATTTCTTATTTGAACAGCCTGCGTTGGAAACTTATTATACACACATTGTAAATACGTAATTCTTTTGGCGATACTGATCAGAAGGTTCAAATTTAACCTTAACAGCGAGCTCTTCTAGACCCACTCTGTAAGAGTCCTCAAGTCACCTGTGAATAGGTCTGTTCAAGCCAAACTGAAATGCTCTACGTTATTGTGACACCAAAACGCCTGCATCTTCCATCTCTACAAAATCTAATGCATAGATGAGCAGTGTAAAATAATGGAGTAAAGGTCTTAGGTGAATGAAAGAGCACACCCGTGCATGAGTTCACAGTAGACAGGATATTTCTAAAATGCAAGACTGTGTATTAGATGCCTATATTACAGTCTTAGTTCAGGTGGGTGCTGGGTCAGCATGTGTAGGCTGCAAAGGAACAAGTCATAGGTTTATTCCATGCTGAAAAGAGGAGAAAGAAAAGTTCTGTTCTACGAAACGTTGTGTTGTCTTTCTTCTTTTTTCAGCATGGAATAAACCTATGACGTGTATATTACAGTATGTAAGCTTGCAGGGGAGGTTTCAGTTAAACCCCTCCCGATTCAGCTGGACTCACTCACCTCAGAGCCTCAGCAGGCAGCCTGGTACCTGAAAGGCCGACGTATTTGAGCAACGCACACTGGCTGAAGAAGTCCTTCACACTGCGAGTTATTTCCTTCACCTTCCTGGGGAGAGAGGCCAAGTCAGCGGAACAGCCGCTGTTCTACAGAGCTGCAGCAGGAGGGGGGCAGGCCTGCTGCCCGCTCAAGAACATGGCACTAATGAACAGCTAAAGGTAGTTCAGACAGTGGGATCTGCAAGAAACCAGCAAGTGGATACTCTCCAGCAAGTATGAAACACTACACAGGGGCATCACATACTACCAGATACTGCTGTACCTCACAAAGATCATTTAATGGAAGCCCTTAAGTGTTTTAAGTTTCATAAGCATGTATCACTGGACTATTCATTCAGGACAAAAAGGTCAGATACAACTTGCTCCCATCAAAACTGATGAGAGTACAATGTTTAGAAATATACACCCACTTTTGCATTTTCCACGCATTCAAAAAACCTTTTCAAACCTGCTTCTACAAGTCACTCTTTAGTTCCTTCTCATCTAGCTAGACTCCAGGTGGAGCACAGCGGTGCTGCTGGGTTAAGGGGAATAAGGAACCACAGACTCACCTGTGTGAAAAGATGTTTCTGGACAGGTTGAGATAGGTAAGCTTGGAACAGCAGCCAGCTGACAGTGATACAAAGAGCTAAAAACAAGATTAGAAAGGGATTTTAGCCTTGTAATCAATGGGTTAAGATATGTCCATCTGATCAACAGAGCAATAAACACAAATATACACCTTGGGAATCTACAGCCATGAAGTCCCAATGTCCTGGGACTTTCAAAGCCAATATCCCAGTTTCTTTCAGGAAAAAGCTAGACGAGATCCTTGGATCATTAAACCAAGAGAAAGTGCATTTACATTTGAGAACAGGCATTTCTTTACATAAAGGTTTTTAAGAATGTGGAACAATGTAACCATAACAGTGAATCAGCTGGACGGCATTCTCAGACCGCTTAAGTATGAGCAACCAGAAGTGCTAGCAGAGCAGCTAATGGCCACCTCTCACTTGTCACCACTTATATACATAATAGTGAGGAGGGTGATCCTCTCACTTTGCTAGCAGGGCCTGTGGTGCAGCTCTGTGGAGCAGAGCCTTCAGTGTGTGACTACAGAGGACAAGGGCGAGGTGTCCAGCCAGTACTCACAGTGTCCAGAGGGCAGTCAGTCCCACTCAGGTCCAGGTGAGACACTGCGTTGCTGCAGGATAGGAAGTTAAACAGGTTCTATCAGAGAAAACGGAAATGAACAGACTTGTTACTTCCTCAAAGTTTTGATTATGTGCTGCTCAGTAAGGTGCTAATTTTAGGTACAATCTACATGTTAATATAGAAAACAACTCAATGTGCTGTAGAAAACAAGCATTGATTACTGGCAATGAACTGATTCCAAGCAGTTTGCAGAACAGATAACTGGGATTAAAAGTGCAATGAATCAATACAGGTACTGGAATATTAACACCTTTCCTGTCACACGCAGACTGAATTAGGAGCAGTCAAGGGGTGTGGATGGGGTGCCTGGATCATCAAGGTGAGCTGAGAGAGCTCCTCTTTCTGGTGAGGCCCGCAGGACTCACCGTGGCCTCCTCAGTGGCTAAGAGCCCTGCGTTGTTGGAGAGGTCGAGGTGGCGCAGGGAGCTGGAGAAGGACTGGTTCAGCAGGAAGGCCTGGGCCAGGCTGCCCACACCTGGCACAGACGGACGAGAGGGGGGCGACACAAGAAGGATAAGAGGGGGCAGATCCCAGTCAGAACACACTTTATATAAGGACTCCATGCCAATTCTGTAGAGGATAATGCAGTGTGGATTTCAAGAAAAGGCCGGATAAGGTCCCTGGTCCAATGAGCTTACAACAACCAGTTGACTATGATGAGCTAAATGACATTTTGTCGTGCCCTTTTCTTCCATAGTCATGGGCTTCTAGGCCCTGGCAGGAGTTGAATTACGTGCCCATCCATGGGCCCGGCCATCTATGATCAAACATTAGGAAAGCCTCTCCCTGAGGCTGAGCTCTTACCTTTGGGCGAGAGGGATATTCTGGAGAGGGACAGCTGCGTCAGCCCACTGGGCAGCTTCTCCAGCTCCTGGCTGAGAGCTACCACACCTGGGGAGGGGCAGCACGTCAGACATGCACAGGCAGCAGCAGGAGGCCCTTTCTGTCAGCAGGCACCTCCATGCCTTCACAGTCTACAGCAACAGCTGGCAACTACACATGCCACCTATTTCTACTCAACAGTACAGAGAGAAGGAAGAAAAGAATGAGAGTCTGCACTGATACACCCTCTCTTCCCCTCTTCCCCAGGAGCAAGTAAGCCTTTAAAACTAGCATGCCTGAACTGGTTTAAAAAATAAGAATTGTTTTCAAATTATTTTTCTTTTTCCTTTCCTCCGATGTTCAGAAACCAATTTCCTCCTCTCAGAATGACAGCAAGGCTGGCTGACAAACTTATGTCCAAGAGAAACACTCAGGACCCCACAATGTGTTTTGCTTGATGGCACCTATTGTAGCTCCTGGTTTGTAGGTCCAGTCATGAAAGCACATGCAAGTGGAACAAGGCTGAGAGATCCGGGCCAGCAGCCCTGACCCTGTGGAGAGATGCCCAGCGGACCACACGCCCCACCTTTGTCCTCGATCTGATTGGCCGACAGATTAATGGTGTGCAGAGCCGAACAGGAGTGGTCTCTGAGGGCACACGCCATCTTCGGCGCGAAGTCCCTGCGAGGGGAGGGGGAGGAGAGACAGCATCAGCCACTGCAAATCACAGGGGATCTGTTGACTACCCCAGCTAACTCCCGCTGTGTGCATTTCACCAGTTCTTCCTATACTGCATTCATTTCACAAGCCTTCACCTCCACTATACCACAGTTGCCCTTTTCATTCTCATCTTATACAGAATGCGCTCATATCAGTTTTATTCTGTAAAGGGTAGAAATAGTCGAATCATGGACACATAGTATAAGCAGATTTAAGGTGGATCAAGCTGAGGCTTGATGTCAATGGTGTTGTGGGTTTGAAGTGTGTGCTCTGATGTGTCCGCACTGCAAGGGCGCGTGCCTGAGCTATCCAACCCAAACCCATCTAGTCCCAGACCCCGTGAGCAGGACACACCTGATAGAGGCCATGCCACATGGTCAGAGACCATCCCTCTTCCTCATGGGGAGAAACCCCTAAGGGCTGCAATTTTGTGTAGCCAATCAAATGCAAAGTGCATGTCTGTGGGAGGAACACCAGAGTACCAGAAAAACCCACACGAACACAGGGACTCCACACAGATAGGAATCCCTCGCCAGAGTCGAACCCAGGACTCTGGAGCTGTGGGGCGGCAGTGTCAATCATCGTGTCACCTACCAGGTTTAATAAAATTATTTTTAAAAGAAGAGAAACTCACGAATTGTTCGTCAGATATGATCTTCCTCTAGGTATCATGGGATGCCCCCTACAACCAAGAGTTCATGTCCTGCCTCCCGCTGACTGTGGCCAGGTGCATCTGGGCGGCCTGTGCTTTACAGACTGACCGCTGCAGCCCAATCAGCTCATGTCTTGTTCAGAAGATAGCAGCACAGACAGTACGAGCCCAGCAATACAGGCGGTCTGGAAAGACGTGTGTATGGAATGCGCTCGACCTCCCCAGGACAGAGCTGGGGCAGGAGGCAGGGTGTACTCACGGCTTCAGCCCGCTGTTCTCCAGGCACACCTCTTCCAGCTTGGGCGAACGGTTGATCATGTAGAGCACCTGTTCCAGCACCTCGGGGCTCTGCACGACACACACAGCACCAAGCGGAGCTCGGATCAGCCGCACCGGGGCGCAAGGAAGCACAGCGGAGTCGCGCTCTACGGGGGTTATTGTGGTCAGTTCGAAAAATCCCAGGGAGAATATGTACGTGCAGGTTACGGGCAAGGAGAACACAAATATGTACTGTGGCAGAATGCGGGGGCGTGTTCAGTGTGGAGGCGGAACCCTGGGTTAAGGGCGACGCGTTGCCTTGGCAACCGCAGCTGACCTGGCTAATTTAAGGATGAGCCGCAGCTGTGGGGGTCCGTTAAGAGCACACTGGAATGAAGAGCAGAACCCCACAAGGGGAGAACCTTCTGGTGACAGTCCCGTAAGGGGTTGTGAGGAAAGCATTGAGGCCATGTTTTTGCTTCTATTTTCTTTTCCTAGTCTTCTATCTCGCTGTGATGATTCACCTGGGCAGGCTGACTTCTCTTTTGTTTTTGGCGGCTCTCCTTTTCTTCCGGTGTGGACTATCCGTAATTCAGCAGGGTCCAGACTGAATACCACTGTTCCAAGAGTCCTTTCTTTTTTCCCTCCCAGACTGGACCCCCTTAAATAGGGATAGTCCAGTCTGGATGCCGCTGTGCAAAATGGTGTTTTTTCTTTCCCTTTTCTTGTTTTTTCTGACCTCACACTGGTACCTCCGCCCCCTCAGACAGGGTGTCAAGTTTTACCAGTCCTCCCAAGAACCCTCATTATAACAGTCCGTAAGAAAATGTCTGCAGGAAATATATAGTTTTTGGGCTACAGGCTACAGGTTCTGAACGCCAGATCCACAAAGCACAAATGAGAGGCAGGCCTGCTGCACCAGAGAATCAGTCCCCTTCTGCAGAGTATAAACACTTTCTATAGGGCGATGAGTTATATCTGCAATGGGGAAACACAGTACACTGTAAAACCACTGCACATTGGAAACTTTTATGAGGAAACCTGTACTGGAAGGAATCTTTCACTGAGGTGAAAGGGGTGGTGGAATTGTGCTTAATAAGAGAAAAATTGGATTTGTGGATATTTTAATGGTAGTCATAAAAGCCTGGTTCTGTGCCAACAAGTCATTTCCCACACAACGAAATGAAAGTCTTAAATGGCGATGAGAGGCAGTGAGGTTTTGAGCCCACACATTCAGGTAAATATTCAGTTTACCACAAAGATAAAAGGCCCCATTTATTAAGCAGTTTCCTCTACACTACACTTAGCATTTGTAGTTTCAAAAAAAGAAAAATAAAGTACCAGTTATTATAAAATATAAACACCCTTTAATGATTCTTTAACTGATAACCCCAAAGATGTACAGTATGCAATGCTTTACTCATTTCTTAGATTTTCTAATTAGGGTTTGGACCCGAAAAGTATCACACAGTAGTGACTAAGAAACCAAACAGATCTCTTCCTTTCAAGAAACTGTATCTGACTCATGGAGTCACAGCCCATGGCCCAGGTTGTGACCGCATGGTTTACACACAGCCTCTGTAAGAGTCCTCAAGTCACCTGTGAATCAGTCTTAATCATCTCTCCCAGGGGAGAACAGCACAAACCCGCCAAATACTGGAAGTCCTTGTGATGTCTCCCATGTCTCAGTGTATCACACGCTTCGCAGGGGATGAGGGGAAGAGACAACTGAAGTGGGCTGTTTTAAAAGTCAGGTGAAGGCACCCGTTTCTCATGCACTCCTCCACCATTGTCAGACAAAGGATGGGAGCCTGGATAGCTACCAACAAAGTTGCCCTCTTTTCACCTTGACACCCCTTTGTTGGGCATAGTCATGCAAACAGGACAGTGGTTCCCAGACTGGCCAGGGCTGATGGATCATGCCTGAGCTTTCTCCCAGCCTGGCAGAGGTTATCTAATCAAATCCAAACACGACTAGACCACATAGGTCTCCAGAACAGCCACCCAAACGATTTCTTTAATCCATGCACATCCATGATACTTGAGCTCCGATCGGTTTATTGTGCTTGACTGAAACACATAGCAAACGTTTATAGTGGCAGAATTCCAGCAGGGCAAACTAGTCCTAAGCTTAGTAAAGGCCATCTATTATGACCAGGGCAGTGCTGTAGGCATGACGGACCCTAGAGTGAAGGCACCATAGTCCAGCGATCCGCTATCCCGCGCGGCCCTCTTTCACCGGGGCCGAACTGGATGTGTCCGGCTCCCACGCGCCCGTCACTTCCAGACCCTGGCCGTGGACTTGCGGGGACAGTTTTGCCTCAGGTTGGCTTTGAGCCATGGTGCAGCGAGCTGGCCACTCTCCCGGAACTGCGGTGCCCTAGCTCTTGGGTTTGTAAGACCCACAGCACAACAGTTGGAAGATACATATTCGCACCGTGTGTGTTTTTTACTCTGGCATCAATTCGAGGGTATGAGGTTGGGGAAGGGGGAGGGACTTACCAGTCTGAAGTCCTTGCTGTAGAGCTTGGTGAACCACTGATTGAAGGACAAGGCTGCCACAGCCAGGGCAACATCTCTGAGAGGGAGCAGAGAGGAGAGCAAGGTTTATTGGCTTATCACCTTCAGTTGCACCTGCTTAGAGCTCCAGAAAACCACCCTGAGCGCGTTTTCACTGTGCGTTAAAGATGTTGTGACACTGTGTGTAGGTCTTCCACCTCTTCCTATTGAAGGGTAAAGCAATTCTGATGGTGCAGTGGCAGATCAGCATGTAATACATGCAAACACATCAAATTATATCTATAATATAGCATCATTTGTCTTGTGATACAAAGGTATTCAAGCCCACTGTCTTTTAAGATTTGGACAGAGAAACTGACTTGAAACCAGCTGCAGGGCGAGAAAGAGACCCCCAGAAGGTGAGAAGAAAACCACGCCCGGGCTGACTGACCTGCTGTCTAGGTGGCTGAAGTCCAGCAGGTTGAACTCCCGGCAGCTCTGGACATGGTAGATGTTGTCCACATCCTGAGAGGCATAGAAACAGGCAGAGACAGAGGGAGGGTCACAGAGGTGACACACAGGCGCGATGAAGTCAGCACTGGCTGGAGGAGTGCTGGATAACACACTGCATCAAGGCCAAACCATGGAGAAAACACAGGAAGCCTTGGACAGAGGCATCTCTTTGGGTTTTTTTACACATGGAAATACACAGCTCACCAAAGGAAGTCGGATTTGCTAGTGTGCTGTTTGTTTTCTTGTTTCTTCCTGATAAGAAAAGCTTCCAGCTGACCACTCCGACATGCGCACTGCGCCTACAGAGCTGGAACAGTTGCTATTTCTAAACTGTGAGCAAACCACATATTTTCCATGATACCTTTGGCTGGTTTTCCTTCGCACTTTGTGCAAATAAGTGAAACCTTTGCTGCTCTGACGCGAGAGCAATCACTGGCAGGGCAGAACGACAACCCAAAAGGGGTGCTGGTTTCAGCGTCACAGACCGCAAACGCTCAACGAACAGACTCTCCTCTTCATACCTGTGTTTGCCTTAAATCACAATGGAAACCAATGGTGTGGTGGTTCTTTAGCACTTAACTAAGAGCTAAACACAGGCTTTGTGCACTGGATAGATACCATGAGACAATGTTTTAAATCCCAAGTATAATATATTTATAGTGGTTTACATTCTGTCCAGACAAAATCTAGAGGCTTGGAGGACAAGTAAGGGGTCTATAGAGACTAGAAAGCATACTGACCCACTGGATCTCCTCTCGGCAGGGGAACTCATTGAAGTCACACAGGGCTGCGTAAGTTTCTGAAAAACCTCCTGAGGGAGACGAGAGAACAGAGAGAAAATAAAAGATTTAGCCTGCCAATTGAAGGTCCCTGTTGGCAAGTCAAGAATCAAATGAAGAAAAAGAGAACATTAAACAAACAGAGTGAGAAATGTTTAGATTATGAAGAACAGCTGCTAACTGTAACGATACAGAAAAATGATGTTATTGAAAACGCACTGAAGATACACCACGATCACTCTAAACTGGCAAGTTCAAGCCAGCTGACTAACACTGAGGTAATAAACAGAGAAGAACAAAAATAAATCAAGCTGTGGTTTCACACTTTGCTCACTGTGTATCATGTCATGTGTATTAATATCTTTTTTGTATTTCTGACTAAAGAAAAGTTTTGGAAGAGACTCTGCTGACCACATGGCCCCTGTCTTCCATTCATGTGCTCTTCCACTGCAGTTGTCAGCCTCTTGAATCTGTCCTGCAAGTCTGGAGGCGTCTTCTTCAGCAGCTTCCTGGGAGGGCAACAGAACGCAGACAGATGGGCCCACCAGCTCTTCCTTTTTCATCGTTTCAGTCAACTTCTGAACAAACTGACACACGACATCAGCAAGCCTCTGATTTTCAGTGATGGCCTTTATACAAAACTCAAGCAATTATTTCAAAATAGTAACAGTATGGGTACGTAGCTACAAATGATGAAAAGCACACCGACAAGAAAAGCCTAAATGTGTTTGAAAATTTTGATTTATGCCTAAAGCCCATCCATTTTCTAACCAATTTATGGTCGCAGGAGAGCAACAGGCGCAAGGTCTGTACAGGACGCCAGTCCGTCACAGAACACGCAGACACAAACGTGCACATTCACTCCAGGGCCAATTTACCCAGAAGCCAATTAATATATCGGCGCATCTTTGGACTGGGGGGAAACCCAAATAAATACGGAGAATTACACATACTCGACGCAGACAGCACCCAGGAATTGAGCCCAGATCCACAGTGCTAACCCCTGCACCACTTTGGCACACTCTTATGTGGAACATGAGATTGTACTGTAAATACTGAGAATCTAACTCTTACAATAACAGGATCATTCTTCCCTGCACAGTAAACAGCTGAATAAAATGTGCTCTTATACATTTTGAAAGCTACTGCATTTTATGACCTGTTAAAACCGAAGATACATGTGCTGTTTGTCAACATAAAGGAGTTTTGAACAGATGTATCAGGAACCACTGCAGTTTCATAGAAAAGTCATATCTTATCATCTGCATAATAAATGTAATCTTATAAATGTGCAATAATTAGAGCTGAGCATAAACAGTTGCATATTCTCCTGGGTAAAGATTTGTGTTGCATGCTTGAAAGGATTCATTGTTACTCATTTAATTGTCTTCCATTGGTATTTCTAGCTTCTCAGAATAGGTTTAGCTTGATTTTGCCCAGAGAAAAAAGTAGGTTATATAGCAGGATTGAATTTAACAGCGTATACGTCTAGGAAGCAAGAGGATCGCTTCACTCAAACAGTGAAAGTGGACGCAATGTGACTTTTAAAAAAGTCCCACATGGCTGTTTATCTGCATTCAGAGATCACACACACACACATACGCAGAGGACTGGCGTGTGGGAAGAATTTGCATCATGTTAGCAAGACTCCTTCTCTCATGGAAAATCTGCCTGGAGCTGAACTGACTGCAACATAAAAATATAATCATACAATAATTGGAAACAACTTCCTGTTGCTGTCACATAGCTCTTTCTGGTTTGTTTTTTTCGAGTTTCTTTTAGGCTGGGGTATATTTATAAATCCTTTTTCATAAATGTCTGTTCCAAAAAAGAAACCCATTAAATGACTTCCTCGCGAGAGCTGTGCAGCTGGAAGCAGAAGGACTGTGGCGTCATATCTCTGCCCTGCCGAAGAGGCAAGGTGCAGCAGTCCGGGTTCGAGCATGTACCTGCCATCAGATCTCCAAATGCAACCTGTTCCGCCAGATCCATGTGAGATCATACAGGGAGGACGGCTTCCCTACACTCTGTATATCCTCACGCTGTTACAAATCACTCTGCATGCTTAAAAATGAAACAAAAAACTAAAAGATTGTAAGATATATATATAGAGAGTGTCATGACTGTGCAAGATGAGCACTCATGAGAGTGATATACATGTGTAATATACATTTACACACAGGCCCTGTTTGGGCTGTGTGATATGGCAGGCTCATTAGTTAATTAACAGGGGAATGATAGAAGTGGTTATATTTTCAGAACAAATTCAGAGATATTTTCGGAATTATTCTGTATATTATTATTGTTGCTGCTATTATTGCATGCATGATTAAAGGAAGAGCCCCCCCCCCACACACACACACATACACCTCCACCACTGTACCCTTAAAGGAAACAACTGCTCTTTCGTTCCCCCGTTCAGTGCTAAATTCTGCAACAAGCAGAATGAGCAGAAGTGTGCAGCAGCAGCATGTAGTTCTCCCCCCAACACTGTCTCCTTGGATTGTTAGCTACAGAGGACCCCCACACACACACACACACACACACACACACACACACACACACAGACAGACAGACAGACAGACACACACAGACACACAGACACACAGACACACAGACACACACACACACACACACACACACAGTGACTCAGTGCTGTGCTGTGGTTCGGGAGACGTGACACACAGAGAGGCAGCTCCTGCCTTTCTGCTCGCTGAGTGAGTGTGAAGCATTGAGGATGCCTCCCTCCCGGAAATCAACACTGGGCGTCTTCTGACTAAACACTGTGAAAGCACCATGGGAGTCTCCAAACGAATTTCACTTCACAGCTCTTATTAGAGGATCGTGGGAGTATGGAACAAGCTACTCAAGCAAAGCTTTTCAAGCCAGTATCCTGGCTTCTTTCAAGCAGTGGCTGGAGGAGATCCTCCAATCAGGACAAGAAGCATCCTTTACACAAAGAGGGGTAGGGGTCTGGAACAACTTAATTAGCCATGTGGCCGAAGCCGATAGTCCAGTGAGAGAAGCTGCTGCATGAGATACTCGGATAAAGTGACTTCTACCTACTAAACAAGTTAGATTGGACACATGACGAATCCCCTCGCTTGCAAACTGTCTTGCCTTCTACCGTTCTCACATAAGCATCATTTACATGAACTTTCCTGATGCTTCATGATTACATGGGACTGACCAGCACTTGCTGTTTTTGTAAGTATACTAACAAGAACCGTGAATGAATAGTGGTTATTTTTGCCCTTTGTTCCGAAGGGCCCCTGTGTGTGTGGCTGCTGGGCGCCTGAGGCAGTGGAAAAAGCCCAGCTCACACACTGTGTGGGCTGTGCAGGACGCAGCTCTGTGGGTGCTCAGCCGAGCCAGGATGTGGGACGGGGGGTGCGAGGTTAAGCGAGGGAAGAGGCGAGGCTCACCCTGGGGAGGAGTCCGGGAAGATCTTCTTGAGCGAGGCAGTGATATGACTGACCATGTGCTCCAGCTCCTCCAGCGACATCAGGGTGAGGGAGTAGCACAGCCTGTCCGTCTCGATGGCGGCCTGCAGCGGACAAACACGCGGGCACAGAGGCGCAGGTGGAGGGGCTGCGCACACTGGCAACCGCTGCACATTTCAACGCCGGCCACAAAACCACTGCTGGGAGACTCCGCTCGCGTGGGAACCGGAGGGAGTGCGGAGCTGCGAGTCAAATCGCACCAGGCGGGAACAAAGGACTGCAGGGATTCTAAACAGAGCGGGCGGCCTCCCTGAGGAGTCAGGCAATTCAATACAATCCACCCTACAGGTGTCTGTCGCTGCCGATGGCAATCAGACCTGAGGAGGCCTCTGCTCTCTGTAGTCCCGATAACATCACTATAGGTGCAGTGGCTTCCTGTTCTAGTTTCGGGCCATACAAACTACCCCACGGAGGCAGTAGCAGTCGGGACAGAAGCATATCATACTTAAAGCTGACAGGTCAGTACAGTCTTTCAACAGAAACCACCAAACAACACTGAATTCCTATTCATAAGACCAAATACAGCACCAGCAGGCACATTAGCATCTCAACCTGCCAGTATCGGTGAAGTAGGACAGAGGTCAAACACGTTTATCATCGTCTACAGGGAAGAAGGACGATTTTTGGCTCACGATTACAAATATTGGTTTCTTGTTCTTGGCGATGAATTTTAATTGCCCTCTCTGGGGCAAATTTTGTTCTGTAAAAGGTCAAGTCTCTGCTATGGACTTTCTTTACCTCTAGTGCAAAAACCGATTATAACTGCTTCAGAGACTAAGGGAGATTTTTACTTTTTTGTGCTGATTGTGTTACAAATGTAGCGATTTATTTGCTTTAAAAGACTAAAGATGGAGTTAGTCTACTTCACCATGCCGTCTAGGCCCTGTAGTGTACAGAACACAGGTCATCAAGCATTTTTTCAGAATTAATTTAGTTTTAAAAATAATTTAGGGATTCTAATCATTACAATAAATACTATTTAATTAAAATCATTTCTGTTTTTCTCTGCAGCAGATCCCGGTTAAACATTTCAGAAATCAAAAGTTTAGAAGCAAAAGTCAAGTTAGTCTTAATTTGGAGAAACAACATGAAGGTTCAGTGTCAACAAGGAATATTTCTAGCATACTTAGTACCTAGCATATTACTTTTCAATTAGGATGGGACATTTTAAAAAAATGCATCTATCAGACATTTAGATCATAACATCTTCCCTGAGCCTATATTGTGATGTGAATTTGCAAGTACTAATTATTTTTAAAATGTTTAATTTGACCTAAAAATGAATGCGTTTTCCCCAAGTAATATATATCCTGTGTACATCTTTTTTAGGTTTTAATGAATATTTGCAGTATGTCTGTCATATTTCTGAGAATTAATATACTGTAAAGTACAGTCTTTAATTTTGATGAGCTGTGCATTCTCCCGTCCTCAAGAAGGCTTCTGCATAACAATAGGTAATACAAATTAATTGTAATTAACATTCTTCAGTTTTTAAATGGCTACATGTGAACAGCATTGCCATTGTATTTCAAAGGTCTTTGACCAATACAAAAATGCACAGCATGATTGCATTTCAAAGATACTTTGTAATTACATCAGCTTTCTCTTAAAATGTGAAGTGAAATTAAAGAGGTATCTAATTTGCTAATTGCAAGCAAGTTATAATCTTTCTCACAATATAAAACCAGCAGACAGGAACTTCCAAGCAACATGACCACAGCACAAGCTTCTACAAGCACTGTTTATCACAGCTCAATATCCTTCCAATCGTGCAGTTTCGTGGAACTCAAGACAGACCACAAGCCAATTGAATTGAAAAAACTTTTCTTCAAAATGGGTCAAAAATACCAGAATCTCAGAGAAACACTTAAGCCACCCACTGTGATAAATCTCACAAACACACCTTTCTAGAGATGCACAGCAAGAAGGAAACATTTTGGACCACAATGTTCCGCCTTACATTAAATAGCAATAACAAATATAGTAAGGTCACTGAAAGGTCGACTAGCAATAAAGTAATAGAATTTCTTGCCAGCGGGCAATGAAACCAACCAAGCATCTGTACAAGAGCAAACTGGAGTTGTGGAAACATGCAACATAAATAGCAAGAAACAAAACTGGGCAAAAGGCACTCATTCACAGTGAAATGGATTCCTATATTCTCCAAATCAGGTATCAAAGATCTCACATTGTGGTAATCCTGTAAGTGGACATATTCAGGCTGGGCTGAACCCACTCTGCTCAGACTCTGACCTGTCACCCAGCTCCTCTATCACTCTTATCATTGTCCTGGCCCCATCGCTATTTTCAGGATCTCCAGCTGAGTGTCAGCGAAATCATGCTACATCCACATGTGTCAGACATCTTAACATCAGGGCTAAACAGGTCTCCATAGTGGGACCCCTGTGCACTGGCTTTATCAGTAGACGATTTCTTGAACCAGTGAGCCACCTAAACTACTGCACACGAATGATGGTTTATTCAATGTTAAGGGCCCCCAAGGTGCCAAGTAAAACAAGCAGACGAGTGAATGAGCAGCTTACCTGGTTGAAGTTTCCAATGGTGATGGCGTATATCTCCAAGTAGCTGAAAGAGCTCTCCACCTGCGGCCAGAACGAGGACACGGGCAGAGCTTGTTACACAGGCAGCACAGGCAGTGCTCTGGCATTGTGAGTCATGCAGGTTAATGAGTGAGGGAGAGAGGAAGGGGAGAGAGAGAGCACGCACGAGAGAGAGAAGAGAGAGTGTGTGTGTGTGTGCGCGCTCAGGACAGGAGGGCAGAGTGGAGCCTTTCCTGCTCAGAAGAGGTCTGCAGGACAGGTCAGGCGAGAGCAGTCCCTGAAACAGACCCCCCTGCGTGTGAACCTGGGCTTTGAGCTCCTGGGCTGTTGGTGCTGGCTGGGCCAGGCAAGGAATTTACAGTAAAGACACAATGCGTTATGAGTTATGAATGAAACCTGAGGCTTGCTATTGTTCTATATCAGGACTTTAAAGAATAATATAAATCCACATTTAGTCTCCAGCAGTGGGCGAGCGTTGTGAGACCACATCTCTGACACACATTTCCTATGATGACATTTTTTGGGGGAAAAAAAAGCCTATGCTAATTTTTAACTCTGAATTTCAAAACACTTCATTCCTGATTTCAGCTGCTTTCTAGACGCTCATTTCTACATCAGTGACAGGGGTCTGTTCAGTATTGTGTCTGGGCAGCATCTGAACACAAGATGTGGAGACTGGAGCAGTGCTGCTGCCTAACAGAGCTGTTAACACAGCAGCAGGGCAGGGCCAGGCTAGTACGGAGCCTGGATAGCTCAGTTGGTAGAGCATCAGACTTTTAATCTGAGGGTCCAGGGTTCAAGTCCCAGTTCGGGTGACACATTCCTTTTGGGCGGAACGGTGGCACTGTGGCTAAGGATCTGTGGCTGGAAGGTTGCCGGTTCAAATCCCGTGTCCGGCAGAGGAATCCTACTCCGTTGGGCCCCTGAGCAAGGCCCTTAACCCCAGCTGCTCCAGGGGCGCTGTACAATGGCTGACCCTTGCGCTCTGACCCCAAGCTTCTCTTCCTGTCCATGTGTCTGTGTGTCTCATGGAGAGCAAGCTGAGGTATGCGAAAAATACATATTCCTAATACAAGAAATTGTATATGGCCAATAAAATGATCTTATCTTAACTTACTGGGAGAGAGCAGAGCTCTAAGGTATACCTGGCTGCTGTTGGTGGACCAGTAGGTGGCACACTTCCCTTCCAGACCACAATTTTCAAGCCCCTGCCCCATTATGGTAGGAGCTGCTGTCCTTTAAATGAGTATATAAAACTGACTTGCTTAACGTTCTGCTCCTGATCTGCTGTGTAGTGGGACTGGTGGAGCATACTGGTTGTTGTACATCACTGGTGGGAGAGTGGTGGCAAGTTCTGTCCTATATACGAAGCATTTTGGGATTTACTGCAATGAAATGAGAGCAACCATTCTCGTCAACGCCCGTTTTTGAAAGTTAATGACTTGCTACGTTCAACCTTGACAAAGACCTTGAGCTGTTTGCACTGTGCAGCGTGATTGTTTGCTATAGTTGAAAGATAACCTGCTTTTGTGCCGACTGATT
Source organism: Lepisosteus platostomus (assembly GCF_059453375.1). Lineage (NCBI taxonomy): Eukaryota > Metazoa > Chordata > Actinopteri > Semionotiformes > Lepisosteidae > Lepisosteus > Lepisosteus platostomus. The sequence goes on from NC_142630.1 coordinate 14,321,850, forward strand.
AGTCTCTGCGTTTTTTAATGAAAGCGATAGAAATGAAACAGCTCAATGTTGCAAAACTGGATTTACACCACAATTCCAGTTTTTCATTCTATTTATTTCCTAGCTAGACTGCAGAAAAGGTGAATTCCTAAGTTTACTTATTTAGTGAAATTCCTGAATGTCCTTCCTACCGTACATGATTTATGGCATATTCTGCTAGCCATGCAAATCCTTGAGGATGGGGACTCTATGCCTCATTTGCATGGTCCTGTTGTGCTTTGTTTGCCCAGTGAAAGCCCTGGCCATGACTGAGAAGGCAGGGCCGGCTTCTGTGATCCACGCTGCAGAGCAAGCAGCTTGCAGTTGCAGTGCTAACTGAACCACAGTGATCTGTGCAAGAACTGTGCAAAAATGCCTTTTCGCAAAACCCCTACAGTTCTAGTTACAGACAAGAGGACCCGTCAAGCTTGCGGAGAGTCTAGTAGCTAATTGAATCGAGGATCACCTCCAGCCGTTTCTTGGAAAAAGCCAGGCTGGAGATCATGGCTGGGAAGCTTGTTCCACAGTCCCACAACCCTTTGTGCAAAATAAAACTGCCACCGATTTACAATGCACTTCTCTGTGTCCACCTGCGTTGTCTGGTTCGCGTTCCTCTGTTGATTTTGAGGGAAGCCACTGGGCTGACATCAACGTGAAAAAAGACATAAGATAAGAGTGAAAAGACAAACTCTCACACGTTGCTTCATTAAGACACCAAAGTTAGCTCCTGGCAGCTGAGGTGCCTTGATAACATCAGAGAGGTGGGCTGTGCAGAGGGCTGATTCCTGTCAAGGGCTTATTATTACAGACAGCTGTTAAAACCCAGAAAGGAAGTGTGCTGCACCCACAATGCACATGCTGTGCCCCTGTCACAACACCCACTGGTGTCTGCCCACAGCAACAGTGCCAGACAGCCCTAGGGAAATGAGCAAGACTCCTGGTACACACACACAGATCCACTTCAGATTTTATCCTCTTGTCCAGACTGTGCTGATTAAACCCAAGCGGTTCTCATATTTTGAGTACACAGTTCCGTCTCTGCAAATTGAGCCAAAATAAATGAACAAAGCTGAAATGTGTAAGACTTTATCAGGAGCAGGACAAGAGCCAAAAAGCTGAACTAGACCAGAGTGCCGTGCCTAATCTTTGTCCCCTGCTCCAGTGGTGCAGCAGGGATTCTGCAAACACTATCAGCCACACTCTACAGCCCTCATATATTCGATTTTATTCCAGTTTTACTGAGTTTCTTGAAAAAGAGCCCTTACATAAAGATGTACTACCGTTACAATCTGCTCAATCAGGAATTTCTCTGGCAAATATTATTGGGGAGAAAAAAAAAAGAGGGAAATCTTTGAACACATTAAATCTCGGGATTGGGACTATGCATTCATCTCCCAGCCACTCCGTCCAATTCAGGGCTGCAGGGAAGCCGGAGCCCATCCCAGCAAGTAACAGGCGCAAGGCAGAATAAACCCAGGACAGGACACTAGCCCATCGCATCGTTTTAGGCAAACATTGACACAAAACACCAAGGCCAGTTTGCCCAGAAGCCCTTTAACGTACTAGTACGTTTGTGAGCTGTGGGAGGAAACCTGAGCACCCAGAGGAGAGCCATGTGACCGCGAGGGAAACTTCCAAACTCCACGCAGATAGAATCCCAGGGGCAGAACTGACCCAGGGCACCAGAGATACTGGGCAGCAATGCCAGCCACTGGGACTGGGACTAGAGCTTCCTAAACATAAGCGCCATTCAGGAATTTCAGCAGGGGAGTTCTAAACCTGAACACTGCCCCCTATTGGTTGTACAACTGCTCCATCAGTTCTCGGTTGCTGAGGTTAGCGGTGCAGGTTACAAGTAAAGTGATTTCTCTGTCTCCATCTGTGTTGTCTGGTCGCACCGCAGACGGACAGACTCGCCACTGCTATGACCTATGACCACCTGCTTATTCAGCCGCACACACAGGTAACGTTATTTATAGGCTCATTTGAAATTTGACGCGGAGAAAACAATTGGATAGATTGAAATAAGGGGAGAAAACAGTTTCCCCCCCATTTGTGCCGATTTATTTACCTTGGCAGGCAGCCTGTTGTGGAATACGTATGCCCTCCATAGTGTCATCACCTGTAAGAAAGACCCAAAAAAAATCGTTGCAGCACCAAGTTGTTTTGTTTTCAAACAAAGCAATTGTAAGCAAAAACGCTTTTTAAGTTGTCAAAACAAAAATGACCTTGGGGGGGGGGGGGGGGGAACGAGGCCTCGTTTTTTTTTCAGTGCTGACCACAACAGACAAGGCCCGAAAAACACCTAGAGTGTTTTTCAAATTTACAAAGCGAAATAGAAGCTGATCTCTGTCACAGCCCGCTGCAACTCGTCGCGACTGCAGTCCCTGCCTGTTTACAGAGCTCCACCTGGTGGTTTAAATGGAACAGTGCAGCCGGAAAATCTAGCCCGCCCGCTGGTCTCATTCATTGACGGTACCGAGATAATAATTACTTGAACTGCAAACACATACATAGCCTCCAAGGCAGCACTGTAAGAAAACGTGGTATCGTGGATTGCTCTGTATATTAGTTGCATAGAAAGGCTACCTACTGTCTCTTCATGTGAGGTCACAATCCAGGCAATAATTATTGATGCAAATTACCCACCTCTCCCTCATCTGAGACAACGCTGGTAATCCTGGTAAGGGTAGTGGCTATCCTGGAAGTACTGGACTACACAATTCAAACACATTTCAAAACTAAGGCACAATTCAGAAACCAGGCCTGCATGGTTTAGATCATGGGAGGAGCCAGGAGCACCAGGAGAATAAACGCAACGTTCCAGTTCCACACAGAAGGCTCACCGGGTCGGTATCGAACCCGGGACACAAGAGCCGTGAAGTTGCCGTGGTAATGACCACACCATTGTGCTGCCATGATACTCTGAGCTCTATCCAATCCAGGGTCACTCATCTCCGGCAAGCAACGGGCACAAGGCAGGATACATCCTGGGAGGGACGCTTGTCCATCACAGGGCAGACAGACACAGACACTCTCAAACTCACAGCAGGGCCAGTTTTCCCAGAAGCCAATTAAGCACTCACAGGAAACCCACACAAACATGAGGAGAACATACAAACTCCATACGGACAGAGCCCCAGGAAGTGAACCCGGGGCCCCAGTGTTGCGAGGCAGCAGAGCTAACCAGTGCGCCACCATGCCACCCCATGATAGTATTCATGTTTTCAAATTTGGGCTGTCCTTGAAGATCTCGATCAATCGGGCATTGTTTTGTTGAACAGCAAATCCTATATTTTCAAACTTCAGTTCATCTTTTATTTGTAACACACAACTTTGCAGACTTCTACAGCAGTTCATAATGCTGTCCAGGAACAGGTGAGCATGTGGAAACGGAGGAGAGGAAAACAAAAACCCCCCGGAGGGAGGAAAGAAACCTCTGGGGAAAGCAACCTGATGTGGTGCTTTAATCAGAATAAACCATACAGGAATGTATTTATTTTGTTACTTGACGATTGTTGGGTTTTGTTTTCTTCTAGGCCTTGACTAAAACAGTCTTTTCACACCAGCAGTTTAAAACTTGGAAATAGAAAAGAGAAACTCTGATTATCCCTACAGAATTCCACCTGATGGCCTGGGAAAATCAGGTTTTAAAGGAATCATCTTATAATCCATATCATAGGCAGAGAGAAGTACAAGTGCCTCTGTGGATATTCATGTCAGTATAGAGCATGTGCAGTCCAAAAACAATCTGGGAAAAGTCCCAGGTTAGTCTAATTAAGCAAGAGATTTGTCCAGTTGGTTCAGGAGTGCTAGCTGGGTTAGGCTTTGTCCCTGCACTGGATAGAGCAGTTCAGAAAGTTTGTGGATGTATAGTTCAGGAGTCTCCAGCCCTGGTTTTGAACTCCTGCACTAAATTTTATAACCACATCTTCATTATAATTGGAAGCCACAACAAACTGTTTATCCTTTGAGAAAGTAAAATGTTCAAGTAAGAGTACTCTGGCCCTTGAGGGATTAAGGGTACTTGGATTTGGATTTTCCTTCCAAATGATCTACTAATTACTTAATTCAACAAACCAACTGCTTAATTGATCACAGTTAATTAAATTGATCCAAGTCCCATACCTATAAAAGCTGCCGAACGGGAACCTTTTAGTCCTTCCCTTTAATTCCTCAAATGAAGTAGTAAAGACGGGGTAAAAATGAGAAATGCTGTGGATGGAGAATAACGGACACTGATTCAGCAGCTATAGCCTGGTTTTCCTAAGAGGTGTCCCAGGCCCAGGCTGGTGTGTGTGTGTGTGTTTGTGTGTGTGTGTGTGTGTGTGTGTGTGTGTGTGTGTGTGTGTGTGTGTTTGTGTGTGTGTGTGTGTCTTACAATAAATATCTTTCAGGGTTGTGGTGTGTTTGAAGTGTAAGCATGTATCCGTCCAATATGGATCGGCCATGTCCAGGTGAGGATTGAAGTATCCTGGAGTTAGTTTCTCCTGAAAGAATGGGGTGTGAAAGTAGGATTACCTCCTGGGTGGGATGACAGTCTGTCACCGAGCACTCGAGGGGATAATTTAGAAACGCTGATTATTCTACCCAGGACAGCATCCGAGTGGGGAAAAAACTGGAGCACACACTGGGAACACATCTGCAATCTGCAATCGAACCCGGGACTCAAGAGAGCTGTGAGGCAGCAGGCTTAACTGCCACACTATGTCAGTGTCCCACTCCTGAGCAGCGAACAGTTTTAGTTATACATTATATCATTTCTGGAGATGTGAATGTTAATTATCTCCAGCAGTTTCTCAATCCAGAAAAAAACCTTTTGAGATGCTATTGCCATTCTTTCTGAATCGTCAGCAGTTGAGGAATGCAGTTTATCTTTAAAACCTGCAGAGCTACGCCGGCCCAGGACCAGGAGTGAGGATCACGTGTATGGTTCTAAGGCAACTCTAGCCCCTCCTCATTCTAGATTGTATATTTTATGCCTCTGGTTTCTCATCAGGTGGCATGGTGGAGCAGCGTTTAGCCTGCAGTGCTGGGGCCCTGGGTTCCATTCCTAGGATGTTGTCTGTGTGGAGTTCGTGTGCTCTCCATGTGTTCTCATGTGTTTCCCCCTACAGTCCAAAGACAGACCAGCAGGGCTGGTTGACTTCTGGGAAAATGGGCCCTGATGTTAGTGTGTGCGCCTTGCGATGGACTGGCGTCCTGTCTGGGGTGTATCCTGCCTTGCGCTCCCTGCTTGCCAGGATCGACTCAGACTGTCTGGCGTCCCCGTGCTGGAAAAAGAGGTTTCGAAAATGGATGAATGGGGGATTCCAGACCGTGGATCACTGTGGGCCATGCCTGAAAACCAGGATGGGAAGCCCTGTGGTGAAGGGCTATACTGTGCGCGGACGAGGAACAGTAACTTTGTGGTACTCCGCGTTGTACAATAATGTCAGAGAGCTGATCCAGGTCGCAAGACACGGGGACTGTGGGGAGAATGTACAAGCTGCTGCAGTTCTTGCACTCTAGGGTGATGGGGAAATAGCTCAACAGTGTTCTGTACCTGTTTACCGCTCAGTTCTCATTTAAATGGGTGGTGGGTCCTAAACCCAACCTAACTGTTAATGTGCACTATTTCCTTGAAGAAATCTTCCAAACTTCACCTGCACTAGGCAATCTGCTTAAAAAGGAAGCACACAAATAATCATTTTTGCTGCTTCCTACCCTAGATCACAGTAAAGCAAGACATAAACCAGAACTGAACGTGAAACGAAGAGCTAAATGCAGAAAAGCAGATTGCATTTCCAGTCAGCCTTGAGAACGGGGTTGAGGGAGTCAGCTAACTTGCCAACAGAGCCACAGAGTGCATTCAGCGACGGGCTCTGAAGAGCAGCGAAAATGCAACAGCTTTTTGGAGAGGAAGACGGGTTTCTCTTTCAGGTTACTTGACTGGCAGCCACTGTGGTTGGAGCCATGACAGTCCCGGCTCTCGGTGTGCACCAGCACCGTTGAAAGCAAAGGGCCCCGCTCGTTGTCACAGCCAGCCCGAGTGAGTCACGCCCAGCGTCTCCGAGGCCCCAAAAGGCGTGAGTCACTCGCTGTACCTGGGGGGGGCTGCTGCCACTCAATCCCTTCTGCGGAGTGCTTTCTTGGCCTTTTTTCCCCTTTCCTTCTCTCTCTTAAAAGCGCGTCGGAACCAAAACAGAAGTAAGGCTACCACAGCAATTGGAGAGAGGTGTCCCCAAAAGAGTTCTCTACCCCCTCCCCCCCCGCTCCCCTGATTCACCCTCCGCCTCGCCAGCACCCCCCATCTCTCTCCAGCTCAGACGGCAGGCAGGGCCCCGTGTGACAGGGTGTTTGATGTATGCAGCAGCAGCATGGTCTGAGCCTGCACTCTAACTGCTTTTGTTTTCTGCAGTGTGGGTGTGCTGAGAACAGCTGGCTTCCAGGAACAGCACAGGCCTCCTCCTCCTCCCTGTGGCCCCCGGCAGGCTCCGGCTTACAAACCGGCAGTGCCAGACATGTGACCTGGATCTTGGAGAGCTGGCTCAGCAAAATGACAAAAGGTACAATGTTCTCACATTTTTAGCAAGTGCAGACTGGAACGGCCCCCATTCTTCACCAGTTCCAGTGAGCGGCTTACAAAAGAATGAGCAGGAAATGTTCAGTCGGCTCGCTCAAGAGTGAGGCCTTAACACCTGAAGTGTTCAACATTTAAACCTTTTTCCCCAAAGAAGCCTGCTGACCTCAGTGTGTTCCGTTCCTTTCTGGCTCCAGGAACACTGGAGGGGCAAATGAAGAAGAAATCTGACGTAGGTGTTGTATGTGTCAGCAGGCCCCAGCGGATTTCAGTCACTGGAACACAGCCCAGTGCTGTTCATCTTTAATAATTAACTTAGACAGCTGCTGTCTGGGGACCACGACACTGGTTTTGGATGGTGTAGCTTGACAAACGCAGGAGGCGGCCCCCAGTGTGGAGTCTCTTACCAGAATCCTCTCGTCAGCCTTTGCCCTCGAGTGGTTCTGCTGAACTCTCCACATGAACTTGATCTTCTGGGGCTTCAGGGCTTTAACAATGCTGTCTTTTGAAGAGAAAAGACATACGGCCAAGTTAAATTCACAGCGGGGATGGAGAGAGAGAGATCCTCCCGCACAGGGCCAGACCCTGTGATGTGAGGAACTGCTTCCCATTGGGAATATCTCAATCTCTCTCCAGGTCTGCCTGCCTTGAAACCACACAGTAAAGATTCTGTCCTCACCACTTTAAAATCCGTGTTTACATTTTCATGTTCTGTCAATAAATGTGTCGATTTGCACATGAGGTTTGTAGTTTTCCCCATGGCCTTTCCGAAGTGTTACCTTGCCTTTATAATTTTACTGTGAATGATCACAGCAAAGGTATTTTAAGCCATGCTCAGGCACCACTTCCCTGAGATTAAACACTAAAAAGCAGTCTGGGAGACAGAGTTCCTGTCACACACCGAACGTCTCAACATGCAGTGGCAATAATCTTCTGTGCAAACTCAGCTTTGCTCTTGCTACCGTGCTGACCCAAACATGCAGAGTAAGCTAAAACACAAGAGTGCCACATGATGACAGTGCACACTGTTTAAATGGTTTCATAACCCGGGCGGGGGGAAACCTGTAAAAGAACTACAGTCCTGTAGGAAGGCCGCGTTAAGTTTGAACTTTACAGAACAGTGTACGATTTTGAGCTCCTGTCTGCCTTTTTAATGAAGAGTACTTACCTCCTAGCTGGAGCGAATATTGCCACCCTTAATCACACGCAGGTGTTTAAAAACGCTGAGGAGAACCGGTTCCAGGCAATGAACTGTACACGACTACATTACACGCTTCATGCGAACGGAGCGTTCTTTCTGAAAGAAGTGCAACTTTTGCTTTACCTTCTTGCAGGGAAGCATCACCCACTGTTACCTCGTTTCGCTTGCAGTGGGCGACTCTGAAAGCGGGAGTACCTAGACAGCCATTGGCCCTGCCTCTGTTTCTCAGCGTATATTGACGCGATGCGTTGGAAGAAAAGAGCCCTTACCTTGCAGGGAATATGGGATTTCTGCACTGCTGTTGGTAGCCATTGTTGCACAAATCTGTTTGCAAGAAAGCACAGCCACCGGCAGACAGCTTTGCTAAGGTGAGGCAGAGACTACACATCCTGCTACCCAAACCACACTCAGAATGAAACACTATTGTCTGAGAGAGGAAGTGACTCCCCCGGGTGCACGTCACCTCTTGGAGCGCTCTCTCTCCCCGGCAGGGTGTGTATGTGTCAGATCAGTTGTGCATGAGGACACGCTGGGTGCACAACACTGCCCGGTGAAGATGTTATTGAAACTCCTCAGCTGCCAATTTGTTTGCTGTTCAAGAAGTTCAGTGCATCATTGACTTCTGTGTGGTACATATGGGGCGCTTGAACACATCATACAATCGTCTTGGGTATCCAGGGGAGGACTCTTGAGACCATGAAACACATTCTAACACTCTGATGTACCAAAGGAGATCAATAGTCAGTGGCTCATGTCCCAAGGCACCAATCCAATATGGCCTTCAGGAGTGAGGTCTTGAGAGGAAATCCTGCCCCACACTATCGATTGTTACCAAGCTGCCTATCCTAGTGAGTATACAGCAAGCCAGGACCATTCTGAGAAACAAGGTGGGACTAGTTCAGGAACACAACTAATCTCTTCCTAATCCCTGGATGAGTCAGTCCATCACAGCAGGCCTTGGATAGAGGCTGCCCATCAACTCATTTGTGGGTGTGAGAAAACCAGAGGTCCTGGCAACAACCCACATAAGTACAGGGACAGCTTGCGAATTCCACATAGATGCCCAGGTAAACCAAACTTGATGCTCCAGTGTCACATTACTGTAGCACCCAGTTACTAAACAGTAAAAATGCAGTTATTAGAATTGTGCTTCACTTTTTCCTAAAACAGATGTTTTAATATTTAAATCAGTTCAGAAATTTGATTGACCATGGGCACTCTTGGGTCAAACACCAACATAATGAAAAAAGCTATTTGCCTGTATATCTGACGTGCTGTTAAGTTATAAATATATGGTTGTAGCGAATGCCAGTTTGCAAAGCAGCCTGATGATAGTGGCAACTATGGGGATAAAAATAAAAAACCCTTTTCTATTTGATCATTTCCATCAATCCTGGGCAAGCAGTCATCTGTGAAGAGTACAAAAATCTTAATGCTTAGGGATACGTTTATCTAAATGTTCCAAATCACTATCGTGATTCATCCTTGTGGGACTTCTTGGGTCCATTGCAATTAGATTCTAATGCCTTCCTTTATTCCTTTTCATTTCTAAAGCAAATGTTTTTTCAAGTGCACATGTAACTTAAATTACTTTATAGTTATTATGAATACAAACTACAGTAATGTAATGGTGATGTCAGTATGAATTATCTTTTTAATGGCTTAGCTTTCTTAAGCTAGCTGAATAGGGTGTTCTCATACGAATCTGATGCAACACATTTAAACAGTGCTGGCCACACCACTGTTCTGTTGTGCAGCATGTTCCGACCTGAGTGAAAGGCATTGCAAAACCCACGTTTAACAAATCAATGCTTTAAAATCCATGTTCTCCCACAACAATGGATTTCAATAAAATCACCTTTGGGTACGTGAATTTGACACTTCTTTGAAATCTTACTTCAAAACAAAGCAGGCGAGACACTTCTGTAGGTCAATCTTTTTTTATTAGCTGTACAGCAATACATTCTCCATCCCAGCTGCTCTTTTTTTACCCCACCCTCCCGCCCTAATAAATGTCTTTATAATGTCGGCTTTTAGGCCACCGAAAAATTCACACAGTACAGCTAAGTACAAAAATGCATCAACCTAGAATTTTAAGAGCTAAACAAAAAAAAGCAATTTAAATGCAATACATAGAGGAACGTCCGTTCTGAATCAGCAAAAAACGATGTTCTGTAAAAGCTTACATATTTTAACAAATGACAAACTTTATACAAGCATTCTTCCCCACCCCATTCACATTTCTTCAAAACCCTTCACGCACATCGCTGACCCCTGGAGTTTACTTACAGCCTCAATCTTTTGGCGTCAGGGTTCTAACTATGGTTTCCTCATGGGTCCTCGCATGAACAAGAAAACAAGGTTCCTCTTCCAAAAGAAAAATATAGAGGTGACAGCCTCTACTTTGCTTTAAAAATTTACAATTAAAAAGATTTGCCCTCCATTGTTGTTTGACAGTGTGCTCTGAAACATCCGAATTCCATGATCTGCAAGCATTTTGTTAAAAAAGGGGGGGACATGAGGGGGGGGGAAGGGCAAAATAGTCCTACATGATTTAATAGTAAATTTGCACATTTACACACTACAGATTGAGACAGCTTTCATCAGCGCAAGTCCAAAGCTACTGTTAAAATGCTATTCTTCCAGCATTTACAAGGTCTTAAATGACTAGAAAAGATTAAAATGTAAAAACAAAGAAAAAATATTTACAAGCAAAACTAGCCGAGATGCTTCGTACAGCAATATTGGAGGCTTTAATATTGCAATGCCATATTTTCTAGTCTGTTCAAATACCATCATTCCTCATTGCCCTTAACTTTTGTATATCTGTAATATGGAAAAGATAAGTAGGTCAAATACACAATCAAGCAAGGCTTATCAAACATCTGACAACAGGAATCCCTTTGATAGGAAAAAAAAACAAAAAACAAGACTCCCCTCTCCCTACAGCAGTGATACATATCCAGGACTGTACAAAGCATCTTGCAAAATCAGGTTGAGCACTGTAAAAGCTTAACCACAGCTCCAACCCACCTTTCATGGTACATCTGCAACAATTTATGACACAGCAGGAAAACATCTCCATTCATCCGATTTAAAAAAAAACCTTATCCTTAACATAGCGACCCCTCACGGCACACACAAAGGATCAAGTGGCCTGAAAAAATAAGCACGTACTGCAACGGGGAAAAAAAAAAGAGTTCAGCCAAGGAGTAAGAGAAGAGGGGTGGCGGTGGTTGTGAGTGGTGGCAAAATTTGGAAAAAATAAAATCAGCATGTTGAAGTTGCTTTCGAACATCCCAGGCTATTAAAAAAAATACAGGGTGGGGTTAGAGGAGGGAGGGAGGGGGGGAGGTTAGAGAAAGACGCACAGACAAGCTTGCTGCAGGACTCCCATCATCGGTCCATCATACTCAGGATCATCTCGGGCGTCAGGTCCCCATTGGGAGCCCCCTCCACCACAGGCAGCTGCACAGCCTCGCTCTCAGCCTCCTCGGTGGCCTGCTCTGGCTCCTTCTTCACCTCCACAATGATGTTCTCAATGGTACCAGTACTCTCGTCCTCCACTTGGATGATGGCCGCTGCTAGGAGGTGGAAGGAACAGTGTGGAGGGGAGGGGGGGGGTAAAGAAACTTAGATATGCTCCCCCACCCCTAATGCAATGAAACGCTTCACCAGACTCCCCGAGTTCATCACAAGAGGAAAACCTGGACTACATTTTAGAATATTCTATACAAAATTGTGAAATCTCCTCCCCACCGAGAGCTGGTGTGTGGGTAGTGTACTGGCGCACTATGGCTGCTGTCACAACATCCAGGTGGGGCTGAAACTGGTGGTGGTGGTGGAGGAGAATCCCCATTAACTCTAAAGCGCTCTGAGTGGAGCATCCAAAAAAGCGCTATATAAGTGTAAGCAATTATTATTAATGATATTTTAAAAGTCAAAAGGCTGGTGAAACTTTAAAATGATGCACTGCGCTACACAAGCAACCTCATCACTAGCTATAGTGGGGGGTTTGCAGACGGACCCCTAACATGGCGTTCTGTGGAAGGCACAATATAAGGAACTTACGGGGCGCCGGTTTGGGGGCGTTGGCCTTGCCGGGGGGTCGGCCTCGTTTCCTCTTGGCCGGGGTGAGCTGGGCGGGCAGCTGGGGAGTGGGCGGCGCCTCTTCCATCTCCACCACATCGGTCTCCGACGTAGCCAGCAGCTCCTCCTCATCCTGTTCATCAATGTCGTCCAGTTCAGGGTCCGCGTGATCCTCTGGAGTGGGAGTGGGGGCAGAGATAGTAACATCAGTGATACAACACTCCTACTCTGTTGACGCTAGGAAAGAGCCAAATTTGTTTGGAATTTACTTTCAAGATCATGTTTTCCACAGCAGGGTTGAAACCCAAGTACAGTCATGTGCAAACCCTCATCTATTCAGATGCTAGTGGCTTTTACAGAATTTATCACAAAGGAGACTGAAAGGGCAGATCAGAAACATACTGGAAAAACAGAGTGATGAGATAAACACAGCACATGAAACGGAAGCACCAGGAGTTGTAAATAGCTGGAGCAAAAAGATTTCAAGTATCAGGATTCTGTCTCTTACCGCTGTCATCATCCTCATCATCCTTTTTGCTGCGCATCTTCTTCCTCCTTCCAACTTTGCTCTTCTTTGGTGCTCCTCCATTCTCTCCCTCTGCAGAATCAGGCCCGGTGCAGTTCTCTGCATGCCTGGCCATGGTGTTCTGACCACAGAACAGAAAATAAGACACTATCTAGGACAGGTCGAGTGCCACAGGCCACCCGTCATAATGAGCTTTTCCATTTTTGGAAGATTTGTACAGGTAGAAATGCAACATGCGACAATTCATGGGTTACCGATGACAAAAACTTTGACGTTCTTGAGCTACGTCAAAAAAAAAACTTTAATATTTACAATACGACAAACCCTCAAAATCAAAACGGAAAAAAAAAATTCACGACATTTACAAAACCTTACCCGCCGAGTAAAGGTTTTACCACACTTGGTACACACAAAGGAAGTGGGCACAAAATTGGGGTCATGGTATCGTCTGAAATGCATGTCCAGGAGTTGTTTCTGCCGGAAGGTTTTGTCACAATGGCTGCAGGCGTAAGGCTTCTCTCCCGTGTGCGTACGTTTGTGCATGACCATGTGGCGCTCCTGCATACAAGTGAAGTGGAAATGTTAAAAAGCTACCATTGTAAGTCTTGCATTTGACCTTTAAAGAAATCATCAGCTTAGCTGACAAGCAAGGACACTGTTAATCCAGCACATAGTTTACTATACAATGCATTATAATCATTAACTCTAACGGGCTGTGAGGTTACACATTTTTTGCCTATAACCTTCAGGGAAGGTCAGATGTCACAGAGAAGGCAATTTTCTTCAAGCCACATAAGAATTGTCATTTGTGTTCTACAGTATCCATGATCCCATCTACACTAATAAGGGCGTTACAAGCTAATTTTTCATTTAACCACAAGGACAGGTCAAATGTATATTGGATGCCCAATCATATGCATTACATCATGGACTATAATTGCTTAAGTTTACTATTTGTCCAATTATTCATGCCTAAAGTAGCCTGTTACAGACTTATAAGTCTCAACATATAAAAAAACACAGGCACATTATGAACACACCTGATTGGCTGATAGCCAGTTTGTTAATGTACTAATCTGTTTGAAACAGCCATGTGATGGCCAGGTTCATTCAGATATTATATCATTTTCAATGAATTTCGATAAATACAAACAGTTGTACATCTTGAACAGGAAGTTAAAATTGTATACCAAGTTTGAAATTTGTAGTTTATTTGGTTTCAAGGTTTGAAAATGATAAAAAACTAGAAACACAGGGAATCCTTACTGAAAACTGGAAATAGAGGGGAGCCTCACCATGTGACTACACAGCTTCAATTTCACATTCACTGTAGACTGATGCAATCCCAGGGACTATCTGAATGTAACGGCATTGACACTCTACCACCAAGACTTCCATACGTGAAAACCTACACCTTCAATTTGATTTCTGGGCTCATGGCATCCATGATATTTAAGATACCAAGTTGCTATCAACAGTCCTGGAATGACTTAAAAAAGCACAAAAGCACTGTTCTGAAAGTACCTGTCGACAGGCATAGTCGCACTGGTCACACTTAAAGCGCTTCTCGTTCTTGTGTGACTTCTGATGCTGGATGAGAGCGTAGCGCTCGTGGAACACTGCTTCACAGTAACGGCACTTCTTGCCCTGCTCAATGTACGAGTGTTGCTTCCTCAAATGGACACCTACAATGCACACAAACCAACCAGGGGTTAGAACTGAACCCTGCCCACCAATTTAAATTAATTCCCCTTTATTGAATGAACAGTCCCACAAACTTCAAATACCATATGCATCTGTCATGTACAGCAAAAAAGTTTTATCCACGCTTATGGACGGGTAAAAAACAACATTTAGACGTCACCCTTCACCCAGATTACACCCTGCAAAGCTGCAGCTCACCAAGGTCACTCTTTCTGGCGATAACAGTATCACAGTGTGGGCAGTGGAACTTGGCCACGTTCTCAGTGTGCTTCTGCAAAATGTGCATCTTCATGGTGCCGCTCTGAGTGAAGCGAGCATGGCAGATGTAGCATTCATAAGGCTTCTCTCCTAGAATCAGGACAGAGGGGAAAAAAAAATCAGCTTTGGAAGCACTACTGATTTATTGTTGAATATGAGGAATACTACTCAAAGCTCAATAGACAAGGTGTGTGAAAAGTATACTAAACTAAAACTTATTATATAAACAATGTGTATACATACACAGCCTCCCCTTGGCTAAATTTAGTTTACCGACTGCTTGAAAACTGTACTGTTATTTTGTGTTCCGAGTGGCAATAAGTACAGAAATATTGTTCACCCGAGGCAGAGTATTCAAATGAAGCTCTATAATCATTTTGGCTCTACAGTGTTCTACAGGTGGTGCCAATGACATGTACCACATCCAGAGGGCTGTCGCTGAATTCAGTCTCTTGAAGAGAGACAGTGGAACGTCATGGACTTGGCGGATGTTACCTGAGTGGGTCCTCATGTGTCTCTTCAGTTTGTACGTGTCTCTGCTGGCATAGCTGCACAAGCTGCACTGGAATGGACGCTCTCCGGTGTGGGAACGGATGTGGCGCTTTAATTTACTGACCTGAAAAACACACTTGCTTTAACCCCCCTTCTACCTAGAGTGCATAAAAGGTTCTCAGCACATAAAAGTCGTGCTTTCCAAGGATACTGCATTCACTGCATGGACACATGTATACATTTTATACTGTACCAATATAGGTGGTGGATAAAAGAAAATGGAAACACAAACATAAAGCCATTTAATAAGACATTGGGCCACCATGTGCTGCCGGGATAGCCTATATGTGCCGTACTGCATAGTTTACAAGCACCATTCCTCCATTAGAAAGTACATCAGCACACATCTGGATGATGGAGGTTGAAAGTGTCGTTTTGGATGAAGTTTCAGAATATTGCTCAAATGCTCGATTGGGGTCAGATCTAATGACTGAGAGGGCCATACCAGACATAAGTATCAGGTTCATCAAACCAATAGAGCTCTTTAGATTACAATCACACACCCATTTGTCGAGATAATGGTGAAGAACGATTCATCTGACCGTAATTCTCCCCTGCTTGTGCTAATTTTACTGGACTTGCAAACCTGCACTGCCAGATGCCATGAGCGATTTGCATACTGCAACCTGACCATGGTACCTGGCTCTGCAGACATTTTTTAAATGGACACTGATAAAGCTGGCGGCTGTCAGTACAGGTCAAGTTATGCAGCCACCTGATCTGCAGTTGTTCACCTCTTGACTTGCACGTCATATGCATGGATATCACAATCCTGGAGTACGTGCTTCCAGCCACCACTGCCCATGAAATATGAGCAACCTGGGCCGTCTTGGTCACTGAAGCTCCTGCTAAATGGGCCTCAAACATGACCCTAGGCATGCTGGCATGCTATTTAATGCATGAGCCCTTGCACGAGTTATTTAATGCATGGTTTGAATAAACCTGGTGTCCCACAATTATGTTTTCTATTAGTTTAACTAAACTGTTAAGCCACTGACAATTAGATTGTAACTTGTCATTTACAACACTGGGAATGACTATTGAATGACACTAACACAAGGTAAAAAGTACAGGGTCTGTATAACACCAACCCACAATCCACTGCTCCACTTTCTGGGCAAAAAAAGATAGATTTGTGATATCTACTGCACTCCTAAGAATCACAAACAAAAACACTGCAGTTTTATAAACGTACAGCATTAAGTGCTCCAATTTATTTTAATGCCTCCTCCCTATTAAATGCCCTTTCAACAGAATTCCATCTATCGACAAACTTTCAGATATGCTACATATACATAATAAGTGAATGACAATGTGATACTCAGAATATGACCAAATTAGGAGGTTCCAAAAAACAAAAATTTTAAACAAAGTAAACAAAACAGCATAAGTGTATCACTTCAAAATTATTAGGACACTCAAAGTTCTATTGAACACAAGCTTATACATTTATGATTTCAAAGAATTTAAGCTGCTATTTTTATCTGAAAATAAATGAGGCACACTATGGTACATCTTCTCCATAGGCATCAGCCAACAATGTTCTCTTCCAGTGTCTACACACAACAGAAGAGCCTCTTACCTCTACGCTGGCATAGTCACACATGGAGCACTTAAATGGTTTCTCATGGGTGTGCTTGTAGCGGCGATGTCTGACCAGCTCACCACTAGTCACGAAGGCCATGTCACAGTCAGGACACTTGTGCGGCCTGGTTCCTAGTGACAAGGGGGGGAAAAAGCACACATCAAAGCACCCAGTTCTCATTTCCTCAGATGCCTGCCCGTCAAAAGAAAAGAAACTGCACGCAAAATAATTCCAGTTTTTTTTGCTGGAAATTGTGACATCTCTATAGAAGTTTTAGCAATGTATACGTATAATCACAGAAGAGAGGCACCTTACCTGTGTGGGTGTTCAAGTGGTTTCTAAGAAGCGTGACAGTCCTAAAGGCTCTGCCACACAGGTGACATTTGTGTGGCCTTTCGTCAGTGTGGCTCTTCATATGGCGGTCCAAGTTGGAGCGGCGAGGGCAAGTGTAGCTACAGAGCTCACACTGGAATGTCTTCTTCACTCCTGCAATCGGTGACACACGCAACAGAATTTATATGTAGGCAGCTTGAACTTCTTTCAGAAACCTGCCACTTTAAATTGTGAGCTCCGGGACGCTGTAAATAAAAAGAACTATGCATGTTGCACTCTCAAATACAATTCAGCTTTGATTTTAATGTCCAGCAACTGTGCTTTAATGCAACTTTTATGTTCTGTACAAAAGGCTGCAATTTAATTCAAGGTGTCATTTAAAAAAAAAAATACTCAGCTGGCACATCCTTCAGCCTTACCTTTCTTTTTAATCTTGGTAGGTTTGGGAGGTTTCATATTGCCCACCACCTTCTCTGCGTTGACCTCGGACAGCAAGCCTTCCTGCTGCTCTTCCTCAAAGTCGTACACAGACACATCCATGTCCTTGCCCTCCTCCGTGTTGTAGCGCAGCTTGCTCTTCTTGACCTTCTTCACCTTCTTGACTGGGGGTTGGTAATCTGGATCCTTGGCCCAGGAGCTGTCTTCATTCTGTTGCTGCTGCTGCTGTTGTTGCTGCTGCTGGAGCTGCTGCTGCTGCTGCTGGAGCTCTTCCTGTTCCACAGTCTCCACCTCACCATTGGCACCCACTTTAACCACCTGGAAACCTTCAGGGAGGGGCAGTGTATGGCAGATGACTGGCTCGCCTTCCTTGGGCATGTTCTCATAAGTGCCCTGCAACTCATCCACAGTGGTAGTACTGACTGGCACTGACACAGGGACGGGGACCTGCACCAACTGCAGCTCACCCAGGTTAATGGGCTGCTCCTCCATGTTGACCACCTGAAGGGTGATGATCTGGGTGTCGTCCACAGTGGCCTCGCTGGCCTCCTGGTGCACTGCAGTTTCCATCACCTCCGTCTTCATCTGCAGCAACGTGGGGTCCAGCTGCTCCATCACCATCATCTCCACATTGCTGTTGACATTCACGTTAACGTTCACGTCCTGCACCATCTCCCCGTCCCCAGACTGCTGCTGTGGTGCCACCGGCTGCTGCTGCTCTTCTGCACCCCCGTCAGCCTGGCTGTGAATCAGCTCTGCGCCCTCCTCCTCTGTGCCCCCCTCACGTCTCCTGTGGTAGGTCTTTCGTTCCTTCCCCTTGGAGAAGGCATCGCCCTCATCCACGACTGGTTCAGTCGGTTCAGTTTCCATGGACATACCCTAGACAAACACAGACAGATCAGCACAAACGCCCAGGCAACCTTTTTGGGGTTCTAATGCAGCTGCAAAGCTTACTGACCACTCATAACAGAACGTGAAATCTAGAGATACGCATTTCTAAAGCAGTCAGTTTCATAATAGCCTTTTTAAATCTTAACAACATTTACCCTACAGAAACTTAAGCAAAAATGCAAACTATTGCATTAAAAATTCTAACCAAATTCAAACACCGAAACTGACTCCATCACCAATGATCCTGCTGATCAGCTTCGATCTATCTTTAAAACAAATGTCACATGAATATCTGGAACCATATATGAAGTGTTCAATGGTCTATTTTCAAATACATGTTTTTTCCCCTTGAACTTGCAGACGTAATATTATGAAAGCTGAAAAAAGCACAACTAACATTTTCAAAAACTTCTCCCCCTTGAACATAAATTTAATCTATATTCTCATCATACTTATGCTATACTTAAGTTAATGGAGAATGATAATTAAAAACATTGATACGGTGAGATTTTAGTTTTATTCATTATCACCACCACATGCCACAAGACAGTGCATAATCTAACATTCCAGTAACCTAGAACAAGCCAAAATGTCCAGAAGCAACAACTGGGCTTTAAAATCACCTTAAGTATGCAAAATGTCTTAATTTCTTTCTCAAACATAATTAATGAAATAATACTGATTAAGGAAAATAACTGCATATTAAGGGATTTTCATATAACAACAAAAAAATGATAAAAGGCACAATTGTAGTAATTTTTCTAGAATTACCAGATATGCCTTTTGACAGCACATCTCATTTGCTTGATCTATGATGGAAATAAGTAGTGCACAAGAACTACAGCGGGGCATAACGCAGAATTCTGGATACATTTTCCACAATGACAGCGAAGCCTCTTCACACAACACAATTACCGGCATGAAAGACGGAATGTCATTTCTGCGGTTAATGAAAAACGACAAACTTACTTCACCATGACCGAGCCAAGTCTAGCAGTCTCAGTCATATTACCACTGGCTCCAAGTAAAATTGATTCTTATCAGGGAGAGTTACAGCATAGTTCTATAGTGTCCCAGCTTCAAGAAAAAATTACCTGCACTACTAATGAAAACTTCATCTTTCTAGTTCTGTGGCTTGCTGGCTGACCTCAGCGTCTGTCGACAAATGCCTGCCTGAATACTGCCTGCTAGATAGCTACACTTCCACCTGCGAAGAAGAAGGGTGTTCAGACCGTTTCATTAAAAACTGTCATTTTTACCTCTGCTTTCCCTCACTTATCTTTAGTTTAGAAGGATTTAAAACGGTAGCAGAACACAGCAGACCATCACTCTTAACATGTCATGCCTTATTTACAGTTCTGGTGGAGAGCTTGCATTGCTGTTGTCCTGTCTCGAACTGTAACACGCACTAGCAGAAACAGGTATTGTTAAATGCATTCCCACAGTTTGCAGTCTTGCCATTAGTGGGCACCACTCCTCTGACAGGGTGACTTCTATGTGTACGTACATAGCTGGAAACATCTATCTGCTTGCCTGCAGCGATTCCTGCTGTGAGACTCTCCAGGATTTCACAGCAGCTGTGAAGCTGTCCTATAACCATGATAGTTTGTCATGACCTTTGTCTATCTAATCGAACATAACCAGCCACAACGTGTGATCTGTGACATTACTTTGCATGGTATTTGATGATGGGAAGGCCAATGACATGAAATCAACCCTGTTCAATGGTTTGTTTTTGAGTATCCTTTCAATAAAATTGGAGAGAAACCTTTACAAAAAAAGTTTATGGTCATTTCTGGGTGATGCTACTTGGTAAAACCGGCACACACTTAACCATGACACATTGTGTCATGTATCACGGTTTCAGTGCCAATAAAGAATTTAAGTCTATCTCAATATATAGTCTATGACACATTTAATTGTCATGAAATAAAAAGCTCATTTATATCCAAGCAAAATGGCTTCCCAAAGGATGGTCAAATTCTTCCTTTGTAGTTATGTTTATACTCTTAACTGCTACTTAGTTTAAATAGCATGAGCAACATTCTTCAAAACCTCTTTTCATCAGTTTTATAGTACAAACAACATTCTAGACGTTTGTACTGTAGGTGTGCCAAACCATCTTTTGGCCAAAATTAAAATATTTACCAAAGCTTGCTATTTAAATGCTTAATGATTAATAACTGTATGCAGTTTATAGAGGTACTGAACTGTTATCACTTCAAACATCCAAAGATGTCTGGAGAGGTCTTATTTAGCAGTGCAAAACCACACTTCACTGATGGCACGATACTGTAAAATATATACCTTACCATATTTTGTTAAACATCGATTTTTTTCTTCCATGAAGATTATTATTCGGTAAAAGCGCATTGAGTATTCAGATGTGCTGTTAAGTGCACATAGTAGCATATGCACAATTTGGCGTAGGTGGCGGGTAATTTGATTGCGTGTGACCTAATAACTATAACAAGTTAAAGGAAGCTTTCAAGATAAGAATTTCAAATAAAAAACGAAGCACGTCCTACTTTTTTTGAAAACGCGGAACGTACCTAATAATGAAAAAAGGGCTATTTATGACGGGTTTTTTTTGCAGAGGTTAGCACCTCGGACAGGAAATACGGCGTGCAGTGAGGAAGGATAAGTCTTTGAAATTAAACGCACGGCAAAAAAAAACAGCGAAATGGCAAACCGCAGTTTTCTTCTTTGGCGAGCATGACTCGAGATCCCCATTTATATATCATGCGTATGTGCCAGGCGAATTGTAGAGGGAGCTCTCTACTGTTCACAACCCTTTCGCTGGGGGGAAAAGGTGGTGTGTTTGAATATCGTGAACGGTCAGTAGGCTGTCAGGACAACACGGCAGCCTAACTTTGGTAGGTGGAGGGAAAAAGCAGTAGGGATAACGTGTAACTAGTACAGGAGCGATCGGGTATGACATTACTTCTTCTTTTTTTTTGCACATAGATATCTGATTCGGCAGGCGACATTAGCCTTCACCTTGCAAATATATATATATACTTTCCCTCCCCTAAACCATATGGCTACTTATTTGTCTGGACAGCCAAAGATTTCGTAAGCGCTCGGATAATTTCCTGTTAGACTGCGGATCAGAAATACAAGTCTGTCTAAAGATACCGCAGCCTCCCCCGACTAGAACAGGAAGATTATGGGGGTGAATAACTACAGAAAACGGTTTCGCAGCCGCCGCCGCCGAAGAAGAACTCTTGGACCGACTTTGTTTTTCAATCAGGACGGCGGGGGGGTTGGAGGATGGGTACCCGCAGAAATCCTAAACCAACGCAGGAAAAACCACCTTTCCGACGCCGGAATCGGTCGCTCGCCCGAGCCGAGGCCGAAATAATCCGCGCAAAAGCGGCGATTGAGTGTGTGTCGGTGTCGCCTTCTTCTCTGGAATCAGTTATCCCCACGAGCCGCGGGTTTCCCTCTCTCTCTCTCTAAAGAGGAAACAAAGAAAAAAAGAAAATGGACGCCTTGGCCTAAACATACCCCCAAAACAGCGAAGCCTTTCAAAATCCATCCATGGCAAAATATCCGTTCAATAGGACCTTAAAAGGCGAAATACTTGAACATTATCCCGAACTTCTGGGTTATAAATGTTTTTTTCCTAAATTTTCAATAACGATAGAGGGAGACAAACACCCCCCGCCAGCCGCCAGGACCAGGAGCCCCATCGTGACACCTAGAGGCCGAATAAAGCTCCTGCAAAAATCCCCCCTTTTTGGAAAAGTAACGCCGTTTTACCTGGATTTCTCGGTTTATTCTCTCCTAAAATTCGAGCGAAAGCCCAGGACCTGGTCTGGGTTCTGCCAGCGACGACGAAGAAATGCGCCCTTCTCCTACGGCCGTTTTAATCCTCTCCCGCTTTAGCAGAGTAGGCTCTGCACAAAATGGCGGCCTGGAGCTGGGGAGTGCGCCTGCGCGGCGCGGTTCGCCCAGGGCGGGGGGAGAGGGGAGGGGTGAGAACAGGGCATTGTGGGGATTGGCGGAGCAGGGCGCTACTTTTGAATTGGGGCGTCATGGCGTCATACCCTGGCTGCTCGAGAGCGGAGGGGAGGGCGGTGTCTGCCTTTCTCCGAGGCTGGCTCTGTATACAGTGTGGTGTTTGCTTGCGTGTCTCTTATACGGAGTCAAAAAGTTAGGACTGTACAAGCAGGTGTTTCTGAAAAGAAAACTTCCCAATTAAACCACGCTTTATATAAAACGTGTGTGTATGTGATTTAACCCCTTTTATTTTTATTTTTTTTATTTCTGGAAGATCCAAACCAAGTTGGTTTACAATTAGTATAAACACTCATATTCAGAGAAACAGAGAGCCCCGTCAAAGAAAATTGAAAGGGTTAATTGGGGGTACAAGGAAATGTGGGGTCCCCCTGGACAGTCTTGAGAACCCTGGTTGAAAATCCTCTTCATAACTAACTCAAGTCATCAACTGATTTGCATGGTAAATAAGGCTATTGTCATAATCATTCAAATAACATAACTGTTCGGAAAAAACATCTCTAATTACTCTCCCTTCTTACTGAAATGTATAACACGTGTAGTTTGTACAAGCATGTGATCGGGAACAATACATAAACACTGTAATTAGTAGATCATTCTCTTTTAACATCTGTATAGGAGAAAGAGGAAAAAAACTCAAGAGCTAAAACAACTGTAAAGAAGGTCTTGACAGGAAAGATAAGACAAGCCACTGAAGATTCCTAAATGCATTTGTAGCATCTCCTACAACGCATAATGCAGTGCTGCAGTAATTAACAAAAACACAAGTGAACAAAAAACACCCATGTCAAATACATTTAATAATTTTCAGCACAGATATCAAACAAAATCATGGGAAATGTAACAAAAATTCAGACAGTAATATCCTGTATATCCTCCCTGGGCATTAACACAATGCTGGCAGTACTGACGCATAGACCTGATCAGTCTCTGTACAGACTGCTGTGGGACATTGCACCACTCTTCCTGTGCAGCTGCAGCCAGCTGGTGCAGGATGGCCAGTCGTGGGCGTCTCCTGTTGATGGCACTGGCAAGCTGGTCCTACAAGTGCTGTACTGGACTGAAGACAGTTGATAAGGCTGGCCAGGGCAAGACCCCAACATTGCAGCCATAAATTGTAATCCTGGCACTGTGAGGTCTGGCCCTGTCCTGCTGCAAATCGACTCATCTGGGTGGGCTTGTAAAAATACTCTTGGGAAAACTGTTGGCTCAAGGACTTTGTCAGTGTATCACTAAGCAGTGGGGTTGCTCCCTGTCTACACCAAAGGCAAAATCTTGTGTTATAGGCAATTCCACGCTGCATCATCACAGCTCCATTGCCTGAGTGGTATGTTCGAATGATGCAGCAGCTTGCATTACTTTTGCCATGACTTCTTCCATCTGGTCTGTCGAGGGGAAATCAGCATTCGTCTGTGAATAAGACACTCTGCCACTCTCCGTGCTGCCTGCCCAGATCTTCTCTAGCTCACAGAAGACGGCAATTTTGTTACTCGTCTTAACAATACATCACTCCTTACTCCGGCCTCCAGGGACAGAGATCCTTTTCATGCGGACGGCGAGCTGCAGTCATTCTGCTGATACACGGGTTATTTCTTCCTGGAATGTCTTGGGCTGTTGCCACTGTAATCAAAAAACGATTGGGTGAATGGATGAGACAGATGTGACTGTCCAGGCTCATGTGCCTTCCAGGATGTGGCCTGTCCCTCACAGAGTCAGTTTCCCAGCTTCCTAGTCTAGTGATTGTTAATGATAATAATTCCTGACACTTCTATAGCACTTTTTCTGCACACTCCACTCAAAGCGCTTGACAAGTAATGGGGACTCCCCTCCACCACCAACAGTGTTCAGACCCACCCAGTACACCAGTGCACCAGTACGCTCACCACACATCAGCTATCAGTGGGGAGGAGAGCAGAGTGATGAAGACAATTTATAGATGGGGATTATTAGGATGCCATGATTGGTAAAGGCCAATGGGAAATTTGGCCAGGACACTGGGGTAACACCTCTACCCTTTTTGAGAAATGACTTTGGATTTTTAATGACCACGGAGAGTCAGGACCTCCGTTTTATGCCTCATCCGAAGGACAGCGCCTACACTTATTGACAATGTAGTGACCCTGTCACTATACTGGGGCATCAGACCGCAGGTGAGCGCCCCCTACAGGTCCCAATAACTCCCCTTCAGCAGCAGCTTTAATTTTTCAAATTTTTCAAATCCTGTGGCTGGCAGAGGAATCCTACTCTATTGGGCCCCTGAGCAAGGCCCTTAACCCCAACTGCTCCAGAGGTGCTGTATACAGTAAATGGCTGACTCTGTGCTCTGACCCCCAGCTTCTCTCTCCCTGCCTGTGTGTCTCATGGACAGCAAGCTGGGGTCTGTGAAAAGACAAATTCCTAATGCAAGAAATTGTATATGGCCAATAAAGTGATCTGATCTTAATCAACTCAATTTGGTAGTTTTCAATCAAACAGAGCCTGATGAGCCTGATGAGCTCAGTATTAGGTTATGCTAAGGAGTAACACTCCTGAACGAATCAGCAAGTGTTTGAACCATGGATGGAAAACTGCTGAGTATTCATTGTTCACCACCATATACATATGCTATTTTATTTCTCGATTGACATTCTTCTCATCTTTATACATGTGTAGCTTACTGCTGTCTGCGTGCGTGTGTATCAGTGACTGAACTCCGGTGCCAGTGATATCACTCCTGGTCTCCTCTAGGTTACCAGAAGGTTGTGCCCCCCAATCCACAACCCCCCGCCAGGGAGGAACAACATGGTCACATGTCATTTCTCCTCTCCATGCGTCCATGAGACAGACGGCACCCAGCAGGACTCATGACCCAACCTCACACCGACCGCCTGCACTAACAATCTACTGTCATATTTTACTAATCCTGCACTCTTTATGGTATTTGTTTTTTTGCCACATGCCATGTACTTTATTTGAAGTAACTGCCAATGATAGTAACAACGTCCCCCACAACAAACACTACAATTCTGCTCCCCTCATTCATACACAGATTATGGTACATCGCTGCATTTTTGGGGTGTGAAAAATGATTTCCTTGTTTAGAATATTAAATTTAGTACAGAGGAAATGATTACCCGGCAATATCATTCTAATACTACTATAAATCAGGTGCAATCCACAACAGTGTTTTCAAAACTAGTGATTTACTTCAACACTGACACTGTTTTAGCTGGCTTAGCATTTACACAGCCAACACTGAAGTCAATTCAAATGCCAGGATCACGCAGCAAAAGACAACAGAGCCTATCTGATCAAAACATCCAGAAGAGCCTTTAAACGATCTTAAACTCCAAGAAAATGTCACTATTGTTTCAGGAACAAGTAAAATACAAATTACTCCCCTAAGAACTAAAGTCAAAGATCTTACCTCGATCCCTTGACTGCTTAAGAGTAAAACAACTGCCCCCCTTCTAAGTAATACAGTGCCTGTGTAGAAAAACCATCACAGAAAATGTTCAGAGAGGCACTTATTTTGTGTTTTAAATCTAAATCGGCCATACTGTCTTTGAAAGTAAATGTCTAATTGATAGGAACCAAGGAGGAAAACAGTGGAGTGAAAAACTGTGAAAACGGTTTGACATTAAAAACACTTTCAGTCTTATGACAGTTACGTTCCCTTACCTATCTGTTCATTTCTGGGCACTTCAAACAGATTCAATGGCAGATTGTCTCACTTATCACGTAATGCCCTATTTACAGCACTGCTGCAGAGTTTGCATTTTTTGTTCGTCTCTCTCAACCTGTAACATGCACTAGTTCCCATCCATCTATTTTCTAACTGCAGTCAGGGGGGGCCACTGTCTATCCCTGCAGGCAGCGGGCGCAGGGCAGGGTACACCCTGGATAGCACACAGCGATGAACAAGACACGCACACACTCACACCAGGGCCAATTTTCCCAGAAGCCAATTAACCTCCTGTACGTTTTTGAAGTGTGGGAAGAAACCAGAGCACCTGGAGGAAACCCATGCAAACACAGGGAGAACATACAAACTCCACCCAGACAGCACCCCAGGTCTGCAATTGAACCTACGGTAGCAACGCTGGCCACTGTGCTGCCCCTAGCAGAAGCAGTTCTTGTACTAACATAGTTTGTAGATTTTGCCATTAGGAAAAACTCCTCTGACAGGGTGACTTCTATGTGTACGTACATAGCTGGCAACATCTATCTGCTTGCCTGCAGCGATTCCTGCTGTGAGACTCTCCAGGATTTCACAGCAGCTGTTAAGCTGTCCCATAACCATGATAGTTTGTCATGACCTTTGTCTATCTAATCTAACATAACCTGCCACCACATGGGGTCTGTGACATAACTGTGCATGGTATTTAATGATGGGAAGGCCAATGATATGAAGTTAACTCTGTTCAACGGTGTGTTTTTACTGTTTCCTTGGAATAAAACTTCTTTTCTAAAAGAAACCTTTTAGAAAAATGCATGACGGTCATTTCTGGGCAATGTCAGATGGTGAAAGTGGCACAGATACACTGTACCAGGTATCAAAGCACGGGAGTTTCCAGCAGCACTAAATTAAAGGTCAATCTAGCTGCTTTTAAAGCACCCTTGCAAAACAACAACAGAAAATGTGCTCACAGTTCCTTTATAATTTAACCTGTACTCAACTGGCGAAACTGTAGATACAATCACTAACATACACCGATGAGGTAAATGAAGTAGGACCTGAGATTTGAACCCGGGCGTGAGTGGTGTAAAGTGAGAATCAGCTCACATTGTTTCGTGATCAGCTGAGGTTTAGTGTTTACAGTAACTGGGAAACAACCGACCAAAAGCAAGTTTTAAAGGTGCGTCACGTCATTAAAAAAGTATCTGAGGTGTAAACAAGAGGTTTTAACGGGGATCTGGGTCAACGTGCGTGCTGAAAAGGAAGAGAATAAAAAGTTAAGGAAGACGTGAAAAAAACGCGTTTAATGTTGCCAATACATTAAGGCATCACCTCAGTTGCAATGCCTCGCATCAGAAAATAATGACGCGCTCGACATAACTGTATTTGAGCGTGCAGGATATTCCTGTAGATCACTTCTGCTATTGACTACACAATGATAGAAAACTCTTCTTTTTCAATCCGGACGGCGGGGTGGAGGATGGGTACCCGCAGAAATCCTAAACCAACGCAGAAAAAAAAAACACGAAGCAGAAACAATCCGTGCAAACTCGGCAATCGAGTGTGTCGGTGCCGCCTTCTTCTCTGAAACAAATTATACCCCTCTCTTAAGAGGAAACAAAAAAAAGAAATGGGCGCCTGACCTAAACGTACCCCCAAAACAACGAAAATCCATCAATGGCAAAACACCCGTTAAATAGGACCTTAAAAGGCGAAATGCTTGAACATCAATCTTACATTATTTAATCAATTTCCATTATTGATAGAGGGAGGCAGAAGCCAGGAGCCCCGGCCGAATAAAGCGCCTGCAAAAAATCCACCCTTTTGACAGAGTAGCGCCGTTTTGGCTGGACTTCTCCTTTTATTCTGCTCTAAAATTCAAGCGAAACTCTTGGGCCCTGCTTTTGAATCCTCTTTCGCTTTAACATTAAACCATGACTCCCAAACTTTTCCAGTCAGGGAAAACCGCAGGCTGTTTTCAACTCAGCGTCCTGACAATACAGACCCACCCCCTCTTCCGGGATTGGTTGACTGGAAACGTGCCCGGCTCTTGTCATTGGATGAATATGCCTGCGACTCCTGCTTTGTGATTGGTTAGCGTACGATCACCCCGCCCTCTGTGTTTTTGAATTGGTTTTGTAGACTGGCGCGGTGTGTGAGGTACCCGCCAAAATGATTCAAAACCAAGGGGCCGCGGGACGGGCGCACGTAAACCAATTGGCGTTGAGATACAGCTGGGCCGTTAAACCAATGAAAAGGAAGGGGCGTGTTTGTTTTGTCAAACGCTCCGAGTTCTCTTACCTTGACAGTTCATACAAAATGGCGGCCGTGGTTTGGGCAGTGCGGCTGCGTGGAGCGCCCAAAGCAATGCTTTCTATAGTTGTTCCCGCAAACTTTCGTGAGGTAGCAGTCTGTCATCATCATGTATTATTTCGAAATCCTGCTGGGCTGTTCTCGTTTGCTTGTATGATTTTCACATGGAGTCAGGAAGTTATTAAAAGCGCGTGTTTCTTCACAAACTGCCTAAATAAAGCATACTTATGATAATAAAACACGTCTACTGCAGGAAGTTTCAACCTTTTGTCAGACAGGAAGACGATTTAATACATTCCCAATGATAAAGAACATCGGACCTGTCGTCAAACATTTTTCTCAGAGGGCTTGGAGCAGGCGAGTCAGTCTGCCTCCTAATTGTGTATGTGTGCATTTGGGATGGCCGGGTAGACAATTTTATATTGTATTTTTATACGTATCAATTTAGCAGGTATAGCGATTTATTATTTTCAGATGAACACCACCTCTTTCTCAAAACACCCAAACACGCATGGTACATGATTTTCACCTTTTGGATGACTGCCCACCTTGATTGGGCGTTTAACTCTTCAGTTGCAGTGTGCCAGAAAAAAAAAAACATAACTGATCAATCAATCAGCCCATCGAGCTGGTCTGGGATGTTTTAGAACCTCTCTGTTCTGGTTCTGATCACACGCGGGTCAGTGCATGACAGGAATTTGAGAAAAACGGCAGTGAAACCGAAGCAGGAGCAAATGATCAAGGAAAACGTCAAAAGTCTCAGGCGACTCTCCCCAACAAAATCCACCAGACACTGTGTTCAATATCTTTCTTTATATTTAGATATTTTTAAACTTTATTTCAGGCAAGATCTTTGACAGACAATATATATCTTTTATAGAAAACAAACTCGAAAGTAAATAATTTTAAATCTTTCATATTTCACAATCAGGAAGTCATAATATAAAATATAGCAATATACTTTAATTTTCGCTGCAGCTCACCTGCATTTCACTGCAACACCATTTTTAAATAAACTGTCTTTTTTTTTTTCCTCATTTATCGAAATTGCTCTCCACTGTTCCTCCAGGCACTTGGACTGATGTGGCTCCTGTTGCCAAAGGAAGTCCCACAACACAACGGCTCGCTGAAGATTCCCAACCGCACGTGTCACTTGCGCCGTCAAGAGATTTTGGGGATTGTGTCCCGCAGATGATGATGATGATGATGATGATGTGCCAAGAAAAATCACTCTGCAAGCACGCATCGGAACAACAGGCAGGCTGGTTCCAGACGGAGATGGAAAGCGAAAGTCAGGAGAACCCAAAACCGGAGGTCTCAAGCTGGACAGGCGCTTCCATCTTGCTCGGGTTGTCAGAACCGTCGGGGCCCGACAGTAAACCCATTCCCTACAGCAGTGGTCCACTGCAATCACCGCCAGCAGCCTGCGCCTCGGCTCACGCCTCATCACCAACAATCCGCTCAGCTACCTGGGCTCTTGACACATTCCTTACAAACCAAAATAACATCCGTTTGCAATTCAGTAGAAATTAAAACACATATTTTACTCACAAATTATATTACTTCAGAGATCTGTGGCACTGTGTTCACTTTCTCGGTTATTTTCCCCCTGAGTTATTGAACGGGCAGCAGAGAGCTCCTGCCATCTCTCTCCTCGAGTCCGTGTAAAGCTCTCCGTTAATAAAGGGGGCAGGCTGTCGGGGCCACCCCCCTTTCCCCCACTCACCCCGGGGAACCCTTCGGACCCGGAAGCTCGTCGGGAGCTTCAGGGATTTTGTCAGAAGAACATTGCGGGCGGGAAAGCCCAGGTCTCCAGCATCGTCTTCCGGGGAGACTTCGGCGCCCCCCGCCCTGTCGGTGTTTGTCCCATTATTCCAGCAGCTGAATCCCAGAGGGAGGCGCCGTGTCCTGTTCGGCCAGGGCGCACCCCAGCTACTAACGGTTCCTCCGCCGGCACCCCCCTCGCGCCTCCCCAGCGGGACTTCCCGTCCGCGCGCTTCCTTCCTCGTTGACGTCGCTCAGTCCTGGCATCCTCCATCGTGCATGTGCGTCGCTGCTGCCACAGGCACCCACAGGCCCGGGCCTGGGGGGGGGGGGGGGGGGAGGGTGTGCTGGGCTCCGGGGGGGTCTCTAGAAGGCTGTGCTGGCCATGGCCCCTGGGGCGAAGAGCCGGGGGACCCCATCTTGGCTCTCCTCCACGTGCCGGTAGGCCAGCTTCCCCTCGTGCCCTAGACAGAGCGCACAGAGCGGGAGTCAGTCTCCAGCCTCCCGCCTGCGCCGAGGGGCTGCTATCGCACTTGAACTCAACCTCTTCGCCTTCTGCCCCACGCGCTCCATCTACTACATTTCTGCACTGTTTCTGGCACTTTCCGGAGGGCCGCACATTTTTAGCACAAAGCATTATAAGCGGTATATCTACTCGCACTGTGCTCAGAGCACAGAAACATGTTGTTCTGTCAAAGTTATTAAACAAAAAAAAAAAGCAACAACTCCCCCCATGTTCACTTCATGCATACAAAGTCGATGCCAAATCCCTGCATCTCTGGGGGTGAAAAAATATTTCCTTCAACTTAACACCTAGCAAATGATTACCCGGGTGCATCGTTCTAGTCTGAACACTTCCAGTTCCAGCGCATACCCATCGGGTCCACACAGGCACCAGCTCCACTCACCAAATGACAGTAGAGTCTGCTTGGCTGCGTCCCTCACGTCCTCCTTGTCCGTCTGGCACAGGTACGCCAGCTGGTCGATGCTTTCTTTAGCCTGACAGACAAAGCAGCGAGGTGGGGCGGTTTAGGGGGGTTCATACCTGCATTGCATACCTGCATTTCTCACAGTGTCAGCTAACAACTCCCAATCTGTACTGCTGCGGCTCAACCGTGTTCATTACTACACGGTATCCCTTGTCAGAATCCTCAACATGTCCCGCAGGGAGAGCTCGGGCCCTGCAGGAAATCCCAGCCAAATCCCGGAGACAGAAACCGAGAAAGAATCCGTCCGGCAGATGTCAACATTAATACCACATGCTGCCGAGGCAAATTCATTCCAAAGCCATTAGCAGCAGCCCAGTGTGTCACGATCATGCTGGAAAGGCCTTTTCTGAATTCGAGAGCTGGAGAATCCAGCGGCAGCGGTTTCAGACCCACCTTGAGACACGCAAGAGCCTTACAGCCTGCAGCCCGCGTCTCCGCTCGGTCATCCTCCAGCAGCTCCAGACAGCACACCAGGGCCTGACGGGAAACGTATGAAACATTCAATGTCTTGCAGGAAAAGGCATCGTACCGTAGCACAAAGCCAGTTAACCCTGCTGCAGCCACAGTCTTCAGTACTGGGGGACTTGCATCTAACCCACCACCGTCAGAAACCCATTAATTCCTGGTAAGAGTCACAGCAAACCTGGAGTCTATCCTAGAAGCACAGGACAGGAAGTGGACAGGGACTTGCAAATTTATTGAAATAAAATTTTCTTTATGAGCATTTGGATGTTTGTGAAAAGCACGGTCTTGACACAGCTGATACTGACGGGGAGCTCTCTCACCCTCTCTCTGTGCTGGGGATGTTCAGCCAGGTTGCGCAGGAGGCCAGAGGCAGCGTTGCACACCTTGCCCCTTGGGTCCTGCAGCAGCAGACTGACAGCCTGCAGCCCTTCCCTCTGCAGGCTCGACTCAGGCGGTCTCTTCAGGGCCTTCAGCAGTGCATCCTGGTCCCCCGACTGCAGGCTCTGCACCAGCCACACTGTGGGTAACAAGTAGAGAGACAGGAGAGAACGGACAGGACATCCAGTCAGCAGGGCAGAGAATCACTACTGTAGATAAAGTCCGGATGTTAAAGGACAACAACCAGTTTAAGGGGTATATCCTGTCATCAATGAAGCAGAACCAAAAATGATTCCACAATTAATCCAGCAATCGCCTCTCTAAATGTGTTTGGTTAATATCCAATTATCATGAATTTAAAAATGTGTCATTTGTAGCGATAAGCTTAATATTATGGCAATTTCTCTTGGGTGGCACAGTAAACATCCTTGATCTAAGAGAGGCACAGAGTATCTGAAGACCTGAGAACTGGTGATTTAGACCAATCAAGTCAATAGCGTATTAGACGAAATGAAAACTTAAACCACTTCTGTGGATATGCTTGTGTGTCTGTGATCTTACACATATGATACTGGCACATAGCCCATTCTCCTTACACCAGGAGAGCTCCGTCCTGTGGGGTTTTACAGGCAGTCTTTAAATCATCAATTCCTAAAGGCCTAGAATAAGTTCACTGTGATCAGTCAAAACAGGTGGTGTTTCAATGAAGTAATCTAGAGATCATGTGGAGAAAAGCCCAGAATATCTTTCAGCCCTGCAGGACCTGTGCTTCTTTTATTGAAGCACTGCAACGGCTAGTGTTCCTGATCTTCCAGTAACAGGTGTTTTAGATCTGTGTCTGCGTCCTTTAAGAACAACGTGTTCAGAGTGCCCCCGGAGCGGGGTTGGAGACCCCCGCCCGCACACTCCCTGCGGCTCACCCTCCTCCGCGAGATCGGCCACGTGCGTGCCCAGCGCCGCGACGCCCTCCGCCTCCAGGTAGCTCCAGAACTGGAAGAGCGTCAGAGTCCCCCTGCCTCCGCTGCCCCCCCGCCTGGGCAGCTTCCGGTCCAGCACGCGCTCCGCCAGCCGCAGGAACACTGGGATACAACGGCAGCAGCCAGAGCGTTAACCACCCGCATCGCTGCCAAGGGCTGGGCAAATTCCCTTCCGTGCGCCCGTGCTCATCCTGCGCTCATCTGAAATCTGCTCCTAACGGGTTTCCAGGGCACTGGCCTGGCTCTCCCGCTGTCTTACCGGTGTCTGCCAGGCTGGCAGAGCGCTCCGGCAGCCTGGCACTGAACGCCGAGCTCAGGGTGTGCAGGAAGGTGTCAGCAGAGGTGGTGAAGACGTTGTCACAGTCTGTGCACTGCTTCCAGAAGGCCAGGGCGCCGTCACAGGTCTCCAGCTGTGGCACCACTGGGGAGGGGAGAGGGAGAGAGACCGTCAGAGTCTGGCGATAAGAGATCTATAAGACCAGGTCTAGGGCCTGAGCCTGCCATGGTCCACCTGCATGCTCATAGCTTCCTGACAATGGGGGTTTCAGCTCCCTGTGGGGGCTGTCGATTCCAGAGTGCTGCTTTTAAAAGCTGAGGACTTCATTCCAGCGAATCACATCAGCTCTAATTTGCCCAAATTAGTTTACAGCTGAGCAAAGTTTTTTAGTTCTCCTGCAGCCTACAGTTATGCATTTCCAAAAAAAAAATCACGTTTGTGTTGAATCACACGCAAAGGAGATTTACTTTAAGTGATCTGGGGTTTTGTATTTGTATGAATTTTTCTTGAGGTCAGTCAGCTAGCTTTTTGTTAATCTTGAAAATGAATCCAATGTTTTGTCCTTATAAAACCTACAAAAAACAATTAAAACAGGCTGTTAAAACCTGCAGGTTCAGTGCCCTTAAACCCTCTTCCTGACACAGCAGCAGTCCAGCAGCTGGAGGACCGTTCGGCACGTTTCATGCATTGGGTGGCAAAAGGATAATTGATTGGTAGCTAATTGATCCGAGGATCTTGCTATGCCATTTCCTGAAAGGGGACGTGTCAAAGGGTCAGCTTTGACAGCAGGGCTGGGTTTCTTGTACCAGACTCCCACAACCCTTGGGGTAAAGAACACGCAGACACTCCCCCCCAGAACCACACACACAACTGCTCTCAAACAGTATCCACTCACTGCAACAGGACACAGCCCTGTTCCCCCCACAGTGTTCCCGACACAGCAGCAGTCCAGCAGCTGGCTGGCACAGATCCCTGCACAACTCTACCTACCCTCCTCCGGGGCAGTGACCTGGCCAGCACAGCCCTCCACGACTCGGTGGATGAGCTCCAGACTGTGGGCCTCTCTCAGCAGCCGGTCCAGCGCGTACATCTCTCCACAGCGCAGCGGCCCAAAGGTCCCCAGTTTCTGTGGGGAGTGCAGCACAGGGGCATGAGGGGCAGCTCTGCAGGACTGTGGGCAGTAATGGTGTGTGAGCACCTGCCTGTGTGCGACTATGCAGC
Organism: Lepisosteus platostomus; assembly: GCF_059453375.1. NCBI lineage: Eukaryota > Metazoa > Chordata > Actinopteri > Semionotiformes > Lepisosteidae > Lepisosteus > Lepisosteus platostomus. The sequence continues at coordinate 14,356,072 of NC_142630.1, forward strand.
CATATCACCCTGCAACTCACCACTGGCAGCCCAGGTGTGAGCCTGGTCAGTACCTGGATGGTTGCTGCTAGAAGGGGTGTAAGTGGGACCAGCAGGGGGCGCTCACCCTGCGGTCCATGTGGGTCATAATGCCCCAGTATAGCGACGGGGACACTATACTGTAAACAGGCACTGTCCTTCAAATGAGCTGTAAAACCGAGGTCCTGACTCTCTGTGGTCATTAAAAATCCCAGGGTGTTTCTCGAAAAGAGTAGGGGTGTAACCCCGGCGTCCTGGGCAAATTTCCCCCTGGTCATTACCAGTCATGGCCTCCTAATAATCCCCGTCAATGAATTGGTTTCATTACTCTGCTCTCCTCCCCACTGATAGCTGGTGTGTGGGGAGTGTACTGGTGCACTATGGCTGCTGTCACATCATCCAGGTGGGGCTGCACATTGGTGGTGGTGGAGGAGAGTCCCCATTACCTGTCAACAGCTTTGAGTGGAGTGTCCAGAAAACCGCTATATAAGTGTAAGCAATCATTATTATTATTATGCATGTGAGACAAGAAGCAAGACTGCTGTACAACAGTGGTATCACAGAAGAACAGTGATTATGCAGTGCTCACTTTTGCTTCAACCTTGAGGTTGATCACTTGCAGGCCAGGATTTATTGATCTTAAGCAGCCTGTTTGGTGAGGACCATTTACTTGCGAATGCCTGCTGTGCAGTCCAACTCTGTCGGCTCTTCCCCCTGAGACACGAAAGGGGTTCTCACCAAAAGCTGTGTGCTGCAGGTCTGCAGGTGAGCCACCAGCGCCTGGTCCAGGGTCTGGCAGCCTGTGGTCAGGGGCAGCGGGGACGACCCACAGCGCACGCACATCTGCCCCTCCTGCACGCTCTCCTCCGCAGGCCTGAGGGACGCACTCTGCACACTGCACACAAGCACAGGCAGCCGGGCGTCAACCCTCTTTAAGAGCGCGTTGAGTAAGCGAACGGCACAGTGCGCGCTGGCTTCACAGAGTTAGATACTGAGATAAGAAAGGTTACAAGTTGAGATCTGGATGGGTGGAGTGGGGGCCCTTCCTCACTCTCCACAGGAAACACCTGCGAGTCACGTTAATGTAATGTGGTGGTAGCTGGAGACAAGATGGCAGTTCTTATTGAACCACATTTCCCAGAAGGCAGTGGGGGGGGCAATGGCCTACCGTCTTCTGTCACCTGATTGATGAATCAGGACATGACAGCACGAGGCTTTAACTTTTGAAGAGAAACTGACCTTTTCTCTTCTATGAGGGTAGAGATTTTTGAGAAGAGATTTGTAAGAAACTTGTTTTGGAGCCAGTAAGCAGCTTAGCGTCCCAGCCACTTTTTGTGCGATTAGGAGTTTTTGCTTGTTGCTCTTCACACAGTAAATAAGGAACACTGTTTGTTTTTCCCTTGCCATTGCACTGTGTGTTTGTTTTTTCTGAAACACCCGTATTTAAAGGTGCCGTTACAGCTCCCCATCTCCTCGGACAGGTTTTCCACAAAAATAACAATAAGCAGTTTTTAAACAAACACCATGTTTTCAAACTTCCACAATAGTTACAGAGCATCTTACATTTTCAGTCCTTTGAACTAATTCTTCTGTCCTTAAGCTGTTTATCACAAGAGGGCGCTGAAGTTCTCCGATTCATGACTTGGCAATACAAGTGAATTAACAAAAAGGCAAATTATGGACCTCAAGATCCAGAAATAGACAAAAAAATACAGTCTGGTCATTCCAGTGGGAAGGGATGGCTCTTGTCTACAGCAAATCAGAGGTAAACAGATGAGGTGAGAATATTTCTTCTTCCTGCTACATTGGTGCTTTTGTTGCTATGTGTTAATTCTTCAAAGGGGCAAATACACTATTATTGAAAAACAAGCCTCTCTTCTTTTCACCGCGGTGCCATGGTGCTTGTTAAGAGCTCTTGCGGCCTGGATGTCTGCTCGAGACGGGGCTCGTGCTGAAACGCCAAGAGATAAAGGAAACTGAGGAGGAGGAGGAGGAGGAGAGACCGAGGGGCGGAAGATGAAAGGATCGAAAGGGGGGGGAGAGGGCTCACCTGTCCCGGCGGTCCTGGCCCCCCGAGGCCTCCGAACCCTCGTCCTCCAGGTCCGAGGTGTTGAGGAAGTCGAAGCTCTCCAGGGCCGTCTCCACCGCCAGGCTGATACTGGAGGACCTGCTGCGGGTCCGGCCCTGCCCCAGCTGCACGACAGACGCACGCTTAGCCGCAAGGGAACGGAGGCCAACCGGAGGACCGTTCGGCACGTTTCGCGCATTGGGTGGCAAAACGATAATTGAGTGGTAGCTAATTGATCCGAGGATCTTGCTATGCCATCTCCTGAAAGGGGACGTGTCAAAGGGTCAGCTTTGACAGCAGGGCTGGGTTTTCTTGTACCAGACTCCCACAACCCTTGGGGTAAAAAACACGCACACACCTCCCCCCAGAACCATACACACAACTGCAACAGGACACAGCCCTGTTCCCCCCCACAGTGGACACTTAACTATGCTAAGAGACAGGATGCTGTGAACCTGTTCTACTCATTCAGCGCTGAGGAGGTGTCTTTAGGATCATTAGTGTCTCCCAGCTAGCACCTCTGCCCGCCCCTTGACCAGCACCCCTCACTGATCGCTGGAGCCAGCCGGAGCCAGCCAGGAGCTGACAGAGCACCCAGCACACTGCCACTGCACTGAGAGCTGCTGCCTGAGGCCAGAGAGGAAATTTGCTGGCGCACTGCAGCATCAGGAGGAGCTGAGCAACTCGCCCCTTTGGAGACCACAGTGAATATAATCCCAACGGGCACATTTCCTATTTGTGAAAGGCATGCAGGATTTTTCTGTCCGGAGAAAAATCAGAGACTAGAGTGCATCGCCAAGGGATTCATTTATAACCTCTGAGATGATGCCAGCGTTCTGTAACCTTGACACCTTTCACAGCCCGCAGGAGGGAGCCAGCGCAGAGGGGCTGTGCTCCAGTCTCGCCTCGCGCTGCGCCCAGATGGTAATCTGCGGGGTCAGCTGCAGGGGGAGTGCGTACGTGAGCGAAGCAGGGCCCCACCAGACCCTCTCCCGCCCGTCTCTTGCCCCCCGTGTGATGACAGGACCACCCAGCAAGGTGGCAGGAAGTGCCCCCCTCTCCCCCCCCTGCAGTGGGGCGCTGGAGGAGAAGCTGGGGTGGGAGGGGCTTGGGCCACCGGTTATGTCTTGAGGCTCCTTTTCCGCAAGAATCACACAGACCCAGAGGCACCCAGAGGGCAGGGTGCAATACAGCCTTGCCATCACAACAGTAAGGAGCGTACGTCAAGCAAGGGCCGTCCACTGATTCAAAACTCTCGAATCACTGTAAGCATGAATTGTCCTGCATTACGAGGACTGAGCCAAAGGCAAAAGCACTGTGTGATTAAGGGCGTGAGGGGAAGAGTCTGTGCGGATGGGGCTGCAGTAACCCAAACTCACCATCAGAACCTCCTCCAGGTGCCTGATCTGCTTCTCCAGGGTCTGCAGCTCGGGGAACTGGCCCCTGTAGTCATCCAGCAAGGAGACGACCGTGCCGAGAGCCTCCTCCAGCCCACTGTCCACTGGCTGCGGCCTCGGTGCTCCTGCGTCCTCCTCCCTTGGCCTGGACGCAGCGGTGCTTTGAGCCTCCTCAAGGCCACTGTCTGCGGGGCTGGCAGGAGGCCTGCACTCTGGCTCTGCCGGCAGCTCGGGCCTCCCCGCCTCGGCGTCCCCCTGCCTCGAGAGACTTTCTGTTCTGGAGGGGGCACCGTCTCTCCCCGTCTCGGCCGTGGCCAGCTCCGGGGGGGCAGCCTCCTCCTTGCAATCCGCCTGCGGCTCCGCGAGGACCACCGAGTCTCTGTCCCTGGTTGTCCGGACGCTGTCCCTGTCCTCTGCAGTGGAAGGGAGCCCCTCGTCGGTCCTTGCAGGCTGCTCAGGCTCTGGGGCGGCCGTCTCGGGGGGCTCGAGGGCCTCGTGCGCGGCCGCAGGCTGTGGCTGTGGCTGTGGCTCTGGCTCTGGCTCTGGGGAGGAGGGGAGCTCCATCCCTATATCGCTGACAGAAACCGCGTCGGCGAGCTCCGCCTGCCCGCCGGGAGACTCGGGGGCTCGGAGCTCTGGGACGGCGCCGTCGGCGCTGGCCTCGCTGATGTGGCTCAGGGAGCGGGAGTAGCGGCTGTGCCCGTTGGACACCACCTGCTCCCCCGGCTCCTCGTCCTCCTCCTCCTCCTCCTCCTCTCTGTCCTCCCGGCCCCGGGGCCCGTCCTGCGGGCCGGCCGGCCCGGCCGCCGCGGCCGCCTCGCGGGGGGCGAAGGAGATCTGGATGGGGGGCGCGGCCGCCTGCAGCTCCGGCTGCACCAGCGTCTTGTGGGCGTGCCGCAGGCCGAGGGACAGCTGCGGGCTGGAGGAGTCGTCCGAGGACTCGGAGGAGTTGGACCAGGCCGTGCCGTTGTCCAGCTCTTCCTGGCGCCGCAGCATGTTCTGTGGAGGTGGAGGGGAGCGTGTGAGCGTGCAGGGCAGAGGCGGAGAGCGGCAGGGTGGCTCACACAGACACGGGTACTGGCAGGACACGGGGGCGCAGTTGCTAGAAGACTAGGAAGACACGACAGCTGCCCCTGCTGGCAAGCGGAGCGGTGGCACTGTGGCTCAGGATCTGCGCCTGTGGCTGGTTGCTGGTTCAAATCCCACGGCCGGCAGAGGAATCCTACTCCGTCGGGCCCCTGAGCAAGGCCCTTCACCCTGACTGCTTCAGGGGTGCTGTACAATGGCTAACCCTGCGCTCTGACCCCCAGCTTCTCTCCCTGTCTGTGCGTCTCATGGAGAGCAAGCTGGGGTCTGCGAAAAGACAAATCCTTCATGCAAGAAATTGTATGTGGCCAATAAAGTAATCTTAAGTGTTGCCTCCTCTCCTGCTTGAGCTTTTAGACAATACTGTCCAGATGCAATCGAGTCACACTCAGCCATGCGTTTGCTTGATTTGGGTTCCGCACTTGAATTGGCTAATTCTGCTCAGAAATCTTCAAAGCACCCTTCCAGAAGCTAATGCAAGTGCCTGTAGACAAGGAGGGCTGTCAGAATCAGTGAGAGAAAACATGCAGGAGGCTTCAGTATTGCTTCCAAATGTCATATCTATTCTGGACATTTGGAAGTATTCTAGTTCAAATTAGGACTCATATATGACAAGCTGCAGAAAGCACTACATCGCTCCACACCGAACACGTGGTAAATAAATTTAGTTAAGAAATTCTGAACAGCAGCCAAAGTCCCCACAGAAAGTTCACAACACAAAAGGGAGCTGGGAAGAGTGTGGGTCTGTGTGATTCATCACAGCATGAAGCAGGGCTACAGGGTCTCAGGCCAGCAGGCTACTAGACCGGTATCTGAGCCACCACAATCTTGGAGGACATAGGGTCAGACTTCCTGGAGAGTAAACAGACCATCAACCAGGACACGCACACAGAGATTGGGTGAAAGAATGGCTGGGTGGATGGATTTATCCTCTTTCCACAGATGAAATAATTAGGTTGTTCCAGGAAAAAAACTCTTGAGATGTGAAATACAGAAACAATTCTTTAAAGAGCTGAAATGAAATACTGCAAAATAAGGGAGGGAAGGATTCTGGTGGTAAACTCCGCTGTGGTGGCTCCGATTACAGCTACTGCAAAACTGGGCTACCAGGCATCTAGCTTGCCTACTGTCTTACACTCATACTGTCTTACACCCACTTACGCTCAGCTGCACGTTACCAGCACAGGCAAGACGGACAGACGTGACATCACCGCACGAGCAACTCTGAGACAGTTTTTCAGCAAGGGTCTCCCGGAAAACATCCAGCAAGGACCACCTGCGTTTTTCTGTATCGGTTCGAGGAGGGTTCTTGTAGGATCAAGTGAACAGGACAGTCAAAATAACCATTGTTTGCTAGCACTTCACTCTATCACCACCAAAACAAATCTGCTATGTAAGAGATACTCTGGCTGACAAAAACATCTTGTGAAACTTAATTGTGGGCCTGTCCTTTTCAATCCTTTAATGAGTATTAAAAAGATGGGGTGCTTTTCCAGGAGCAGCGATGGCTAAAACAGGTACTGGAGAGAGCCTGGTTAACGCATGTAGCCCAAGAATGAAGATGCAATATAGCCTGTAATAGCAGAACACTTTCAACAGCTCAGGAAGCTTTAATTGAATGTGAAATGTGAATTTAATCCCCTTTAGAGCGAGAACAATAGGCAGAGAAGAGCAAATGCTCATCTCCTTTAAAACCACAGCTTTTGCAGAAATAAGAATCCTGTACAGTTTTAGTCAGCTAGGTGACCTGGAAGTTGTTCTGAGCCGACCTCCTGTAGGCAGCTGAACAATACATACTGGGCTAGATGTGCCATCTGTAACACACAGACCACGAGAAACATGAATGAACTTACATAGAAGGCTTGTTCTCGCAGGGAAGGGGTGTCTGGGGGGCTCTGGTTGTAGGTAGAGAACCTCTTGTTGACTGTGGAAGCTTTGTTGACGGTGCTGGCAGTGGTGGCCTGGTCGTCCTTATCGAATGGACTGAAATTAAAGAGAGGAGAGGCTGCAACACTGGCCTTTCTTCACTGCCTCCAGTGCCAACTCGCATGGCTCAACTAGAGCAACCTGACTGAAATAAGGACGAATAAGGCCTGCTCAAAGACTGATGGACTCTAGTACTGTAAGAAAGGGAGGCCAGTTAGAAGGCTCACTCAATGATAAAAACTGAATTGTTTTTTTCTTCTTTTGCATGCTAGGGGAATTAAATATCCCTACGTCCATTTTCAATGACTGGGCAATCTAATAAAGGTGGAAGGAGCCTGGCAGACAGTGGGCACAAGGCTGGGAACCTCCAGCTGGGATGCCAGCCCATTCACAGGGCTCTTGCACACACATCTACCGGTGGTCATTTAGAGACACCAGTGTCTGAGTCGGCACGCTTCTTGGACTGTGGGAGGAAACCCAAGCCTGCAGAGAAACCCACCCTGTCCCGGACGAGATCATGCACACTACACACCGGAGGTGCTCAGACAGAATCAACCCTGGGAATGCTGGGAAGCACTGGTATTAACAAGGACATTCTATATATATATACACACACACTACAGAAAGAAGGAGCTGTAGTACTGACTTCCAGGAGACCTCCAGGCTGAGTTTGATGGTGCCCAGGTCATTGATGTCCACAGCCACAGTCTGGGGAAGGGCTGCAAACAGGTCCTTGGTTTCACATGACACATTCCCCACTACCACGTGATTAGCCAGGCTCTTCAGCTCTGTCACCTGGGAAAGACATTGTTCAGCTCATTAGTGTTCCTCCTCCACTGGGTTTCAGCCCGAGAGCATCCTGCTCTTGAACTGGTGGTGATTTTGTGGCCCTTTGCTTCATTCTAATGCACTACCTGGGTATCAGGAGCCATACGGTATATTTACAGTCTGCATGTTAGGAATTTAGGGAAACAGGAAGTCTGTAAGCAACTGCTGCAAAAAGATATTCTCGACTAACGACTCCAGTTTGGCTGGTCACTTTGAAATGACTGGACATCGTTACCAAAATCAGCTGCCTTTATGAGTGTAGGTGAAAGCATGCATATGCATTCTCTGAGGGCAATTCTCTCGTGACCTGCTCTCTACAGAGGTGCAGACAGGGCCCATGCTCATTTCACCTGCTAGGGCTCAGTCGGTGCTGCAATGGTGAAGCCAGGTGAGCAGTGTGAGATAGTGCCAGGAACTGCATCCTTACATGACCTCGGCATTCTGCTCAGCAGCCACAGCTGGACAGTTACTGACGGTAATAGGAGGAGAGCTTAACTGAAGAGGACTGCACAACAAATGCTTGACCCAATTTATCTACAGTGTTACAAAGAGCAAAGGTGCCAGATCCTTAGATGTCTGGTTCCTCCAACCACTGATACAGAGTGACTGACTCTGTGGCTGAGAGTGCTGATCTGCTCTGCGAGAGCTGAGACAGGTTTAAACACAGCACAGTGCAAGACTACATTCTCCATCAAGTCAGTCTGTAGCCAGGTGTACTAAATCACGGGAGACCAGCCCTGTTCCCGGAGGGCTGGAGTGTCTGCAGGGTTTCAAGGTCTCTTTGAAGCAGCAGCATCTGTAGAGCCGGGAGAAACTGTTTACATTAGGCCAGTGAAGCCAGTCTCCAGCCGGTCTAGCTCATTAAAACACGCATGTTTTCCAGGACCAGGGCTGGACAAAGCCCTTCTAGGGTCTTCCAACAGGTCCACTGAGAAAAGCTGAACATCTGCAGGGAGGAACAAGCTTGGACTCCACCCCCCCAGCTGTATCGTTCACCACATGAATCCATTTTATAAACAGGAAGAAGCCCTTCTAACAAAAAACAAATAATTCAAATAAAAAAAAGCTTCTGGAAAATTCCAAGTCTGGAATGTGGAATGGAAAAACAAAAACCAAGGAAGTCCCAAAATGCTGTCTTTCACACATTTTTCTCCTGGTCCTGCTGGCTCAGTCCACCTCAGAAAGGGTCTATGTACAGATCCTGGGGAAGACGCAATGATCTCTTCATAAAATCCGCTTTACGCTTTCCGATCCCGGTAAAATTCTAGTGTGGATGATGCCACTCGCCAACTGTACTGGGGTTCCCAAACCTCAGCACACAAGGAGCTGCTGGGGTCCAAGCAGGAACTGCAATCCTGGCAAATTTCAGGGTTACTGCAGGCGCATGTTGACGTCGGTGAAGGACACGCCTCTCCTCCGATCAGAACTGAACTTCCTGCACGTGGCAGGACAGCTTGAGGTGGAATGAAGGGCTGGAGCCCGGCTGCCCTTCCTCTCTCTCCCCATGTTGTCGCCACGAGTCGAGAAGGTAAAGACGTAACTGGCGATTCCACATTGGGACGGTAAGAGAACAAAACAAAAAAAACAAAAAACAACTGGTGGTCCTAATTTTTTTTTCTAAAGATAGAAAGACAACACTACCAGGCCTGCACAGAAAGCGGGAGGGACTTCCTGTCCCTTTACCTTGATGGACAGGAACTCGGTGATGAGTGGCAGGAAGACCATGTCCTCGCTGTCCCACACCTGCTTGCCGTTGATCTCGATTCGGCCCCTCAACTTCCACCGCTGGCGCCCGTATTTCATGAAGATCTGAGAAGGTCAGAGGTCAACCACTGTGTCACAGCCTGGTACTTCCACACAGCAGTTTCACTATCGACTAAAACCAGAGGCATGCAAGCTTCCGAGGTTTCATTTAAATCCCTCAGATCTGTGACATTTATATTGGACTAACGACACTTCAGCCCTCCAGTAGAGGAGCTGGAGACCCTGTTGTAATAAAAAAAATTTGGGGGGATTATAACGTTAATTCAAAACAAAGTTTACTGAAATCCATTCATATTCTGTTTTTTTTTTTCTTCAGGAAAAAACATGAACCAGCCCTATTACATAGTAAACTACCAGGCTCGTGAGTCTCTTTTAATCCAAGAGAAATACTGCACTCGAGTTTGAGACGATTTTGTCGACAAATACTACTTAACTCTGCATGCAGATCAAGCCGTAACATTTCTGTGGTGAACTGTCTGCTGCCCAACCTGTGCATCACAGTACATTAGTCATTACAGCGACTAGTGAGAAGGAAGAGCAGCTTCACATCGTAGTTCTCGTGAACTTTCACTCTCGCCTGTGGTAGGACCAGCAGTTTGCGACAGTATGGCGACAAAACAGTCCTTCCACAAAGTTCACCATTTTGTGCTTAATTCGGAATCTATAAAACTTTGCAATAATGTCAATTTATTTTGCGATAGAAATTGAATAACCGGTCTGAGAAATTGGGACAGCAGTTCCCTTTTAAGCAGTGCTGTAAAGTAAATGTAATAATCTGACATTTAAAAAAATCTTCTTATGTTCTTTCTAAAACTGCAATCCTAGTCCCAGCCCCAACCAGAATCCAACCCTAGACCTAAAATCAGGCCCTAATCCTTGGTCCAGCTCTGACACTAGCCTGTACCCAACCCAAAACCCCAGCTAGCACAACACTAAACCCAAGAAAGGTCCAGAAGAGGGATACGCATCATCAGATCTGCCGCGGTGTAGCTGGTCCTCTTACCTCATACTGGTCACCAGCGCACAGCCTAGCGAAACCGGCAAGCCCTGGAATAGAGGAAGGGCAGACAGTGAGACACCGCCCCGATATCAAACACACCAGCCAACCCTACGCACACTGGCATCCTTGTTCATCTGCGCCCCGACATCAAACACACCAGCGCGCGCCGCCATCCTCGCTCATCTCCTTACAAGATCCTCCCATTAGGGCAGGAGGCACTTCTTTTCACACTTCTTTTCACAAGGAGTGGTAGGAGTCTGGAACAAGCTTCCCGGCAATGTTGTTTTGTTGAAGTCAATACCCAGACCAAGTCAAATTAGATGATCTGTCCATACGCTGGCTAATTACCACATTATCAAGAATCTAATTTCTCTTTTCTCAATCTGGGATGCTCTACTTTCTAATAAAACTACATAAGGAAAAGAGAAGAAAGACAATTAGGAAACCCATTAAAAAGCTGAAAATTAGTTTCACTTTGTATCTAAAGGGCTGAGAAGTTCCCTCTTGTGCCTTGTTAGTGCCTGGGCGGAACACTGACTGCAGCTGTCATAATGACTGGAGATGGAGATGGGGGCACCTCTGCCTTCAGAATCAGGGCTCCCCAATTTCACCCTGTCCGGGAAGAGTGACCCCCTATCCTCTGCACGGCTAGATTTAACGTCTCCACTTTCTGTGGCAGCAGCAGTCGCTTTGCCCCTCCCACACAGGGCCGCCGTCCTTTATCTAGGCCAGGCCACATCCCCCAGGGCAAGGAGTCACAGCTGGACGGCGCTGGAAAAATATTTTTATAAGACAGGGGGCTGGCTTACACTGCGAAGGGATGCGAGCCGGTCTATTCACAAATTGTTCTTATCCGAGCCACCGTGACCGTAGCAGAACATTTCGATTTTATTGTTCAGATTTAGGACAAAAACAAAAACAAGGAAAATTCCTGGAAGAAACTTGAAGGGGAAAAAAGTGAAGCCGGGATAATTTAAAAAAATACTACACGGTCTCAGTCGCCACGAAAAGGGTGACATGTAAGCACATGTCTCGACTAGTTCGAGGTTTTCACTAGCCCCTGTTAAAAAGGTTAATGAATGGGGGAAACATTTCCAAAGCGACTCCCAGACTTCATGACAGTATTCCGGTTCCCTATTTGACTTTTCTTTCCCTTTCTTCTGACACACTGCTGAATTCCCCCGGTCTGCGCCAGTGCTGGAAGGGAGGGTCCTTCCTGGGGAGGGCAGTGCTGGGATCCGCCCAGCCCCGAGGACTCGGCTTCCTTCCACCATGTGGGAGCCCATCTTGGTTGCTAGGCAACCTGCAATCCCCACTCCCGCCACTGGCTGGACGTTCCATGACCTCACGGCTGTGCAGGATGGGCAGGCCGCCGATGGGCTTTCTCGTCACCTCTCCTGGATTGTTCACGGCTTGGCGGTGCCTGGACCTGGTATTTTACTCCTGCCGCTGTGCCATCGGGGTCAAATTCCCCCGGGGGTGTCGTCAGGACCGTGACGGCGCTAGCGCCCCAGACACGGCTCACGGACTTACCCTTCATCTTCACGTGGAACTCTCCCAGCTGGCTCTCCAGCTCGCTCTCCAGCATGCACATGTTCTGTACGGAGAGGGAAAACACCCCAGTTAAGGACAGACACTTTTTTTTTTCCCCCACTGGGCTCACTTGTCAGGATTCTCGCGAAGCCTGGAATGCCTCTCCTACACTGGCACCAGCCAGCCTATCACAAGGCCGGCTGTGGTCCGAAGTGATCTGAGGGAGTAAAGCACTGTATATGGAGGAGGTAAGGGCAGAGCTGACAGGAATCAGCATGGAGGCCCCCACAAACACGCAGGTGGACTTTGACCACGACCGGCTAAGCTCAACTGTCCCTCTCCAAGAGGGGTTCGAGGCGGAACAAGGTGTTGAGGCTGGGACTATTGAGAGACGGGACCCAACAGGAATTATGGGTCAAATCTCTTCCTCTCTTGTGCAAAGGCATAAGGAAATAAACATACGTTTCCAATGAACGCGTGTGTGCAAATATTATTAAATAACGCAAAGACAGACAAACACAGTTCTGTCAGCTCAGTCTTTCCTCAGACAAGCTGGCTGTCACAGTCAGAGTGGGGCGTTAGTGTTGCAGACACAAGTCAGTATACACCAGAGGCTGCCTGTTCTTGCCATAGCAGGAGTGTGGTGTGACCAGCATACTACTTGTTTGACCGTTGGATGGTATATAATCTGGGAGAGGCCCCCACCATAGTCTGACGCTGGAGTGCACTAATGCGTGCAATGAGCCTGAATCTTTAGAGCCCTAAAAAAATTAATGTAGGTAAAATACTTGATGGAAACAGGCCTGTTTACTAGTTTAACAGAAGGTAAAGATAACAAAAAGCTGTCTTTGACTATAGACTGTGACATGCTTTCATGGATTTATCCTGATGAACTGGGGGAAAACTGATCGCAATCCTTGGTCAGGGAAGCGCTTGAAATGGGGCACATCTGAACAACCTGGACAGGAAACAAGCTCAGGGATTGTTTTATGTCAGCTCGAAGTATCCAAGTACAGGATGAAAAAGCACTCCCGTATTAAAACTGTCGAGTTCAGGGGTACGGATTCCAATCTGAACGGAACATGATTTGAACTGTAAATGACAGAGTTATTAAGGAATTGATTAAGTTTTGGGAACTGTTCTAGTCCCGGGGCTCAAGAAGAACTGTCGGGTGTGTGGGTGTGGGGTGCCCTGGTCGCCCCGCCTCACCTCCGTGTACTCCTTGTAGCCCTTGTTGGCCTCGGACAGGCTCTCTCGGGCCTCGCGGCTGCCCGGGGAGGCGGTGTAGGCCTTCACCATTTTGTTGGCCCCATCCCTCAGCCGGCGCTGCATGCAGTAGGCCTCGTACAGCTCGTCGATCTGAAACGCAGTCGGGCCGGCGCGTCAACACCGCGCTCCGCGTGGAAGGAGACCCAGCCAGAGGTAGGGCTGTACCCCCGGTTTCACCCGAACACGCAGAAGAGAGACTTCTCCAGCCTGAAAAAGCCCAGCTGCAGGCATTTCATCGCCCTGTATATACAACAACTCCTTCCTGCTGTGGGGTTTTGTTGTTTTTAATTGCGTAAGCTTTTAACGGGACAATATTTAGACAGGGTTTTCACATGTAATCAATATTTACCAACAGGGGTCACAAAGGGGTTGAAAAGACTCATTAGTCAAAGCAAACCGGAAAGCCAAAACAGGCAACAGACTTTGCAGAGAACAGAAAAGATGCCTGGTCAGGACTGGGTCAGCTTGAGAAGCCTCACAGAGCAATGTGTTCCTCTCAGGAGATAAAGCCTACAAAAGCACTAGGATTTGTCAAAGTGGATGTACCAAGATTAAAAATGAATGAGTAAACAGAGAAGTGTTTTCATTCTAAAACACCCATTTTCTAGAAGTCTTCCCGAAGAGAGATTTTATTAGCAAAATGCATTTTCTCTCTTAACATTGCACTTCCCTACAGCTTGTGTCCATCCTTTTCCATTTAAAGTGCCATTCTCCATGCTATTTTCTCTCCTTCAGTCCAGGTCCCTGAATTACCTGGAGGAAAGTGATCCATTTCTGAGCCTCTGAAATCACCCACTACCTGTGCATAACCTGAAATATTCATCTCCAAGTCTCCTTTGGGATTTCAGAGAGTAATCTTTTTTTCTTCAATGAGCCGGAGTTCCAGCTCTCTTCTCACGAAACCTGATCTTTACCATCCAGACTCCCCCCCCCCCCCCGCCTTCCTTAATAACTTATCCAGAGAAAAAGAGCTGTTCTTCCCAGAGACTGGGGAAGCAGTCCATAAAAATACTTTATTCGGGGAAACTTCAGATGCTGCTGAAGTGATCCTGCCTGCTGGCCCTTGCCCTCATCCCTCTGCAGGACTGAGGGAATGTCATGCACTTTTCTTGCAAACAGCTGTGGTTTTATCGTATTGTCCCTGAGCCACTCGCTTCAGAAAAGGCACCTACTTCAAGTCAGGTAAATATTCACTGGACATCCAGAGACGCTCAGAAAAACACCAGATGTTGTACGGTATATAAACAATGCAGAATAAAAATGTCTGATTGCTCCTCCTTCCTGAGATCCTCACGTAAAACCTGCTGAGTTCACATGGAGGGATTTACTTGAGACTGTGGACAGCAGTGTCTCTCCGTATTAAGGTAGTTAAGTAAAATTAGAGAAACCAGATTCCCAGTGTCCAGTGAAGGCAGCCACATGTTTCAGATAAGAATGTAAGAATGGTTACAATCAACAGGAGGACCTTCAGCTCATTATATAACCTGTTATATAACTTTTTTGGGGAGAACCAATTAAATCTCAGCACTGCAACAGCAGAACTGCAGTCCCCCCTGAGCAATTAAAATTGCCCTTACGCAGGGCAACAGCATGGAGCAGTTTTCAAGGTTCTGGAGCACACAACTAGAAGATTGTGGGTTCAATCCCCAGGTTGTACTCTGGACAAAAGCACCACACCCAAATGGTTCCAGTAAAAAAAAACCCAGCAGTATAACTGGCTGCAAACTCCAGTTTGCCAAAAGCATAAGCCAGAGAAATTAATAGTAGTATGATGATCTCTGGAGAAGAAGCAATTACTGTCACTTTCCCCTTGGTATACAAGACTGGGCTTTTACTAGACAGGTCTTGGACTCACAGGACCCTGTTGCAAATAACCCACAAACACCTGCAGTTCCTTCAGTGCAGAGGCAACTGCAAGGACCAGAAAGACACAACAAAGCTCTTTCATGTTTACCACATCTACAGCTCTGGTTCTCCAATCAGCTCCCTGCCCATCTGGTAGTGCTTTAGTGGCTGTCAGAGTACTTGAACTTGAAAATACTAAATCCCGCTGACAGCGTTTCTGAGAACTGCTGTCTCGTTCTCTTAACTGTTCCAGCTACCATACGCCACCTGGTGTAAGAGAACTGAACTCAGCTACAGAGACGAGACCTGGGAAAACTTTAACAGAAACATTAGTCTGTGGGAGAAGTGGACACGGATAACTCCACCCCACCTGGTGCACACGTTTGACTCAGGAAGCTCACTGACTCGGACACACTTCTGGCATCCAGCTGCTCTTACCTTACTCTGGTGAAACTCCAGCCTGCGCATGAACCTCTCAATCGCCTTCACTTGCTGTTGAAAGCAAACAAGAGTTACCATCGAGACAGCCCAAAACCAACCCTGACCACCCCCGGAGAAAGGAAAATGCACGAGGAGCCCCCGGAGCACCCCACACGAGGAGCCCCGGCAGCACCCCGCACGAGGAGCCCCGGGAGCACCCCGCACGAGGAGCCCCGG
This sequence comes from Lepisosteus platostomus, assembly GCF_059453375.1. Classification (NCBI taxonomy): domain Eukaryota; kingdom Metazoa; phylum Chordata; class Actinopteri; order Semionotiformes; family Lepisosteidae; genus Lepisosteus; species Lepisosteus platostomus. The sequence goes on from NC_142630.1 coordinate 14,371,463, forward strand.
GAGCACCCCGCACGAGGAGCCCCCGGGAGCCGGCCGCACGAGGAGCCCCCGGGAGCCGGCCGCACGAGGAGCCCCCGGGAGCCGGCCGCACGAGGAGCCCCCCGGAGCATCCCGCACGAGGAGCCCCCCGGAGCACCCCGCACGAGGAGCCCCCCGGAGCACCCCGCACGAGGAGCCCCCCGGAGCACCCCGCACGAGGAGCCCCCCGGAGCACCCCGCACGAGGAGCCCCAGGAGCACCCCGCACGAGGAGCCCCCCGGAGCACCCCGCACGAGGAGCCCCAGGAGCACCCCGCACGAGGAGCCCCCCGGAGCACCCCGCACGAGGAGCCCCAGGAGCACCCCGCACGAGGAGCCCCAGGAGCACCCCGCACGAGGAGCCCCCGGAGCACCCCGCACGAGGAGCCCCCGGGAGCCGGCCGCACGAGGAGCCCCCGGGAGCCGGCCGCACGAGGAGCCCCCGGAGCACCCCGCACGAGGAGCCCCGGGAGCACCCCGCACGAGGAGCCCCCAGGAGCACCCCGCACGAGGAGCCCCGGGAGCACCCCGCACGAGGAGCCCCCGGAGCACCCCGCACGAGGAGCCCCCGGAGCACCCCGCACGAGGAGCCCCCTGCATTTAGACACAACAGACAATGAGATGCAAACTGAAGAGGAGAGAAAGGTTTAGAAACCCAATTGAAGAAACAGAAGAAACATTCTCACCTTGTCCAGTTCATACAAAAAGCCCTGCAAATGAAACAGAACGAATAAAGTTCTTATTAAACAGAAAAACAAAAACAAACACACAGATAAGCAGCACTGAACTGGTCCTGTTTTAGGCTCTCAGGCAACACAAGGTAAATTGTATAAATCTGTAGACGAGAAACAATTTCAGCGAATTGCAACGGTTATTTTAAAAGTATATTTTTAAACATCAGCTGAAAATCGAACTCGGCCCAGCTGTTCTTCCTGTACAATGAGACAGCAGGAGGGGATAAAGGACTTCACTTACATTCCTGTTCAACTCCAGGGTGCTCGGATGTGCTCTGAGCAACGAAGTGGTGGCACACGCTTAACACAAAACGTACAACCCTGAGCAGAAAATCACTGTGGAAGGAGTCTGTCCATCCAACGGACACGAATGCAGACATGCGAGCAAGGCTAGAGCTAGCGGGGGCGTGTGGGGACTCACCAGCCGGGAGTTCCTCTTGGACTCCCTCATCTGCCGGCTCAGGCTGTCCAGCTCCAGCTGGTGGACCTGCAGGTAGGCCCTGAGGGGGACAGCCACCAGACACATCAGTTCTCAAACAGGAGAGACGTCTCCGGGTTGACAACAGAAACAAAACTGGCCCTGGCTCTGCGACCCCAGCTCCACCCCCAACCCCCCCTTCTTTTCATCAGGGCCTGCAGGGCAAGTTACATGGGAGGGAGTTCATGCAGGAGCTGTGCACCCACGCGGGCTGGGCCGCGCCCGTCCGGTCAGCAGGGTCCACTCGCCAGGAAATCAAGGAAAACGTTTTATTTTTCTGTTCACTGGCACGCCGAGGTTGTTAAAATGAATAAAAAACAATCCCTTAAAAAAGACCCTGAAAGCTCCATGTGTGTTGGAGACATTAACTGCGCTGTGGAACGGCGCACTGCGAATGGGGCGGAGCTACACTGTAAAGGGGGCGGGGCTGTTCTGCGAAGGGGGCGGGGCTCCATTCTTACTGCAGGCCTCTCTTCAGTGCCTCGTAGACCTCATCCAGCCGCTCGGGCTGCGGGACCTTGGGGGGCGGAGACTTGGTAGACAGGGTGAACATCCTGCTGCTGCGCGAGGGCGTCCTTCTGGGGCACGCAGGGGTGCTGAACACCGACAGGTTCCTGCCCCGAAACAAAGCACAGGTCAGCAGCTCCACACACGCGCCACACCCCACCCTCACCCCCAGTGGCCACCCAGGCCCTCAAACCCACAACGCCCATCGGCTGAAATAGGTAAAACACTGTTTCAAACAGCGCGTTCTTGTCTCTCCCCCTTTCATCCTGAAAGAAATATGGCGATTCTAGTCAAGAAGGAAGAGAGCCATCTACTGCTCCACGAAAACCGATACCACTAGCTCTTAACCTGGTCATTGCCAACTAGAATTCAGAAAAGGATTCAAACAATTCTCCGAGCTCGAGCTCAGAACATCTCAAAGTCCTATTCCCAGCTCTGCCGCTGTTGTGCACCATGTGCAGAAGCTGCCTCATGTGCACAAAAGCGCGTTACTCTGGTTTCCTGCAACAACTGGTACTGCTGCTGAGGATCAGAGCCTGCATGCTGCAGCTTTCCGAGCCTCACTTTCCGACGTCCTGCAGCTCGGCCTCCAGAGGGGAGCACCTCCTGGGTCCCCAGCCCACCACAGAAGGGCTCAAGCGCTCCACTCCCCAGTCCTAGGGCAGGATGGGTGCTCTGCTGGCGTCAGAGGGCACCGTGACAACAAGATCGGATCGATGGAGACACCTTCTGTGCCGTCATCCGCCTGGCTTTGGTCAGCACTCAAAATGAGCTGTTTTTACCAAGAAAAGCACGGAGAATGAAATGCCAGAAGCGCAAAAGGAAATTGGTAAATTCCATTGTCAAAAGAGGGGTAAAACAAACGTCGTCATCCTCCAGTCTGGCAGTGACCGACACGGCCTCTGGGTGAGACAGCAGGAAGGGAGCCAGCACCTTCATTCCTCGGCACGAGGACTCGGGAGCTACAGTTCAGCTGCACTCCTCTATTTCTTATACCTCTGCCACTGCAGGGGCCACAGTTACCCCTCTTTCTGCTCCCTCCCATTCCCAGCAGACCAGATTAGCCCGGCGTGCACGCAGGCAGCCAGTCTACTGCTGGACACTTGTCTGCAGGGCTGCTCAGGCCCAGAGGTCTCAGCTGCAGGAGCCGCAGGCTCATGTACTCGAGAGAGAGCACAGTGCAGCAAGAGCAAACAAAACACAGAGAGGCGCGTCGGACCAACAATTAAAAATGCTTGTCAAACAACACTGTGATCATTCTCTACAGTGTCCTGCTATTTAAAGTTAAATTACAGGACAGTCTGCAAAGGATTAGAGCTGTAAATATGGACTCTTCATCCAGATCTCCTGGGTGTAATTTGCTTTGTTCTGGGAGGGTTGAAAGGGGCTTGTTGGTGAAAGCAAAGGGCATGTGAAACCCATTTGTTTTCAATTAGGATATTTAACTCCCTGCTCATTTTTCTCTCTGTAGAATCACATCGGCTGCAGTTTTTCGTGTTATCCAAGGTTTCTCCAAACAGCTTTGTAGAGTAACAAGTGATAACCGAGTTCCTAAGACAAACACGGTAAGTTTATTTTCCTTAACTGACCCCTGGCCGTCCTGGTGTGGGAACAGGAGCTGTGCAGATTAAGCATAACAGGAAAGACATCCACTTCACAGCACTACAAAAATACCAGCATACCAATTTTCCCCATCACGGATGGAGGACACTCCAGTTGCACTCTCCAGTGTTTCCTGCTCTCTATTTCTTATGTCTCTGCCTTCCATTGGACCAGAAAATGGCTCTCAATCATTACTCAAGTTTTAAAACGTGACATTACATGAAAAACAAACAACATTCAATCTAGAGAAATGATGTTGGTTCTCATGAAGTTTTTCAAGTAGTGAAATGAAACAGAACCCCCCATTCTTTTGATTGAAATCAGAAAGCTTTCCGCAGAATACAAGACCAGCGACACAGAAACATTTTTCTCCCAACAAAGTTTCAATTAAGCCAGCCTCCAGGGTTGTTGGGAGTGAATCTAGCTTCCTTCCTGTACATTTATCGAAAAGCATGGCTGTGTCTGAGCTATTAAGAATAAACCAGACTGATCTTTTCCATCATCTGCTTTCAAGCCATCGACCGTGGAGAAAGAGACAGCAGCTAACAGGAAATGGATGGCGTGGGCTCTGTAGACTTCCTGTCAGGTGTGGCTTGCTGTCAGGGTGTAGGCTTAGTTTTAAATACCCACATCTTTACTCCAGACGCTCAAAGTTAATGTCTGTGCTATAGCAGCATGAGAACAAATGTTTTTGTTTTTTCTCCTGCAGAGTCTGAATTGAACTTTACTTTTAAGAGCTCAATATATACAACAACAAATAACACCAGAAAATGAATATGCTTTTCATCCGAATTCTTATATTCTTGTAGGTGCACATTTCCTCATTCTCCCCCGTGTGAGACTGTGGGATTCAGAGCTGAGATGTCACCACAGAAATCACACCTCACCCCAGGATCAGTTACACTACATATCATACTCAGAGGAAATTTAATACAAGGTTGTCGGTGTCAAGAACAGTAAAAAGAAAGGACCCCAAAGAACCCTTGGTGAAAGTCTTAATTTAATCTACGACACTGCACACACCGTCTGAACCTGTAAAGGAGGATTACTCAAATCTTTATAACAAGTGTTGCAGTCAAGCAAATGCAAACTGACTTGAAATCAGAACTCATTTGTTTTTAATCACATGTTCCAAACGTTTTTACTCTTGCACTTCTATTCTATTCACTATTCTAAACCAAATGGCCTTGTGGAGATGCTCACATCAACAACGTGATTATAGAAAGTGAAGTGGGCTGGATTGTGTGTTTACATGCGTGTACAGAAAGTGAAGCGAAGTGGGCTGGATTGTGTGTTTACATGTGTACAGATAGTGAAGCGAAGTGGGCTGGATAGCCCTCACTGACCTGTAAGGCTTGTCGTGGGAGGAGTTGACTCCGGCAAACGACTGACTCCTAGTGATGGGGGTGGAGAGGATGCGACGGGATGGGCGCACCGAGAGGGACATCGTGGACACAGCTCTGGAAGGACTCCCTGTGGGACAGGAGAAGACAGACAAGAGATCATGGGTCCGCAGTCCAACACCAACGGGGATCAACAGCAGGAAGATCCAGAGGCAGCTGAGACTCATTCCCTCCCTACAGTCACCCACTCCACAAAACAGCAGCCCTCTGACCAGGTCATTTCCACCTTGAACACATACAGAGAACAACTGGTGACAGTCTAGATTTGTATTACTTTCACAGATGGGTCCTTATGAAGACGTTTCTAGCAGTCACAATTATAGACCACCAGTCCTGCCCAGCATTTTCATCTGTGACCTTATGTATGCTGGGATGCTACTTAATGCATTAACCACACCTGTGTGGAAGACCTAGCTCTCAGTAACCTTGGTGTCCCCCTTTTACTCAGGTGTTTCCATGTTTTTGTCCACTACCTGTATGATGACTATAGCCAGGAGCAAACCCAATGAAGCCGATACCTCTTCTGCACAGGAGGCCTGCCAAAGGCTGTGAAACCACACAGCAGAGCTGTCAGAAATGCACAGATGAATCACCAGTGATCCCTTCCATAGTCCTCTGAGTGACGTTCCTGCATAATAAGCTTGCTTTAAGGGAAGATCTCATTTCACCAAGTAAGCCCTTTCAAAACAACTGCTCATTGGCTGTGATGAGCTGGAAAGCTCCCACTTCTCAGTACTGTACTCAGTCTGCTGGAGGAATGAAAGTGAAGCACCTTACTTAAGGGTACAACAGCTGCACCTCACCTGGGATTTGAACCTGTGAGCCCCCCCACCTCCCCACCTCCCCGTTTGGACATTTAGACTGCTAACCGCTACTCCACATTTCTGCTTAATTTTTAAAATATTGTCTATATTCTTGGGAGTTTCTCAACAACAATCCTTTCTTACAGCCTCAGAAAACAAAACAAAAGCTTAGAATCCCAGACCAGCTATAAATAGACATTAGTCATAACAGGTTCTGAAAGCCTCCAAAACTGTCCGAATGAAGCCTCTCTTAAGTGCAGATCCTTCACAATCTGTGAATCTGAAACACTTCACTGACAGAACCACTTATGAGCCAGTGTCTGCCGAGGCTCGTGCACTGGGTCGGGGCCAGTGTCTGCCGAGGCTCGTGCAGCGGGTCGGGGCCAGTGTCTGCCAAGGCTCGTGCAGCGGGTCGGAGCCAGTGTCTGCCGAGGCTCGTGCACTGGGTCGGAGCCAGTGTCTGCCGAGGCTCGTGCACTGGGTCGGAGCCAGTGTCTGCCGAGGCTCGTGCAGCGGGTCTGAGCCAGTGTCTGCCGAGGCTCGTGCAGCGGGTCTGAGCCAGTGTCTGCCGAGGCTCGTGCAGCGGGTCGGAGCCAGTGTCTGCCGAGGCTCGTGCAGCGGGTCGGAGCCAGTGTCTGCCGAGGCTCGTGCAGCGGGTCGGAGCCAGTGTCTGTCGAGGATCGTGCAGCGGGTCGGAGCCAGTGTCTGCCGAGCCTCGTGCAGCGGGTCGGAGCCAGTGTCTGCCGAGCCTCGTGCAGCGGGTCGGAGCCAGTGTCTGCCGAGGCTCGTGCAGCGGGTCGGAGCCAGTGTTTGCCGAGGCTCGTGCAGCGGGTCGGAGCCAGTGTCTGCCGAGCCTCGTGCAGCGGGTCGGAGCCAGTGTGCGGTGTGTCAGGTAAGAATCTGTGCGAGCTGGAGCAGCTGATCGCCCCTCAGGGTGAGGGTTACAGTCCGACTCCTGGGCTCCTGGTCTGTTCCTCAGCCTTCGGATGGCGGGACACAGGTCTCGCTAGTGCTTCTGCAAGTTCCTTTTTCCAGGAGCTACCCTGCTTTGCTGCTTTCAGGCCGGAAAGGATCAATACTCCAGATTTAGCACCTTCTTTCTCCTCTTCCTCTGTGCACAGAGTAACAGGTTCTCCTTCGCTGCATAAACAGAAGCCATGCATGCTTCAGTGCTCCAGCCAAGTCAATGTGTTAAATGCTTTCAGTTTGATAACAATGTCGACTGAACCCTGTGTGACGGCGTCCCGTGGAAGCAGAGATGCAGGAAACAGTCACATGCCCCGGCAGCTGACTTTGAACAGAGTACCATGGAATAACACAGACTTCCCCCATGCTTCCCGCTTAGAGCCGAGCGGAGACACAAACAGCTGACAGCTCAAGGCTGGGAAACCAAAACAGAGAAGTTTAACACACTATACAGCTAACAAACCGCTAGTGTGTACAGGCAATAGGTTTTCCTCTTCAAAAAAAAAGGGCCATTAGTTACCATCCATGGCTTTATTAGACTTGAGAATCAACATGTGAACCCTGTTTTCCCAAGCTATATAAACTGCACTAGCACCATGGCATCTCAGTTCATCTGACCCTTTTCAATTTACTCACAGCATTCCAGCGCACACACTGGGGGCCATTGTTAGAACACCCCCCCGAAGCCCACAGCGACGTCGCCGCTGCAGGAATTCAGGAACAGAGCGCTTACTGTCCGAACACTGCGGGAAGACAGTGGTTCGTGTTGCTGGAAAGAGCCCCCCAGCTACACCGAGTTACCCGAGAGGGCTGGATCCGGCAGGCGAGGTGCACAGTGCGAGTTCGGAAGTGAAGGAGTTCCTCACGGGGGTCTTATTTTACTCTTGCCTTCATCATCACATTGTGAGGGGGTCTGTCCCCAGCGCTGCACAAACTGACTGCCTCCGGGTGGGAGGAAAATCATCTCCACTTTAAACGCCTCAGCACTCAGCTGTGCTCGGGGCGACCCGGTGGAACCCCAGGGTCCGGCCAGCAGCAGTGCAGTAGGGGAAGGGTTCAAAAGCGACTGGGCCCCATTTTTCGTGACCCAAAAAATGCAGCATAAGCATTTCAAATTTATGACAGGAGAATGGAGACACTATATTCCAATGAAGGTAACCAACACACTGTAAATCCTGCCAATAGCTCATTTCTGACCTTGCGCCTCCTACCACGGCCCCCCACACTGGCTGAAGAGAGAGGGACCTCCCCCACCTCACACCCCCTGCAGAACAGCTGGGCCCTGCCCCCGGTCAGGGCGCCCTCTGCTGGTGGCCGGGAGAGGGGCGGTCTCCAAGGCGGCTTGCTCTGGGGTCACCGCAGGGCCCAGCTGACGCGCCCAGGAGTGGGGCCGGGTGACTCAGCCCCCAGGGAGAAGCGGGGCGGGCATGTGAGTGCGAGATCCGCCAGGGGCCAGCCGAGGGCACCCGCCGCCCGCTGCGGGCAACCTCCTTTCGCAATTCCAGCCCCGACGAGCTGGAAAAGGGAACTTGCTCAATCGTTAACTTTACACAAGCTGCGTATCCACCTGCTCACCACGTCGTACGTTACTTCAAGAAATACACTTCTGTTACAGGGCTATGCATCGATGGGCTGCCTGTTCTTTGTGTAGGATTACAGAACAAGAATGATCTTGTTCTCCCAATGTCGGGTTAATAATTATAATAATAATAATTGCTTATATAGCACTTTTCTGGACACTCCACTCAAAGAGCTTCACAGGTAATGGGGATCCCCTCCACCACCGCCACCAATGTGCAGCCCCACCTGGCTGATGCGACAGCAGCCATAGTGCGCCAGTACACTCCCCACACACCAGCTCTCAGTGGGGAGGAGAACAGAGTGATGAAACCAATTCATAGAGGGGGATTATTAGGAGGCCATGATTGGTAAGGGCCAATGGGAAATTTGGCCAGGATGGCAGGGTAACACCCCTACTCTTTTCGAGAAACGCCCTGGGATTTTTAATGACCACAGAGAGTCAGGACCTCGGTTTTACGTCTCATCCGAAGGACGGCGCCGGTTTACAGTATAGTGTCCCCATCACTATACTGGGGGTGAGCGCCCCCTGCTGGCCCCACTAACACCTTTTCCAGCAGCAACCTTGGTTTTTCCCAGGAGGTCTCCCATCCAGGTACTGACCAGGCTCACACCTGCTGAGCTTCAGTGGGTTGCCAGTTGTGAGTTGCAGGGTGATATGGCTGCTGGCTGTCTTCTTAACTGCTTCCAGTCATTTCCAGTCATTAAGAATTGAGGGACCCTGTTCTGGATGTGCTGGAAGTGACTGGAGCAAAGGAACGGACTACAGCACAGCAAAACAAACACATTCAGTTCCTACAGCAGGCAGGGCCTGCAAGCGAAGAGTGAAGACAGCTGGGCCAACAACTCTCTGCACCAAGAGATTACGCCCCGCTGGGGGCTTCAGACACTTCCTCTTTCTTCTCTTTTTAAGGGAGCCATCACAGAAAAAGGATGATCAGCCTTCTAAAATGACGAGCCGAGTAGCAAAGCATTTATTTGGCTGCAGTTCCTTGGAGTCCCTGCAGAATCCACTGTTCAGAGCACAAGCAAGGCGAATACACAATCCAGCTCATTAATTCACAAATATTGACTTAACACGGCGGTCACTGCCGGATCGCTTCCAGGACACACGAGTTAGACAATCACAGGTTTTTTCCGAACTGACTGGAAGCAGTTAAGAAGACTAGAATAACTCCCTTTGATTATTGTATGGAAACCTGGAAATCCCACAAGATTCCCAACGCTATTTTTTAAAACAGCATTTTTCTTTAGTAGAAAACCACCTGGACTTCACGACACAATTACATTTCGCTTCCTCCCTGGAAACGTCTTCTAATCACAGATTATAGGTGCCTACAGGTTTTACAAAACCCATCCACACTTTGAAAGACAGAAGTGCGTTTGTGCTGTACCCTCTCTCCAAAGCAGTACAGAAGCACCGCAGCCAGTGGCAAGTGCAGTTGAACTCCATGACTCTGAAAACCTTCACTGCCATCATTTTTTAAATCTAAATTGCAGTATGTATTCAATTCCAAGCCGACGGGCAGCCAGAGAACAGACCTGGTTCAGTCCACCAGCTCAAAAACCGCCACGCTCTGGGTAGCTCGTCTCCGACAGGTCTGGTAACCCTGCAGTGTTCTGGAAAGACCAGCACCACAGATTCAACTCAGCGATCTGTGCCGCAGCTGCTGGGAACTGGGAAACAAATCCTGGAGGTTTCTGTCCCCTTCCATGCCATTCACCCCCAGCCAGCACTCCGAAGTGTCCCGCGCGGAAACAACACGTCACGTTGTTCAGCCCCCCTCCCACCCGGCTCAGCGGCTGCCCTGTTGCTTTTCCAGAACAATCCCAGTGTTTTCCCACAAAGCCGCATGAAAGAGGATGGCACACCCTGTGTCGCACGCTTAGCTCTTTCCCGAGTTTCCACCGCCCTCCCGAGGTTCGGAGGCGGCAAAGGCCTTTTCGTCCTCTCCGGGCCGAGCCCTGCTGCTCGCCGGGCTTTCAGTCCCCCCCACGGCTAACGCAGGGGGGGGAAGAACAACCTGTCCGGGAATAAACAATGCAGAACAATCCCGCCGCCCAGCAGCCGGTGGTGAAGGGCGGCTCTGTCCTTCAGGCACTCTCTCGCACATTCCAGGCATTGTGGGGATAGTCGGGGCCTGGTACCGCGGAGATGCTTTTCCACGTTCCTTCCGAGCGCAGGCAGGGGAGGATTCAGGGGGGAGGGGGCTGGGGTGTCGTGTGACGATGCTGTCAGACACGCCAGGCGGCCTGGGGTGAAACTAGCAGAAAACACAGAGCGCTGGTGGACCCCAGTGCCACTCTCACTGAAATACGCAGCGTCGCAAGGCATCTTCACAACAGCACGGACAAATCACGTTCACAGCTGTTGAAGTACGAGAAGAATGAATATATTGATGAGCGCATTCTCGGACATTCTAGTTCAAAGACTGGGATCACTGTATTTGTAACCTCAGCGACATTTCGTTGCTTTCACAGGTTTCATTATTGAACCCGGGGCCTTTACATACTGTAGCGTATCATTTTGAAAATTGCTTAACACAGAAGAGATCCTGTGTCAAGACATGTCTTCAGCTAGAGCCCGGCGATAATTCGATAACGATAATTATCGCGATATAATTTTCCTCGATATAATTTTAACAAAAGTTCGATATATATGTTTACGCTTTGCGCATGCACACAAAATACTGTGCGAGTCCGCGTGCGTGTTGCAGACCGGGCAGCTAACGGATTTGTTTAATGTTTCTGCCGTTTGGCAAGTGTTCTTAAAATAAAGAGTTGTTTAATTTACCAATTAACTGTCTGGTTCCTTCAGCTTTCACTCAGGAGAAAAAATCTGCCTTTAAACTTGAAAGAAATAATGATTTGACATTTATCGGGATAATTATCGATATCGACTGATATGAAACGTTTTATCGTGATAATGTTTTTGGCCATATCACCCGGCCCTATCTTCAGCACCAGCGAGACAAGAAACCTGCGCCTTCTCAGCCAGGCTGGGTGCACTGGACTACATCAAAACACACACACAAAAGAAATGGATGGGCTACAGATGTGTCTTCACTGAGCACAGCCGCAGAGGCTGGTCTCGGTAAACAACCAGGAAGGAGCGCAGAGCCAACAGAGCCGGGCAGCTCTTCACTGTTCGCAGACACAGCAGAGGTGTTCATCAGGAAAGCAGACTGGATACAGGATACAACGCCACAGCGCCATGCAGGTGTGTCTTACAAGTTGTTTCTCCGACTGCAGTTACAGAAATGCTCTGATGCAATTCAGACTCTTTATAGGGCTGGCAGATTACAGATGACATTTTTCCAATTCTCATGCTGGATATTCTACCAAGTTCATATCACCCATTCAGAATCGGTTTTGCTCACACACTGTCTTTTCGTTACCAGCTAGACTCCCAACTTTGTTGATAACATTGTTGAAGAAAGAGGAACAAAAACAGATGTTACACCCTCAGCAAATATTACACTTGCTCCTTTTCACCACACAGAGCTCAGGTCCCTAAGGCTGGTTCCTACTTGGTAAGCCCAGAGCTGTGAGCACAGTAACGGCACGGGACAGAGAGAGAGAGAGTTGCAAGAGGCAAATCTTGAGTGTCACACTTTGTACTCTGGTGCAAACTTCCAGCCAGATCGAAGCACCGATACCGATGTGTTGTGCCGAGTCAGAAAGGCAGCCATCACTTTCCTCTCCTGCGGGAGAGACGTCCCTAGTCGGGGAAAACAAACAAACCAGACCAACCGACAGAGCATTCCTTGCTGGAGTGGACCAGATTGGAAGAAGTCAGGATGTCACTGCAGGGAGACCAGTTAGAATCAGCTCCAAAGCCAGGAGGAGTGGGCATACTGCACCGTCCTCTGGCGGGGTGAAAAGGGGGGTCGGGGGGTTATATGAGGGCAACCTGCAGATGAAGCCCTAAGCCCATCTTCCACACTCCTCCTTGTTCCTCTCTGCACAAGCCTTCCGTTTCCTGTGGGCCAGTCCCGGGAGGGGCTGCGCCTTCCCCCTATTCTCTGAGCTCGGGCCAAGCCCATTCCCTTTCCTGCCCCCGACCCCCCCCTCCGCCCGAGGAGACTCTCGCACCAAGAGCCCGAGAGGGAAGGCCGGTTAGTTAGCTCGGTGCTTCTCGGTCCTGTCCTCTCATCTAACCGCCAGTGCGAAATGACACCCACAACTGATCCATTTACTCGTTTAGGCTTTTCTCTCAACACGCAGGCCTTGGTGTAAAAAATACCGCAGTAGGGTGGCTCTCAGTCCTGGGTCTGGGTAACCCCTGTGCCTGCCTGATTACAAGCCAGCTCCGTTCTTAGTCACAGGCTCGTGTATTTCAGTTCTCTATTTGAGGCCCTTTCAAAATTTGCTTTCAGCTCTTTAAAAGCTGGATGCAGTTTGTGATTTGTAACAATGCTAGTGCGTTTCGGGGCTGCCCCATCCAGGTGCGCCAGCTGAACTATAACCAGCAGGACTTACGCAGAAGGAACAGTGCTGGCTCACTGGCTTGCCCACCTGTGTCTGTTCATCATCAATTCATCACCTATTAAGAGCTGTTTAAAAAGGGAGAAAATTCTTAGCAAGCTGAGGACATACTGCAGAAAGGTCTGCTCATTGAAGTTCTAGGAAATAATGTATTTTTTGGAACCAAGAACCAAGTGCAGAAGACAAGTCTAAAGTAGCCACCAGATCAGTTACAAGCATCAATCAGCACTCACTAAGGGCCCAGCTGACAGAGCAGTCCTCCAGCACCAGGAGCTATGGAGGCACCTCAACTAAATAAGAAGCATCCATCCCAGTCCTCCCTGGACCTGATCCCAGCGCAGGACAGCAGGGGTACACAGAAATTTAGAATTAAAGCACGCACAATTAACCAGAAATGGTTTCTCAACTCTTGCCGAGGCAGAGAGCTGCCGGAGATTGTGAGCGCCCGGGAGGCAGTATATCTTCTTTGGTTCAAGTGAAATATTTAATGACATAACTGATTTGGTGTCTGGCCAAGCCCTGAAAAGCTGAAGGCTTCAAGGCCGCTGTCAAGCACGGAGAGGCCAAGCCGTCTGGCCTCCACCCCCCTTGAAAAAGCAGCTCAGTTACAAGCGCCGTGCAGCAGAAACGTGCGAAGGAGTGGCCTTGGGACCTTTCATAAGCCTTTCTGGGGTTTTTTCTGTGGATCAGAACCATGCACAATTTTTCAGGTTTATACTCCTGAGCAGCATAAAACACAATTAATTGGTTAAGGTACGACCAACAAAAAATAAATCAGAATGCTAGTGTAAGAGCCCCAGGATGTCCTGTTAATCTTCTTTTGGTTTTGTAGCATTAGCAGTTGATTCACAAACAAAAGAGCTGAAAATATTTTTGAGAATTTAGCCCCAGAATGCAGCCCATCAGTGTCAATGTGTTCTCGATACCTCTGCCCTGCCCTCCTACAGAAGAAAGGGGCTGACCTCCAGCCACAGATAGCCAGACTGAGAGGAGGGGGGAGGGTGTGTCAGGAAAAGGTGAAATGAGAGATTTCGTTGCCTCATCCCTGCTGACAGATTACAAGAAGGAGAAATGTGCCTCACAGCCCTTCTGTATTCTGAGCTGGATTAGGAACCCATTTGCAATTGCTCAGCTTCTTAGAAGATGAGATTCAAATCCGCAACCCAGCCTCTCACAAAGAGGGCTTTGTTTCTCCTCAAACCCCAAAAGAGAGAGAACTGGAAACGCCACATACATAAAACATAAACCATGTACTCCCACATACAGCCAACAATGCGACAAAACACACTAACCACAAGCAGAATATCTTCACGTGAATTGTGAGTGATTCACAATTTCACAGCACACTCCAGCACAGAAAAGGGTACGAGCTGGCTGGCTGGTTTGAAGAAAGAGGGACTGGAGGAACTAAGGAAACTGTGGCTCAGTTTTCTTTAAAACTATCTCTGGGATGAAGGAGTGTCTTGTGTCATGAGAACTCAAACAACCTCAGAGTCTTGGATCCAGCTGATTCAAGTCTCATGGGATCCTGCCGTTCGAAAGGATCAGACAGGGGACGAGGGCAAACGGGTTCAGTACCTCTATGTGTGATTTCGAGACCCCAGGACCTGACTTCCATCTCACATTCAGCACACTCTTCTTCTCTAACACTCGCAGAAGGAGAAAGCAGTCGGAGGATAATTATTCAAAGTATTTCCAGACGATACCAAACAGAGGAACAGAGGCCACAGGCTGTGGCAGCAAACTCACAGGATCTTGAACAGAATCACCGAACACAAACACAGCCTGAAATCTTTAAACACGGGATGCCATCTTGCGCTTTCTGATAAGCTTTTTAAAGTCCACGCCGTTCTAGTAGAGATAAAAGATTTCACAACCAAACCAGCTGCTCCGACACTGAAACAAACATTTAAACCAACATGCGAGAAAACGAGAAATCAGAGCCGAACAAAGAGATGTTCAGCTAAGCGCTTTTCAGAGTGTAGGTCCACATCCTTGATTGTTGTGGCATCCTAGTCCTCCATACATGAAACCAAGCAGAAATAGCAGATGACAGGCAGATGTGTACCTCCATATCTACTGTACATCCTTGCAGATAGCTTCCTGCCAGAGCTCCTCCGATTAGAAAGTTCCTGAAACCTCAGCTTCACTTTTCGTCAAATCCCGTCTTCATTGCTGCCCCACGGGGAGGAGAGGAACATCTGGGAGAGCGGCGGAGCTGCCAGGAAATGAGGCTCGCGCAGCTCGAGAGTCTCCTCCTCCCGTTTCCCCTGCGTTTCCCCGGCCCTGACATCACCGTTCCTGCCTCTCCCTCTGCCAGGCGCACAGCGGCCTCCTGGCTCTGCCAGAAACGGAGACGGGGGACCCCCAACACCTCCCACACACCCCGTCGTCTCCAGTTCCCGCATACATCAACACGCCAGCAGGAGAAAAAAAAAGGGCAAATGTACAGTATTACTAACTCCCTGACAACTCCCCTCCCCGGCTCATCTTTCCAGACCCCTGCGGGGGAGAGCAGGCGGGTGAATGTTTAGACAGATGCGGCAGGACTTCGGTGTTTTCTGGAGGGCCCGTGGGCAGTTTCCCATGACCCCCTCTTTCGGACACGCGCCCCTGCGGGGTTCTCTCAGCCGAGGGTGGGGTTTCACGATCTCGAAGGCGACCTTCTCGAGTGTGTCAGCCCCACCCTCACCTCGGAAGGTGAAGAGAGAGCAGTTTCAATGCGATTCGGAAGAGGTCTTTCACGCAGAAACACACATCTCTCGCCACCAGCGTGCCCCTAAACCAAAGCTGTTTCGACTGTTTTTTACAGAAATACACAACAGCTTATCTTGAGTCCAACTCCGTGTGCTATCTTCAGGATGAAAACACCAGGCATTATGAGAGAACAGCTTATAGGTCCAGATTTATCCGCTTAACAAATCCAATTCAAGTCCTCAACACCTACATATCAGCAAAAAGCATTGTGAAAATTCATTTGTGTGTCTGTTACACCAAGATCACAATAAACTTCATTTTATATAGTGCCTTTAGAACCACAAAAATAAAAGAACCAAAAACACATTGAGAGGAGACAGTAGAAGGGGACATGGAATACAGTGGGAAAGCCAAGGGGCACACAGAACCAGTTCAATAAAAGCCTTTGTAAGAAAGGTTTGGGTCTAGATTTGAAGGAGCTCAGGGAAGGGGTCTCTCTCTGGCACCTTTGGGGACTGAGTTCTAGAGCTCTGGGGAGCAGCAGCAGACGGCCCTGTCAAACACAGAGTGTGGACAGACAGCAGACCAGAGTGAGGCACATGAAGGTTGTGAGGCGGGGAGTAGGACAATAATAACTCAGACTGGTACTGAGGTGCCAAACCATGCAGAGCCTTGTCGGTGAGCATCGAGATTTGAAGTCGACACAAAACCTGACAGGAAGCCAGTGCGGGGAATTCAGGACAGGAGTTATGTGATCACTTGCACTAGACCTGGTCAGGAGTCATGCGGTCGTTTGTTCAGTGTGGATACAGATAACCCAGCAGCGAGTAGGGCGTTACAGTAGTCAATACGAGAAAAAAAACCAAAAGTGTTGACAAGATTTACAGCAACAGTTAGTGGCAACATAGGACGTAATCCGGTGGAAGAACGATGTTTTGACTACATGTTGCACATCTGTATCCAACGTCAAGCCTGGATCAAATATCACTGCCAAGTTCTTCAATTCTGATTGAAACTCAAGTGCAGTACCATCCACAGACAGGGTTACTGGGTTACTATTTGGTCGACAGGAAATCAGGAAGTCGCCATCCATGCTTGTATATCAAGATGTCTCCAGCCTGCCCCTGAGGAACCCCTGAGTCTGCTGGTGTTCACTCTAGCTGGGCCCTTAGACACTGCTACTATTTGCTCCTGAAACTGGCCTGCTTGCTTATTCAGACCTCCTGAGCTCAGGCCTTGGTTTCACAAATACCTCAGTTCAAGTACATGACTTCCAGCCACTTCACTTCAGCACACAGAACTCCTCCAGCTAGGAATGTGCTCCCTTATTGCTGAATAAACAGCGCCTAGGAAGCGTCTTGTTTATGCTGAGCAGACCCAGGCGGGGGTGACAGTGCCTCGCACACGCTCAGAGCTCCTCTTTCTGCTTCAGCTCAGGGGGTGCCGTTTCATGTTCACACACCCGAAGGAGGGCTCGACAATTTGCACTGGGCTGATGGTAAGAACACCCTCCCCATTCAAGTGTTTAAAAAAAAAAAGAGGTGAAATCACAGTAAAAACAAAAACCGGTAACAGCTGAGGCACATGAGCCTGTGAATTCAAGAACGTGGCGGGAGGAAAACCCAGAGACCGCAGGGGTCCGACAGAACCGGGGGTCCGCCGCACTGCATTGTGAGTGTGAGCTCAGCTGTTCCTCGGGGCTGTGCTGCTTGCAGTACTCCTACTGGCGGGAGGGAGGCAGAGGGAGGCAGAGGGAGGCAGTCTGCTGCTCACCAACTATCTTTTGCAGACGGTGCATGGGTTGTCTGCCAGGTCCTTTAAGTGGTGTGGTTTGCATTTCATGTGGTCAGAAATGCAAAGAGCCTCACTGCCTCCCCAAGCAGGTCTGCACTCCCTACTCGAGTATCATGAAAACAGAGGCCTGCATAACACAGATTACCTTAAGATTTCAATTCCAATCAGCTGATGCAATACGAAAGGACATGAACTTTTTGTTTTGCCTTTCCCAGATATACTAATGAAGTGGTCTGCTTGCTCAGACAGCTTCCGAGCTGTCCGGATAACCTACCACTAGGTGGCAGCACAACGCATCTCAAACACCAAGAACCACGTGGAACACAGGGCCTATGCAAGACTACCTACCATATGTTTACCCTGCCATTATCACAGCCATAACTCAGCTACAGCTCTCCAAATTAATCATTAATGGCTTGCATATGTTTTCTTTCCCCTTTCTCTTTGCTCTGCAGCCAGTTTAACACGGCATTCTTTTAAAAGAAAGCACAACTCATTAAATGCAGTGTTTTCTTCCTATTTTCCCTAAAAATATTACTGGTGAACATTACAGCTCAGTGATCTAAGGACAGACCAGAGCAGGACCGTTTCTCCTTCAAAGAGTAATTAACAGCATTTCTATCCTTTGTATCGAAACACACAAACGGACTTTCGCCCCCAGTGCCTTTGCTTGCTGGGATAGGCTCCGGTGTCCCATGAGCCTGAATCAGGGGAAGCGGATGGAAAATGGATGGACAGGCCTCACATTAGATCACATAGATCAGATGCACACAGGCTCATGTTACAGTACAAGTCCTACGAGGGCAGGCTGCACTCTACCTGACAGTTTGGCTGAAAAAGCAGTCAGACCATTAATCATGAAGCCGTTTCTATTCCGTGCCACATCACGGCAGCTCGGCTCTCTCTAGGAGGTGCTCTCAGACCTCCGGCGTGGCCGTGGAAAAGGAAGGATGTGTTGCTCAGCTGAGAGAGAAAGTGCCCTCTGAAGAGGAGAGACCAGACAGGAAGTGATCGAACCCCAATAACTGAAGAAGGGGTCAGCCGCCCCTCCTCTGCCCCTTACCACGATTCCATCCCCACAGCCTGAAGCTCCAGGAAAAACGTACAATCCAACACGCGCACACAGGCCGCCATCGGGGGAAACGACACCCTGAGAACTTCCAGGAGGCTGAGAAGCCCCGCCCCCCACTCTCGCCCAGGCCCCGCCTCCTCCTCAGCCACTCCCCTTTCTTCACAGGATCCCCTCCTTTCACCCCCATTCACAAAAGGCATCCTGGTCTCTCCTGTCACTCCCACAGCCCCCCCGCGGCCTGTCCTTCTGAGCTGTGTCTGCTCGTGGACGGCCGGCCAAGGGCAGAAACAAGCGTGAAGATTGTGCTCCTTTCCCCCATCGAACTCTCTTCCCTGCTCTCCTGACCCGAATCCAAATTGTGCACCCAGACATCAGAGGCTCATTAAAACCAGCCCTGCCAGATTACTCCAAAATTAAACTGACAATCGCAGGTCTGCGCCAAGGCAGGGGAAAGGAGACAATCGTGACGCTGAATAAAGCTCCACCATTTTTCTCATTTTAATTAAATTAACACGGAGGATCGTTGGGGGATTGTCAGCAGCCTTGAACAGCTCTGTCTTTGTGGCCGATCACCCAACAGGGAACGTATTCATGAGCAGACACACTTTGCAGTGTTGTTTATGCAAAATATTCACCTGCAGGTCAATGTCTGCACACACTGTGCATACAGCTACACTCACTAATACTGCAGCGTGTGCTGGGTTGCATTTCCGAGGCACACAGCTGCAATTTGCATCTCACCACTGTGCTTTTAAAGCGTCTCTCGAGCTTGACCTACTCCCCCAGTCCTGCCTTGCAGACTGCCTGGGTTTAAAATACTGACTGGAGCTACAGCACGTCTCCTGACTGGACAACAGAACTGTCACAACTAAATCACCTCAACCCTGGACATCCTCGAGTCAGAATCAGACTTCTGTTCTGAGACAGCAAAGCGATCAACCTATTTCAGCAGTGCTTGGGCACAACCGAGGGCCTCACCTGTGGCTATGAAAACGATTTCAACGGCAGCTCTAGTGCCATATCAGCACAAAACACTGGTGTGTGTGTGTGTGGGGGGGAGGTTTTCTGCTCATCAATGAAATACCTAACTGATCTCTCCTCGCTAAAAGAACAACTGGAAAGTTAAGAGTGAGGCTCATTACATCACACAGCTACAGAGAAGACAAAGATAGACACTCACTTCTCTGTTCTATGCCGCACAAGCCACAAAAAATCGAAATCTCTAACCAATGACTTAAGCCTACAATTAAGATAGGAACTACTTTTGATGCATTGTTGGCCCAATCTGCTTAGCAGGTGACCCCGCCGCTGCAGTCAGGAGTTTTGCTACGAGCACACTGTGGCTGCAGGAGCAGTAACCACAGGGACAGGGGCCGGTGGGTAAGGCGCTGTTGCTATGGTGACCCGCGCAGGAGACCCGCGGTCGTCCGCGTTCAGCCACCGCTCGGCTTCCTAATGGGATGGACGGTAAGCCGAGGAAGCTGATTGTGCAGCCCGTTGTGCTCCCAGAGCCAGGGGGGAATTAAGGAGCAGCTGTCCGGAGGGCTCTCTCCTCTCTCATCCCCACGGCAGCACCTGCTCGCCGGCCACGACCGCGGCCAGAGAAAAACAGAACTTTGCCTGGAAGTTCAAGCCCAAAACCTGTTCATGCAGGGGCTGTGATCTCAGGCAATGCCCAAAAGCTAACGAATTACACAATCACTGCTGTTGTAAAAAAACTTTTTTGTTCCACTGGTGCCATTTGAGCAGACTAACGTCTCTTCTCCTGCTTGCAAGCGCTGCACAGCCTAATTCAATATACAGCCAGGGTTTATAAACCTACTGGTCTACAGATACAAAGAGAGCATTATTCCATCTGTGACTTCATATCTCTTATGAGCCTAAGGTTCCAACAATATCAATCTGTGGAATGTCTGCACACAAGGCGAAAATACCAGGCCTCCCCCACAGTACAATGGTGTAAATAATTCTCAAGCATGTCATGCCTCCATTTCTGACTGCTGCTTGACAGAAGATGGAACAGAACTAGCCCCCTCTCCTCTCTGCTACAGTAGACACAGAAGAGCCCACTCCTGGCGAAGAGCTATTAGCGTGGAGCAAACACGTTGTCTTTGCAGACTGCTTAAAGCTGCCATTATAATATTGATCAGATAGCCGTCGGAAAGACTCATGTTTAAGACCCACCTGGCTCTGCACGGATTCTATACGTTTGCAGCCAATATCTGAGTTGGATCTTTTTTATCGATCGGGTTTTAAAATGCCACTCTTGCGCACCAAAGCCGTGTGGGTTGTTTCAGAGATCCTCTCGAGAGACTATTGTGGGCTTCTCAGTGGAAACAATAGTGCAAAACCTGCTTCTCCGCGGCTTCCTGCTGTTCTCGGGCCTGAACTCACTGCACCCACACAGCACGCAGCCCCAGTTTCTGCACCATGGAACCCTCTAGTGCAACAAGATTCACCATGACAAGAGAAAAAAAATGGGCCAGCTTGATGTGACAAGTTCACACCTGAAATGTCATGAGTTCAGTTTTCTTGGAAAGAATCTAGTTTTGTGACTGAACCCACACCTACAATCCACCTTCACCTCACCTAATTATTTCCATGCGGATCACAAATTCACTGCCAGGTGCTCTGGCTGCTGCAGATGGTGATACAGTTCCCACTGCACATACTGTAGCTAATACACCTCTTCCCCCGGAATCTGAACTTCAGGCCTCTGAGCGTTTCGTCAGCTGGAACATAAGAGGCTTATGTGTAAACAGAAGCTGCCAGAGCTTTGCGCCGACTTAAATGTCCAGCAAAACAAACTATGGGAGGAGGAAATGGATTTGGCGCCGATAGGTTTCGCTTTCGTTAATATTCTGCTCCACGCTGCTACTCTCGAAAGGGGCTAGGTGCTCTGTGCTGTAGTATCATACGTTTATTTTTTGTAATCACTGTTCCTGAGGTTATATAATGACACCACTAGTTAACTGAAGAGGCTCAGCCCTCCCCGTCTCCTGTATTACCACTGTAAAAAGCAGAACAGATCCCATCTTTCCTCTGCTCCATCTACACTCAGAGAAACAGGGCAGGGAGTTATCTGCCAGCTCTGTGGAAATTCGAAAGCCTTTCTGGGCGTCAATAAGCCTACATAGTGTCCTTTGGCACTTATTTCTTCAAAGACCTTAGAACCAGCTGTATCCACACAGACGTAACACAACTTACGTATCACAACTATGTTAAAGGTGTCTAGCAGAAGGGCTCATACAAGCAGCCCAGCCTTGCGCACCTCCAGATCTGACAGTGGGAAATATTCCTGAACTTTCACTTCCAGACACCCTGAAAGGCACTGGTCTACAGCCTCGGCAGAAACGCAGTATACATGGGACGGGCCTTCCTGTAAAAGTTCCGCTTCACGGACACCGGTACGTGAATTATCCCGAGCCCGGGCACGCAGGGACCGGAGCAAGAGCTGGAACGCCGAGGGAATGCACGGGCTCTGCCATGGGGCCCTGGAGGAGAAGGCAAGATGGCACTGCCAGCCTGCAATTACCACCCGTTAGTGGAGCTTTTCTAAGAAAATGAAAAACACTTAATCCCCGAGTAATTGCTCGATTAGAGGCTTTGGAGTCCATCATTAAGCAACAGGAGCTCGTAAAAATCCACCCTCCCCTCGCAAAAAAAAAAGTGAATCCTTTCTTATTTCACTTTTCAATTAACATATCACTGGGCTTTTAACGATCCCAGAAGAATGCTTGTTGGTCCAATTAGAGCTTTGCTCTCTGCATAACAGCCTGTTGTCCAGCGAGCAGCTAACAGGATTAAGGCCGCAGCTAATTGTCAATACTGTGCTGTGCGGCTCTCATGCCTGGGGGTTTTCTCAAGGGAACTGAAACCAAAAACCTCCACAGCAGAGACAGATAAGGAATGTTTCATGAGCCCCAGCTTTTCCCTGGATGAGCTCCCGTCATGAAACCTTCACTCAATCATTCCTTCTGCTTTATCATCGAGTCACACACACTCCTCTACAGTTTCCTCTGAGGCCGTGAAGCTGAAAGGCACCCAAGTCAACAAATCTAACGCAGAACTTTCATATTCTGCTCATCCAGTGAAGAGACGTTGCCACTGCGCCTACTGTACCAGCGAGGACTGCCAGCGTCCGCCACCCAGAACCTGCCCGCCTCACTCATTCTCAGGCTATAAGTGATGAGGTTTCTAGGCTCTTTGCTTTTTTAGTTTCTCGTGCACAAACACAGACCGTGCTTCTCTGACGCATCCAAGAATGTCGTTTCTGACTGCGCATTGAATACCTTACTTCTGATCTTGACATCTGGGCTGCTGTCAGTGCCCGCCTGTGCCCAGAGCTACAGGGAGAGAATCCCTGGGTCACACCCTGGGTGCTACATAACCACTCTACTAGTAGAAGGCTGGCTTCCCAAGTACCACAGCTATAAAAATAAAAGATCAGTACAGTGCAAATGGCTTCTTCCCCAGAAATACTGGGGAAGCAAGATTCTGTGATTATCAAGGCTTATTTTTTTTTACAACAGCATTGGAGCTTTTTTTATCCCTGGCTGCAACAGTAAAGTGCAACACTTAAAAATACACCAAGACCTATCTGCCAATGTCTGATAGACCTACTCAGTAACTAATCTGATTAAGAACATAAGGAAGGTTATGAACTAGACACGACCTCGAAATAGTTCAGTTTCACAAAATAAGCAACACTACTGGCTTTAACTACATGTCTTGGTAGCTTGATCCACATTACCACCACCCTTTGTGTAAAGAAATGCATCCTGTATACCATCTTAAATACCCTCTCCCTTAGTATTCTCCAATATATCCTGTTGATTCCTGAGACCTTTGGATGGATTGCCATGGTCTTTGAGGATTTTGAATACTTGAATCAAGTTTACACTGTTTAAGATGACCACCCAACTCTGATTTATAGAACTAATGTGACAAAACTAAGTTATTTAGTTTATAAAATGTCAGTTTTACTTTAATTTGTGAAAGCGCTACAGAAACTGCTGGTCCTGCTGTTTTTTTTTTAAATGGACTGAGTAATTTCCTGTCTTCAAATGAGACCTGAATATTTTCCTGCAGGTCAAAGAAGAGTATGTAAGCAATGCTTACTTGGGATTCGCCAAACTGAATTCTGAAAAAAGGAAACACAAAAATGAAATCTTTGCACCAGCTAATCTGTCTCGCTCTCTTCCACGTGGACTCTTCACTCAAGCTCACAGGGTAATGAGAAGGCCGTGATGAATGTCTTGGCAAGCTCCATACTCCGTGATTATAATTCAGTCTCAGCACTCGGTTGTACTGTACTTTGCATTTGCTTTCATTTTATAGCTGGCTGACGAACCAAACTAAATTAGAGGAGAAAAGGGATCGTTTTTTTCTGAAGCTTTTTTTCTTAATCCTTGCACCAGTGGAAGAACACAATTGCAAAAAATGAGCCATTCCCATCATTCCCTAATCTGTGCTAATTAGAAAAGCTCCTTTCTGATTTCTGATTGTGGTGCAAAGCACTCTGAAGCTTTGCCGTAAGACTGCACTCCACTCATAAGCTAATTAGCCCGTTTCCCAGACCGGTGCTAATTATATGTACTGTAATAACAAACTGGCAGTAACTACAGTAAATTACATAAGAGAGAGCAAATCATATAGCAGACAGTGAGAACAGTGACTTTCTTCTAGCAAACAAAAACATTGACATGTAACAGACATTACCTATGGAGACAGCACAGAATCTGAAAGGACAAAGTGCTGGGCAGCCTGCTTGAGTAAACAAGCTTCATGTAGATGTTTATACCGCTACAACAAAACAAAAAGAACATACAAGTACCGAGACCTGCCAAGATCTCCGTGCCTTCACTCGGATCATTTTAACACCTCGTGAAACATGTGAAGGACAAGCAAATGGAGAGATGAGGTCTGCATTTCACAGGCCCGCGCTGCCAAAACATTGGGGTATTTGTTCGAGCTCAGCTGGCACAGCCTGCAGCACGGCGCACACAGACGCTAATGAGGTCTGAGGGAGGAAGGGAGCTCTGCGCTGGGTCTGCAGGCAGGCATCTGCAGTTGGCAGGCTGTCGAGTGCATCTGCCGGTACTGTCCCGCTGCCCCGATCTGACACCAGTCGGTCCTGTGAGTCAACCATGATTGCCCAACGCCCACACCCCCCCAGCCCTGTGCAGGATGCCCGCTTGACTCCCTGCAGGAGGACCAAGCTCTGCAGCCTGACTCTCACTTAATTTACTCTCACTTAAATTACAGGGCGGAGCGCGATAAAAATAGCTCAGGGGGGGACTGAATGGTGCCACCTCTACCCTGGAGTCCACTGCCGAGGCCCGCGGCGGCTACTTCTCCAGCGGAGCGCGCTGAAGAAAAACCCCAGGTGGAGCCCATTTCGGGAGGATGCCCGTCCTGCCTCGAAACCTGCCATCTGTGATCTTTTCCTTTTACAGGGGCTAAAAAAAAAAAACTGCACCGAAACTGAACAGCCCCCCCAGGAGAGTTCTGATCGGGCACCTACTGTCGGGGGGCTGCACTCTCGCTTGCGTCCCTGGGCCACGCACTACTTTCCCTGCCCCCCCCCCCGGAGCACGAGTCCGTATCGGAGCGAGTGAGTCACACAGCACAGCCGGCGCCGGGTCCCACCTCCTCCTCCAACACTTTAACAGCCACTCTGCCTGGAAGCACTTGTGAAATAAATACAGGCTGTACAACGCCAGCCAGGACACCATCTGCTTTGGGTTTTTTCCCCCCTCTTGTTTTTTCTTGTTTTGTTTTTTTCCCGAAAGCACCTTTGCTGACATGCGGCTTTAGGAGTACCAATTTGCCATCAGCACGAGGCGCACGGCGCTGTGGGAGCCCAGGAAGGGGCCTGCGATGGGGCAGGCCGCGCGAGCCCATGTCATTGAGTGCCTGGCAGCACCGATCTGCTCTTGGCATTACAAAAGGTACAGCTGGCGCAGGGAGGCGGGCAGGCTAGGAGAGCAGATGACTGGCAGAGCGCCTGTGATTCTCCTGATGCATAGCAATCAGAGCCGCCCCAGGTTCGACTAGCAGCAAACTCCTGTGCAACCTGCACCTGTGGAACAGCAGTGCCACGTGTTTCACTGAAGCACACGCAACCCAGTATCTGCTAAAAGGCAGCAGGTTCAAAACCCGAAATGGACCAATTACTGCAGTGCAATAAGGATCTTATTGGTCTCAATGAAGGCAATGGAAAGTTGCGCTTTTAGAACAAATCAATGTGGATAGACAGCATGTCAAAGATTGCTCTTCGTGAGCAGGCTGCCTGGCATTTCAGCAGTCTCACAAAGAGCTACAGTCAGTGCTTGGAAAGTACAATGCCAGCACCAAGAAACACCCCTCCAAATTACAGAGGAACCTGCAAACAGCTCTCAGACGTTTTTGACAGGGATGTCAAAAACATCGAGACGAAAAGGAGGGTAGGAGTTAGCCAACTTTTTCTGGAGCTTCCCTGGGGACTGTGATTGGCAGAATTGGGACGTCCCTCTTGAGCCCCAGCAAACCCGCCTCAGAAGGGAATACGGAGACACCATCACAGTGCACTGAGTGGTGTAATTAAACCTGGCAACAGCATCCAGAGAGACACTACAGCCATAACACGCAACAGGAAATCACCCGGCAACAAACACTTATTAACCCGCTTAATTGTGCTTAGTAATGGGAATCACATGTGTAATTACCGCCGAAGAGCAGGGCACAAAACTCCCAGCGGAAACTGTTAACCTTGGCTTCAGGCTCCACGTACACACTGGGGCCAGATGATACACTTGACAGGGGAAGAGAGCCACCTGGGTACACAGACAGCGGACAGGGTATGGAACAGAGCACCACACCATGCTGGGTGGTGACCTGAGTTTCCTGGATCACCGAGCCACTCTCTGCACATTGGAGAGCGCAGAGGTCTCTGTTGTGACTTCCTCTTTCCTGCTTCCTCTGGGTCAAAACAAATCTGGGGCACTGAAGTAGGTCTGTCACTTACAGGGCTGAATCGCTTTCTAATGCTGTGTTTCGCTCTCAGGCCAGGGCGGGGTGGAAAAATACAAAGTACTCAGCTGCAAAATGTCATCTCCCACCATTTAAAGGAAAGTCTTCCAGGATAGAGAAAACGAAACATGTCTTTTACATAAAGAGCGGTAGGTGTCTGGAACAGGTGGTCGCAACCCAAACTCCAGTGTCCATCAAACATCAGCTGAAGGAAAATTACAATCCACTTTCCTACCAAACAATCAAACGAGGGAGATGGGCTTAATGGGCTCTTACACTCTTATGTTGCAAATTAGGCACAGCTTGAAACCTGGGGAAAGTAGCAACACTGGCACCCATCCCTAAAGGAAAGCTGGTCACATCAGTAACTCAGAGTCTGCTAGCACCCAGCTCAGAAAACCCTACAGCCCTGATAGGAGCTTTGCACCATAACTCCAGAGTCACAGAGCAAGACAGAAACCTGTCCCAAATTCCAGAGAGTGGAGAACACCGTGACTGAAGCCATAAACACAGCCCAGGCTCATGTATATGAATGAGCAAAGCCTGGTGGCAGGTTTGCTGTGCAATCAGAATGGATGGCCACAGCCTAAACTGAATCTGAGTTGGCCACAGCACTAACCACTATAACGTCAGAAGAACCACAGGCCTGACAGCGCTCTCAAAAACCAAAAACACAGCATTTGCGAGGACGCACAGACTCCAGGCCCTGCGATCTCTTCCCTACCAGGCTCGGAGGCAGACTGGGCTACCCCTGCTGAACAGCAGGAGTCTGCGCTGCATAGCACAACTGGAGCTGCTGCACACACCTCTCTATGGCTGAGCACAAGGCAGCTCCAACTGTTCAAACTGGCCTTCATTTATTTGCGAGATCACAGATGAACAAGGCAGGTCATGCAACAGGTAGAAAAGAGGAAACACCGTACTTGCCAGACATAAAACACATTTATCAATCTCAATGGAGCTCCGCAGCTCTGTGCCTGCAAACAGTAATTACAACATTTGCAAAAAGCACAGCATGGCACTGCAACAGCGCATTCAAGCTCAGGGTGTATTGTGCATCCTCACAAGCAATTGTCATGATCCCTGAAGAAACGTCAACAGCTGGATTTTCACAGATGTTGCAAACGCAAGCAGAGGAAACGAGGATGTGAGGTTCCCCTGCCACTGGAAGAAGAATGGAGTATTTTCAACAGGAGCGGACAGCTGCGGCTTTTCATTTTCCTCCAGGACAGCTAACGGAAGGTCTGTCTTCATGCAGCATGAGAAGAACAGGATCGTTTCAATGACTGACGGAAAGAATGGCTGTCAGAGGAGAGGACGAGTTTTAATATGGTGTCTATTGCACCTTCTATTTTTAACGGCTTCTGAAAGGAAAATGCATTTCCTACAGGGAAGGATGGAGGCTGAGTGCTCAAGATAGCAGGCTTTGTATATATACCCTGCTGCTGCCTGCTGCTCAGGCGCTGCACAACGCACTGCGAGGTCAGAACTGGGTCAGCAAACAAACAGGGTCCAACCCACCCAAAGGCTGTCCGGCGCTGGCCAAAGGGCAGAGCAAAAACAGCTCCAGGGACCACCAATCTCCACCCCACACACAGCTGTGCTCCAAACCCACAAAATGAAGAACCAAGTGACATAAAGAAAGTCCATCGCCGACATCTGGAATTTTCATTGCAAAAATGTTTAACTCTTAAACCCTCACAAGGAATAAAAATGAGCCCAATATCTGGATTTTGGTCAGTAAGAAACTGACCTGAAAGGCTGAAGAAGGCCTACTAAAGACATTCTCCTGAAAGAGTGATCTGGAGCACTCCTGTCCAGACCAGGGCCTGGGAACACCTGCTTGCTAGTTATCGAGTTTGCCTTTATAATTAGCACCTCTCTCATTCTCTCGATATAGAGCTGCTCATCCCTCTTTCACAAGCTTAGATGATTAAAGCTTCAAGACTACGAGGCCTGTGTCTTCAGTGGCTCACCTCAGCAGTGGGACACACTGCCTGGTTTGTGCTCCTGAGCCAGGCAAAACGGAGAATTAGGTTTAGGCTCTGGGCATGCCAAGTGTCGGGTTTTGGGCATCTAAGCTCGCAGGGATGGCTGTAATAGGTCTGGCTTTCTGTAAGGACAGAAACAGTGAACACAAGAGCCACAGCAAAAACTGGAGCATGGCCTTTGTACTCTGGAACAAGCTGCTGCACTCAAGTTACTCCAGTAAAAGGTCTAAATGGGTACAAATGTTTTGGATAGACGTGGCCAGCCAAATAAATGAATAGTAGTTGACATTTTAGTAGTTAACAAGGAGCTAACTTGATTAGAGGATTGATCAAGGATCTCACCCAGCAGTCTATTGAAAGAGGCGAGGGTATCAGCTTCAACAACATGAGTGGGCAGGTAATTTCATACTCCCACCCACCTCTGCGTAAAGAAATATCCTTTGCTCTCAATGTGCTTTCACCTGGACATTACTCCCCTTCAGAAGAGGGGTAATCAATAGACACACACTGCTCTCCAATCCCAATTGCACCTACTTGGGTTTTGCTAACTGGAGAGAAGAAAAATACTGGACTGGAAGCCTACTTTTTCTGGGAGAATGGCCAAAACTAGTCCCCCAGCTCTGGGGTGGAGGTCATGGTTAAAGTCAGCCCATGACCCATGACCTCTGACCCATGACCCATGCAGTTAGTGGAACGGAATGAGTTTGAGCTCCATCCTCTTCCTTCCCAAATCACTGTCTGGATCACAACGGACAGGCAGCGGCCCTCTCACATCATTTCTTGAAAATGATTAAGTATCAAAACCACCATCAAACACCGCAGACCAACAAACACAGCCCTTCCTCCTGGCTTTCCCTGTTCTTCTTGGCAGCCAGTTCTGTGACAATGAGGTAATTATGAGGGTGGTGAGATCATTCCAATAAGCTAAATTTCCAAGAAAATATCCTGGCTAATCACCTACACTGTCAGCACCAAACAAACAGTTTGTGGAAGCGTCACAGAATATGTGTTTACATTTTTTTCCCCGTGAAGTGCATTATTCCCTGGAAGGCCACGCACAGTTGCCGCAGTCTGCACTGATCCTTAACCCTTTCATTCTTGGAGTTTATTATGCATTTCATTTCAATCCCAAAACTTCCATCAGCACTCATGGGCGTCACCTGCATTACAGTCTCAGCCTCACTGATAAAGTAATGGGACTGTTAAAAGCATACATTTATACACCCTCTGTGTGAGACATGTTGGGTGATTATCTCCAAATATTACAACTGAAGACATATCTGAAAAGGCTGTCCAGGCCCTGTACAATGTGACCATCAGGGTGAGCCATCCATAAGGAAATACCTCTTGTATTGGCTATAGATCAGCCTGATGGTCCACAAACATGTGACCCCCCAGGCTGGCTCACTAAAGGAACAGGTATTCCTGAGGAAACAGAGGCCAGAAGGTGAAAATGAAAACTTGCTTGCTTGACTCTGTACGTGGTCTTGGTTCAAGGAGGTGGATGTGTTCAATGCAAAACCCAATCAGGGCTCCTTTGTCCCAGAAAGGACAGATTTCGCATGCGGCTTTCAAAACAGTACAGGAGGCTATAAAGTGCTCTCCAGGCTATGAAGACGTACCCTTTAACTGGCTCAATTCCCTCCATCTTCAGACAGGCAGAGTTTAAAAGGTAAACCAGTTACATCTATGGAGAACAAATCATAACCAAACATAATCAACTCACACCTGAAGAAGGCTCCACGGCCGAAATGCTGCGTTTTCTTTTTTCTCCTTTCAGCATGGAATAAACCTATTACTTGTTCCACAATCAATTCAGGGAACATTTCATGAATTCTGGTTTGCTCGACAGACCTGTTGGCCGTGCTTCGTCTTCTTCTCACTTCTGCGATGCTTACCATGCCTGTGCTGTCTGGGGGCACATTTCACCGGGACGACTGACTCTTTTTTTTGCCTGACACTTGTGCTTGTTAGCAGGGCTCTCAAAAGCCAAGCAAGTTGTGGCCCAGGTCAGTACGGGGATGGGAGGCCTCCAAGGAGGGGGCTAGTCAGGGGGCTAGTAAGTGGTACTCTTCCCTCTAGCTCAGAAAAGCCAAACCAGGGCCCAGTATGGGACACTACACTGTTAGAGGTACCGTCCTTTGGATGAGACATTTAACCCAGGTCCTGACCTTGGGGTCATTAAAGATCCTAAGGGCCTGGGTAAAAAAATAAGCTATTACTGGGCTCCTGTGCTTCACTCAAGAGCGGATGAAGTGGATTCCCACCAGCATGTAAAGCTCTCTGGGATCCTTACAAACGAAACGCACAATACAGCATAAACACAAGGAATTGTGTCCTGACCTGCAGTGCTCTTTTACTTTTTATTGATTGTTCATTTCGTGCGTGCCCTGCTTTGTCTTCTGTGCAACAGCAGCACAATCTGCTTAAAAGATCATCACAGATGGCTGAGTTTAACTCCTGACACCAGTGACTTCAGTGTAAATAGTACAGGGGGTGACGTCTGGACCAGACTTACCCCTGTGAGTGAAGTACACGGGGTGTCCAAACACCCTAAACACAACAATATAGACCCCCTAAAATCTAAGGACCAGCTCCTGGTTTTAAATATCCTCAGATTGTCATCCTTCGGCTGATAAAACTGTGGTCATGAGCGCACTGGTTTTAACATTCGGAATGGCATCCTTATTATTAATAACTCAAAGTAACTGCTACAGGCGCTGTAGTCTCTCCTCATCGATGATCGGGTATTTCACCATTTTAAATCATTTCTTTCTAAATGAATCGGGCTATACGGCTAATAAACCACCAACAGTTACAAAAAAAACACAACGTCGTGTTTTCTCTTTTTTCCTTTCCTCTCTTTGAGAAACACAAGTGGCTGCGTGCATCAGCGAGTATGACTATAAATGGAACAGCGCTGCAGAGGCGTCACTGCTGGACATCTGAGGAATGCCCACCTTCACTACCATCTCGTATGCCAAACAAGGAGGGCAACTTTATTCTTCTGTAATCTTGTCCGTTACGCATCTGGAACGAAGCCATTATGCACAGGCTCAACGTGTTTCTGCACCAGCATGAAGAGGTTGTGCGAGATACTGTTTTGGCCACACCAAAAAAAAAAAAAGAGGGTAACTAAGCGAATGCAGAGATTATGAACAGGGAGTCCCTACAGCGTGCACTACCACCCAGACGGCTCACTTGCAAACCGTGAGCATCCCGGTCTTACCAAGGCGTGCTCGGCTTGCGCGTTATTTCAGTTTGCGTGGCCCGGACCAATGAACCGGGAGGGCGACACTATACGTCCCGCGACGGCCCATCAGACTCATCGTTCAACACAAAAACCTCCACCACTCTCACGATGTATTTCAAACCCAGGACCCAGGGGGCACACAGGACCCCTTTGTCAGACGCGGAGCCGCGACCCCCGGATCGAGGCGGCCCAGCAGAAACCACTTTCTCTCCGGGAGCGACTGACAACCCGGCCGGGGCTTCAAACATGAGCTCCGCTTTTCGCCTAATAAAGACTGTTCGCGCGAAAGCCAGTTTGCTTTGTCCCTTATTTTAAAAACACAATGCTGTCATTCTGTTTGCCTCTAAACCTCGGCCTTGTCTATCATACCCCGTTAGAAAACAGCTGAATATACAGCGCTTAGCTTAGCTTAGCTTGGACCCGCATTTCGCAAAAAGATACCGGGGCGAAAAGCTGTGCTTGAACGGAAGGGGGATATACCCTGTGGTGCGTCTTACTTACATGTTTGTCGCCGAGGTCGATATAAGCAGCTGTTCCAGTTTTTCTTATCTAGCAGTCAATTTGAATAACAAAACAAGTGTTGTTGGGGGTTTTTTTTTTACAACCTCCGTCCGTGCCGGACTCACTCTCTCTCTCTCTCTCTCTTCCTCTATTCGGTGTCCCGGGGCTGCCCCGTCGTTAACGCGTTGTCCCGACGCCTCAGCTCGGAGTGGGAAGCGTTTCCTTGGGAGAGACTGTCAGAAAAACGAGAAAAGGCTGCCGGCGCGTCTGCGTGCATCCCCTTCTGGTCGTGTCCCGCCGTCCTGCGTGGAAAGAGTCCCGGGCACCTCGGCTCTGAGGCGACGTTAAATCCTCGCCAGTGTCCGTGTCCTCCTGTTGAGCGTGGGACCGTGTGTCGCTCATGCACCCTGACGCCCAGCAGCGCAAGCAGCCCCAGTGCCGAGCGCACGAAACAGTATGGCAGAGCCGGAGCAGGGGGAGGGGACGCACCCGGCGGATTAGATCGCTCTTCCTTCGCGTTCAGCTGCTGAAGAGGGAGCGGTGGCGTGTACCGCTGTCGGGGGGGTTGGTGGAGGAGGAGGAGGGAGGACGGATTGGAGCCGCAATTATTTATTCCCCACTTCGTACCAGCTTCTTCAAAGACGGGGGTAACGTTTAAAAAGACCGGAGGAGGGACGCTGGAAAATATAAAGAGTCGGGAAACGTCTGCGGATTCCCCACTGCAAGCCTTATGTGAGCGGCAGTGATTAAGCTTTTCACGTCCCCGTTTTAGTTTCATCGTAACGAAGATTTCGTGCAGTTTGGGGAGTAATTCTCATTAATCATAGAGAATTGTGAGAATTGTTTTATTTCATAGAGCCTAGATTTTCTCAGTGGTCTCGAAAGGATTGCTTGCATAAGGCATTGTACTCAAGAGTGCTGCAGTAGGATACCCAGCAGTATATAAGTGCAAATATAAGTTACTTTGAATAATAATAATAATAATAATAATAATAATAATAATAATGTGTTCACCTCATGCCCAATAAGAATACTGAGAACCAGGAATCAACAGCAGTTGGAAAAGGCATGAATCAACAACAAAATGACAAAAAAATCAATAACAGTGATAGATTGTTGTCTACTGCATTGGACAGAATTCTCTCTTGAGGGTTTCCCCCATGTGAACTGTTTCAGGCGTTTCAAGGCATGGAAATGAGTACATTCGAATTCACTACATCATTAGTTACAGTCCCTGATGCCTGGAAGGCATTACATGATCAATTGCTGGACAGTTACTATTGCTGATTGGTCATTGCTCTGTACCTTTAAAAATCAATGGCTGACCTAAACTGTGGACTGGTATACTGCCCTCTTTCTTCAGTAGGAAAACTGCTGGTCACCTGACTATAGATGACCAGTTTTACTTTTATACAGTTGCACTTGCTTAGGCTGCAGTCATGCTTCTATTTGTTCAAGGCCTGAAATGCTGGAGAGGACAGCTTTCCTTCAGCCTGGGATTAAATTCATCAGCTCCATCGAATCTACCAAGACCTTTTATTTTGTTGCTTTCCCACAGCTCATCTCACACCTCACTGTACCTCTCAGTGCTTTCCCTGTCCTTTGCTCCAGGCCGCATAAGGATATACAGCACCAGTGTGGACGTTTCATATGGGAACAATCTGCTTTTTCCAGTCTGTTGTGGTGCATCAGTAAGTGTCCCTCTCCTCAGGCAGAAGAGGCCAGTGCATTAAGTCTGTGGCACCAGCATGACAAACGACAGTTATTCCGCCTTCTGGAAGCTCTCGGCACACAATTGGAAAACACATTTGGTTCCACACCACGACGTGTGACACAGAACAGACCCCTCTGGCTGTACCTCCACCATGGGGAGTAAGCAGACGATTAAAATGCATCCTACCCATCTGCATCTGTGTTTCACTGCGCCGTTCGTGGAGAACTCCAAAATTAGCACAGGGCGGAAAAGGGGAGGTGGAACATTTTATATGCAAACAAAGGACCAAGTAGAGGGTTGAACAGAGCCGACAACTAATTTAAAATGTATAGGTGCATATTATCTCTGTATAATACAAAAGTTACAAAGGGCACATGTAACCTTGACAGTACGATGCAGTAAGAAAATGGGCAATAGTCGTATTGTCTTAATGTACCTAACCTCAAATGTTCCATTCTCAAACCTCAAGTTAGTAAATATCACGCTTCTGTTTTCCGTTTTTGCCCTTGAACACAATAATGCTGCAGTGTTTCTTTCTGACTTGTTCTTCTTCTTATGTATGGAGGAAGGAATGCTCTCCCCGGACAGCACACCCAGATAACACAGATAGAATCGCCAGAGGAGCCTGGAAAGCCACAGCAGCCTTCATCAAAGAGGCTCACAGGCTTGACTGCACAGCAGATAACACTTGAGGGCCAAGGAGAAATGATTCGGCAGAGCAGAGCAATGTGAGTCCTGCCGGCTGCGCTGGTGCTCCTCAGGCAGCTGGGAAATCGCACTGATGTTGTGAGGTTTGCAGACACAGCACTGCAAGGGCATCTCTGGAATACTGTCTCCAGCTCACCCCACTTGCCTCCAGGGCCAGAGCCATCCAGGTAAATGGTGGAGTACCGAAAATGGATCATGGTTGAAAAAGTGAAACGGAAAAGATGTTGCTGTTGGAAATTGATAAAGAAGGTTTTCCTTTTTAAAAGCAATTTAGGATTGCCAATTATTTTCTATGTACCCGCTTGATCAGGCATATCCAGTTGTTGTTTTTTTCCACATCTCTGCTTGCAGTCATGAACCTCACAACCACACACGGGGCAGGATGAAGAACTGGCCGCCTTCAGCCAGCCTACCTTTGAGCCAGCCTCCTTTTAACTGAACACATCCGGCATAGCCCTGTACCGGAGGTCCACCGCCAACAGCCCTGCATGGGCATAGCCCTGTACCGGTGGTCCATCGCCAACAGCCCTGCATGGGCATAGCCCTGTACCAGTGGTCCATCGCCAACACCCCTGCATGGGCATAGCCCTGTACCGGAGGTCCACCGCCAACAGCCCTGCATGGGCATAGCCCTGTACCGGAGGTCCACCGCCAACAGCCCTGCATGGGCATAGCCCTGTACCGGTGGTCCATCGCCAACAGCCCTGCATGGGCATAGCCCTGTACCGGTGGTCCATCGCCAACACCCCTGCATGGGCATAGCCCTGTACCAGTGGTCCATCGCCAACAGCCCTGCATGGGCATAGCCCTGTACCGGTGGTCCATCGCCAACACCCCTGCATGGGCATAGCCCTGTACCGGAGGTCCACCACCAACAGCCCTGCATGGGCATAGCCCTGTACCGGTGGTCCATCGCCAACACCCCTGCATGGGCATAGCCCTGTACCGGAGGTCCACCGCCAACAGCCCTGCATGGGCATAGCCCTGTACCGGTGGTCCATCGCCAACAGCCCTGCATGGGCATAGCCCTGTACCAGTGGTCCATCGCCAACAGCCCTGCATGGGCATAGCCCTGTACCAGTGGTCCATCGCCAACAGCCCTGCATGGGCATAGCCCTGTACCAGTGGTCCATCGCCAACAGCCCTGCATGGGCATAGCCCTGTACCGGTGGTCCATCGCCAACAGCCCTGCATGGGCATAGCCCTGTACCGGTGGTCCATCGCCAACAGCCCTGCATGGGCTGCAAGCCATCCAGAGTCGCCCAAACCACCTGACAGCCAACTGGGCCCTTAGCCTGGGAAATTGCAGTCACAGTCGGCTAGTGACATGACTCAGGCTCGAACCCACACTTGAGTGAGCTCCTTTACTGGTTGAGCCGCTGAGGAGGCCCCCAGCCCTTTCTTCTAAACCCAGACACCCGTACCTATCACACTGACCCAGCACGGTAGGTGATGAGGCTATACTGTGGATCTTTCTGGTGAGAGCAGCTCAGAACTCAAGAGCACCTTCAATTTAAATTAAAGGAAAGGGCTTTGTAAAGTTGTGTTGATTTTGGTGAGTCACCATTGCCGTGACTGGTGTCTCTGCAGGGCTGAACTTTTCCTCTGTGATCCTAAAACTTTTCCACAAAGTCCCACAGAACGACTCCATAGCCAAGCCAGTCGAGCCATCCACAAGGATATAACGGATCCTGAAACCAGTCTTTAATCATATGCTGTGCATCTGCAGTGGTTTACCCTCCCAGAGCGGAACCTGCTGTCCTAGGGGCGTGTCTGCCCCTGTGCGCTGTGCCCTCGGCTCCAGTCACCAAGGAGACACTCTGCCAGCCGGCGTCAGGTTGAACAAGTGAGCAGGAGAGAGATCGTGAGCAAGAGCCTTGCTGCTCCAGGCTGTTTTAGGGAGATTCATTTGTAAGTTTCATAACCTCTCAGAAATTAAAACAGCACAAACCCTCCTTTTAACTACTTTTTCAAGCTGGCACAGATGAAAGCTGTGGGAGTCATTGTTGGCGCGGTATGTAGGGGAGCCAGCTTCAGAGCTCACTCAGTCCCTCACAGACACAGGCACGTGCAACAGTCATCAAACACAGCATCGCTGGTGCAGCCCTCAGTGCTTCCATAGGACGTCACCTGTCCTGTTGGATTCCTAGTTTATTACATCATAGGCATGACACTTGAGGACAGCTCCACAGCTGAATTGCAATGGGGTTTTTTTCTTTAACTTTCAGCATGGAAGAAATCTTTGCCTGTTCCTTTGCATGAATAAATCTATTCCTAGGAAGCAGTAAATTGATCAAAGACCAGCACAAAGCTCGCCCATGTGCAGTCCAAGCATGCAGTGATCTGTGACCATTCCAGACTCACGTTAAGATCCCAACACATTGCAGTTCATGTTATTGACCGCTGCTCTGCCAGGCACAGGGACCAGCCCCCACTCCCCATTGCTCAGGCAGATGTGTGGTGTTGACAGAAGCACTGACCTGCTGCTGCCCCAACCAGTCACCTCTCCAGTCCACAAGCCCAGGCCTAAGGGTTGTGAAACCACCGACAATGAGGTTAAGGCCTCTTTATCTGTCATGATTTGTGGCAGCTGGCCCCCAGGGCAAATGCTTCCTGTAGGAATTAGCTGGGAGTTTGGGAAGATGTCAGTCTTCCCCCCCAGTGGAAGCAGAGCACAGGCCTGGGAGGCTCCCATTTAAGGATAACCTGACCTCTAATCAAGCACAGCGGTAACGGAGCCAGAGAATAAGGAAGATAACCAATAAACCGAGGGCTGTAACATTCACGCAGTTGAAAAGTGGGCCAATTTACCTAACCTGAACGTGACGTTCTCGACTGGATACTGTATGTGGGATCCCCTCACCATCATGCCCATTGTGTTTGTAGTCCTGTCTTTGCAATGCAATGCAGTGACTCTTGGATTATGCAAATGCCAAGACAGCAGGGTTTTTTGATCAAGCTCTTAGTCACATTCGGCTTGAAACTCCGCAAAGCAAAGATCACGTCACCAACTTTTTTTAAAATTCTGGGGACTCTTTGCATTGCATTCTTGGGGCTGCGCTGGGCATTTACCCGTGATTCTCGAGGATACCCCCCACCCCAGGGGTCACTGTGCCCTTTGGTTAAGGGTCAGTCCTGTACAAACAAGCACTGGAGCAGAAAAGAGGCGGAAGGTAGCCTGACTACTGCTTTCCAATCTCCCCCAGCGAACACGGATAATAAAATAAAGCATTCAAAGCAGAAGAGAAAAACAATGGGCAGCTCCATTCTGAGGACTGTTTTGTGTCCTAGCTCCCCATGTATCAGATAAGACAGACAGTGTGGGGGTGGGTTAGTGAGCTCTGCTGGGCTGTAAAGCTGAAAGCACTGTGTGGGAATGGAGCAAAAGCAAGTGCTGAGCTGTGCAGAGGGGAGAAGTATCTTTTCAAGACTCCCCCACGAGCCAGTGAATGAGCCTCTGCTCTCTGAGGCATTGATTCCTCTACAGTTACCAGCCCTGCTGACAAAGACCCTGCAAGCTCCGAGAGCAGTGCAAAGAGATGAATGACTCTTTCTCCAGCCTAACCGCTCGTTGCCCTGGCAACTGGATAGCGAGACCCTGGTGATGTAATCTAATTGTAATCAGAGAGAACTGTGGGTACCTGACTCTGTGAGATAGGTACGGGGCAAGAGGCTCCCTCATTCATCACTACCCATCCCTAAAAGCCTGCAACTCTATCTGCCTATATGCATTCGATTACTACTCATTGTGCACTGTTTAATCCCAGCTTAATGCAATTTACAGTGAAGGCCAAAGGTGTCTTAATTAAGAGAAGTGAGGAGATCTGCATCCCTCTCAATTAAATAAGATGAAGCAAAAACAACAGAATATAAGGATGTAAAAATCCTTTTGGCAAATCATAGTCAGCATTCTCCCACACACTGCTCTTCACTGTAATGCTCTAAAGCTTGGCACTAGTCCCCTGTCATGCTATATTTACACATACAGCAAATAAAGAGGCTGCAATTTGTGCTGCTAACAGTTTTCGTGGGTTCTCTCTGGCTCTTACTCTGCTGCTGAGTAGGTAGCAGTTAAGGTTTATTCCCTTTTTGTATATCGGGGTCCCCTTGCAAATGGTTCCCAGATTTCCCACTCCCCATCTTTCCCCATGTGTAAAACCAGGAGCTAAGGAGGGTGTGTGGGGGAGGATTGGGAACTGTGTGCTGAGTCCTGATGTGCAGGGAGGGGGCATGTTGTTCTGTACTGAAAAAAGCAAAATCCAGAAGGAAATGTGACGTTATCAGTTGCCATGAAATGGACATATCGTTTAGAAACAGATGTTGAAAGAGGTAAATCACACGTTGTTTGCTTTATGTGAGACTTTATGTGTATGGTTGATGATGACTACATGGCAGTGAGATGCATTGGGAATGCCACAACCATTTTACATAACCTTAAGAAACTTTCAGAATGGTCAGATATTTGTTTTGACTTTTCTTGTTGACTTTTCATCAGTGTTTAATACTATCCAAGCTTACTTGCTGATGCAGAAACTCAGGCTGATTGGCATTCTTTGGAATGAGAAGTCATAAGACACAGTGCTGTGATTGGACAAGAGCTAATTAATATTCATACCCACAACTCATTGTGGTTGTCTGCTCCTAACAAACACCCTCTCCTAGAAGGCTGTTCCTTCTAACATGTACAGTATGTATCATTTCAAAAGACAGGAAGCTTAAGGGAAACCTTTCCTCTTTTGCAGCTGCTGGAGTCAATATTTGTCTCTGACTTAACTATGACCTCGGCACTGAAGCCTGTTATTTTGGATCAGTGAGTTAAACCAAAGAAGACAAGTATTTCAAAGCCCACGAGAAGCACAGTACACGTATCTCAACACACTCCCCCTTGGTGCCTTGGAGCGCAGCGAGGACCCAGCAGGGTTTCATTTGCTGGTTTTCAAACCTGGAATCTACAAACGGTTCAGTAAAGCAAAAAAACAAACAACTTGAGGTCAAGATGTCAATAAATCCCAAAAAGACAATCAACCTAGCACAGTGCCTTCAAAACCTGGGAATTAACATGGCCAACAATTTCTCCCTTCTGCCCTTGAACCAACTGTGTTTCTGTCCGTATGAAATTCGGTGTGCTTAGCCCCAGACAGATATATCAAAGTGCACACCAGAGAGCAGGGGAACATGGTACTCAGCCTGTACAGTATACTGTTCATCACGTGGCTCGGAGGTTGGATGTGCGCTAGTGCAGGGGAATGAGAGCACGGTACAGGAAGCATGAGGACTGGACATCCTCAACCCCAGAGACCTGTGGCTGTAGGCTAAAGACGTGACCTGGTCTGGGCAGCCTCTGTGTCCAGTGCGAGGTCAGGAAGGTCAACACTCTACCGGTCATCAGTATCACTTCCTCTACGGAGCCCCACCATTCTGGAGAAGCTGCTTCTGTAAGATTCCAGCTAGATCAGCTTCTGCCTGTAAGCGAGAGTTAAGCAGTTAACAGGCTGTGCAAAATGTCAGCCCACCATCTTGTTGCTATCCGGTGCGTTTCTTAATAAAGCACAGCACCCTGCAGCCTTGCACTCGAGGTAATAAACAGTGCCCTTTGCATGAGAGTACAGCATGTCTTGTCACAGGCATCCTCACTTTGTGCTGAAGCAAGATTTTACACTCCAGTAAATCGTCTTTTAACCCAACATTTTCAGCACATCAGCAGTTCTGCAGTGTCTCATTTGCTCTCCGTTTGGAAACTGTAAAACAAAAAAAATCAATGCTGTCGTCTGTTCATTAACCTCTCCTGCAGAGCCCCACTCTCTAACTCTTTCGCAAGGATTAAGGACAACAAACAACAGTGAAGTTGCAAAAAATATTTGACCATTCAAGAATGATGGAGCAATTGTAGAGACATGATTAATGAAGTGGATATTTTCACAGAAGAAACTGGCAAATTTAAGGAAATGGGCTGGAACATGCACTTAGACCAATAATCCACATGGAAACATTTAAGAACATCAGAATTGTTACAGGTGAGAGAAGACCGTTCAGCTCGTTTATTATGTTCATTATTTTTGTGTTGGCTAGAACTGTCTGCCAAATGAATAAACCAACTCGTATTGGACTGTTAGCAAGCAATTGATTCCACAGTGGCATCAAAGGCACGTCTTAAAACCTAACATGGTTTAAATTATAAACCATACTGGCAGGACCCTTTCAAGCTAATCCTGTGGGCTGTATGAAAACAATACCTTCCAGCTGACTGTAGCAACCCATGACATTTCAGTCTCCTTACCCCCTGGCTCCAGACATCCCAGGGCCACTGATGGGCAAACTAGTGGACAGGAGTGAGAGGGTGGGCTGCCATCCTCTGACACCTGGCCCGACGAGGTTTATTTAAGAACATCAGAAGGGTACTTTTTCCAGACCCATCACCAGAAATAAAAGAAGGACCAAGAAAGAGTAGGGAACTAAACAGGAGGGACAGCTGTGGAGTAAAACCAGATGCGGGCTGGGAAGAGAAGGTCACAGATCTGGGACTGTTTAAGCTTCCCATCAGCTGGAAGAAGGGTGCTGAAAGAGTTTAGCCTGATCTGCATTTCTGTGCTATCCTGGGCAGCTGGTGCCAGCCTGCCTTGCTGTCTAGATTCTCCCCAGGGGTTCTGAGACTCATAAATTCCTCAGACAGAGATAAACCCCCTTCCAGATTGGCTTGAATCAACCTCAGCCTTCAGCGTCAGTCACTTCTCTTTTTTATGGCTCCTTCCCACGTGAGTAATGGCGTCGAAGAGCGTGGCACCGCTGGGAAGCAGACGGGACGAGCCGCCTCTTCCTCCCTGAAACGAGCTGCTCGGCGGGACGGAGAGGAGGAGAAACAGGACGAGGGACACAAACTCCCCCGCCGGTGCGCACGCGCGCTCACAAGGCATATGGAAGACGTTAGCGGTCGCCTGAGCGGTGCCCCTGGGAGTTCAGTTCATCAATTTTAAATTACAGAGTCACAGCGCTGGCCGCAGGCTCGGGCTCCAGCTTGGAAAACAAATAGACAGAAAAGGGAGACCATCCTTAAAAAAAGACCTGCAGAGCGCACACTGTAATTCACTTAGCAGGACTGGGAACTGGCAACAGGAGGCCGCTGCAGCTGGTGAACGGTTTCAGACCCAAAGTGTTTGCTGTGTTAGGGCCTTGGGAACAGGAGAGGGTAGAGGGCTCTGCAGATGCGTTTTATAGCCCCCTGTTAAAAAGCTGAAGGAACTGAATATTTTTAGCCTAGAACAGAGAAGGGGTCCTAAACCTGAAGCAGAAGGCATACGTGGAAACTATGTGGAAGTGCCTTTAAAATTGAGAACCTCAGGCACTTCTTTACACAAAGGGTTGCGGGAGCATGGAACAATACCTCTCGGATTAGATGGGCTGGATAGCCTAATCCCATTTGGAACCTTTCCTATGTTCTTAAATACTGTATCTGCCCCCTTGAGGACTAAAGAAAACTTTTATGAACACAGCGATGTTGAAACAAAGTGAAATCGATGTTCTAGAACCCTGAAGAGAAACCTTTCCAGAGTCTACAGGACTTGCTTTGGCACAGTCTGCCCATCATCATCCTACCCTGCAAACACATCTCCAAGCCATCGTTCGCTAGCCAGCTAAGATCGCACTGCCTGTCTCGGGAACCCCAGTGACATCCCTGTGAAAAGAACCGGCTCACGGCCCATTTTTGGGGGCAGTCTGTTCCAAAGCTCAGACCCACTCCGTGGAAAGGGCAGTCTGTCTCACTTTCGGGCGACGCCATTCTCCCTGCAGTGAAACCACCATGCCTTTCTTGGCCTGTGCCTTTGTGACTCAGGGCCACAACAGCAGCACCCTGCCTCGCTGCTGCCCCCTGCCTGCTCCCCCAGTGAGCTCCCATCCAGGCAAATCTGCAGGACAATACAAAACAGCCTGAGCTGTATCAGCAACAGATAAGGGCGTAAAATTGCTCCTTTGTTTGCGCCACATCAGGTTTGGTTTTTGGTGTACTTCAGCGCACCCAATCTGTCTGTAAACAGACCACTGAATGTGTGTGATCAATGTGTGGGGTGGTCAGTTTGAATGGCCAGGATGGTACCTGATTACCAACTGATCGGGTGTTCAATGAACTCAACAGAACCAGACACAAATCTACAACTGGGAGAGATGGGCAATGTAATCCAGCATACCTTAATATTTTTTTCTCTGTCCTACACTACATTCATGTGGGAAAAGCACTGTGGAATATTGATCCCTTCAGTAGGGTTCTACAGGTGAGCTGTGAATGCCTCTGTCACAGTGTTTCTGCATCACACCGCTGGTGAAAGAACAGTTACTCCACCTCTCCGCCCCACACATCAGTGTTGCTGCTCCTTAGAAAAGGACTTCAATGCTAGAGAGGCATCCGTGTTTGTGTTTCTAACTTAAGGGATCCATTCCAAGGGCAGAGGTAATTAAAAGTCACTGCAGGCCTCTCATTGAAGTGGCTGAAGGGCTTAGGGTGTCTGTTTCACACGCTGTGCACACTGAGCAACGATGAGCCAGGCTGCCTGACACCAGAGACGGGCTCAAAACACCTCCCTACACAAGGAGCCTCTGT
Source organism: Lepisosteus platostomus (assembly GCF_059453375.1). Classification (NCBI taxonomy): domain Eukaryota; kingdom Metazoa; phylum Chordata; class Actinopteri; order Semionotiformes; family Lepisosteidae; genus Lepisosteus; species Lepisosteus platostomus. The sequence goes on from NC_142630.1 coordinate 14,414,372, forward strand.
AGCCAGCTGCTTAATAATACTTCACTATCTTCCTGACTTTCATTATTGGAAAACTATCATTATCCGCCTTAAATAAATGTGCAATAATTCTAGCATTTGAGAAGATGGCAGAAAACTCATGCCACACGCTTTAAAATCAAAACCAAAACAAATTGCACTCAACCCACTTCCTTCAAGTTGCTACTCTCATCAGTGTTTTGGCTGGATTGTTTATTTCTATGTCTTTGAGACCTATAAGCTCTGTAGCACATGGTTAAGTATCACAGTGATTGCTTGTGTTACACAGGATTGGCAGGAATGCAGCACTGAACTTCAAATGCATTCCAGATCAGACTGTGAGATGACATTATATGGAACATTGTATCTCAAAATAAAGAACAGCACAGTTCAGTGCTTTGGAGAAGGAAACTGTAGTGCAAACACATCATTTTTGTTTTTCAACCAAACGCTCGGTTCACTGAGACTTCCTCATTTTGCTTTGCTCCTGAAAGAAACAGGAGTCTTCTGTTTGGCCTGACTGAGCGATGACAAGCCGCAGGGGTTAACACACACTGTGTCCGAGTCAGAACCGCCCTCGGTCCCAGCAACAAGGACGGAGAGTTTTATAGAGCCACATAGCAGCAGTCAAGAGCTGGTGGGAGCTCGCTCTGCTTCAGTTGCCCTTAAACTGATGGAATAAAGATAGACTGCCGCTGGAAGAACAGAAAACCGCTTGTTATCGTGTCTCACACAAGATTCCTGGAGTCCTGCCACTCTTCTCTTTCTCTCTCTCTGGGTTAAGTGCAACCTGCTCTGGGTCATTTCCTCTGTGGACATGGAGTCCAGACCACTAGTCACACAGCACTGACTGACTCATCCCGGATTAGAAGCCCATACTCAGGGCTATATATAGAGCCCCAGTCATGAGGAAGGTTCACTTCCAGCACTGGAGCTGAAGTGTGACTGCAAATTCTTTAAAAACAGCACAGTATGAGAAGGAGAGAAACACAAGTGGAAGCAGAACTCTAGCCTGAAATGCCACAGGAACAGAACACAGCACAATGCAATCACGACTTCAGCCTCCATACCAAGATTTTTCACTTTCGGCATATGATTCCATTCCTGGCAAAAAAAGCGTAATACTCCAAATCGAGGCCAGATCATTTTTTGGACATCTTTCGCTCTGAAATGAAGAAAATGTATCATCTGGGGATCTCTTTCAATTTTGCTTTTTCAGGCCCAGATTGCAAAGATTTTCCTTCTTTAAAATGATACACTGCCTCACCAAAATCAGCTGAATTCATAGTTTCACAATTCAGTCTGTCAGGCAGTCACTGGCCGTCAATGAAACCCAAACAATAAAATAATAAGGTTGCTTCCAAACAAATAACAAGTAAAAATGTGCATGGAAAAATCAACAATCATTAATCTATACACTTTGATCATAAGGAACCATATTTTCTATAAAAGGGAATAAAAGCAAGCATTTTGCACCCCAGGACATGACTACGTCCAGTCCAGTGACTGATGTGTGATGGTACACTGAAAGCCAAAGCTATTCCAGTCCTTTCTACTGCTGGACGTGGAAGTACATTTAAAAGCAAGAGCAGGGGACACTTTTTTACTCAAAGAGTTGTGGGAGTATGCAACAAGCCACCCAGCCATGTTGTTGAAGCCGACACTCCGGCTTCATTCAACAAACAACTGGATAAGATCTTTGGACCAGTTAACTACTAACTACTTAACGGGCTGGAAGGACTGAATGACCTTATATTCATTTGCAACTGTTGTTAAGGTCTTATGTAAACTGCAACACATGGGGGGTGGGGGTGTATAATATCTATAGGCATGACCCGCTCAGGAAATGAGCCATCTCCTTAACAGCCTGGCACAGAGAAGTGAGAGCAGCTCTGGATACACTGCCCACACTAGCAGGATCAAGAGGGTAGGCTGGGGGGGTAGATATCCCACGTTGCACAAGGACAATCACAGCTCTGCTGCCCTGGCACTACATATAACGTGCACATGCCTCAGGAGGTAGGCTCTTCAGCATGATTAGAGGAATACAATACCCACACAGGCACATGCATATCAAACTGTAACTTTCCTCTTTGGTCAGCCGGTGGCCTTGTGACTCCCGATCAGCAAGGCTAGGAAGTGCTCCCGCTCATTCGGGAGCGACTGTCCCGGCTCACAGTGGACAGTGGGCACACACGCCCGGGCAGGCCTCAGAGCTGAACGACACAGGAGCTATCTGCTGCAGGCCGACAGTCAGCGGGTTCAGCCCTGTGTCACTGGGACTGGGACACCTGCTGCAGCCAGGAGCACGACCTCACTCACATTCCAGCCTCTCGGTCTAACGAATCCCTGACCTCACTCTGTACAGCCTTGAGACATGGAGAGCAAGCTGGGGTCTGCGAAAAGACATGGCCAATAAAGTGATCTGATCTTATCTTATATCCCCTCCCCAGCCTGCGCCCCAGCCACCTCTTGTCGCCAGCAGCCCAGCTCCCCCTAAAAACAAATCCAGCATCTCGGAGCCATCGTGCACGCCTGAAGGAGGCCCAGTGGCTCCTACTGTAATTCGATAATTGCATCCATACCCTCCGAATCTGCCAAGAGAGCAGCACACAGCAGAGAAAAGCAAAGCCAGCAGACTAGCACACAGCCGCCTCTACCAGTGCTGCTGCTCCACAGCGACATCCCCAGCCTGCCTCTTCATTTTTCAAGGAGTGACTGTTTCTCTGAATAGACAGGCATTGTCAAAGGCATTGTCCAGGATGAATAGATGAATTACAACGTTTAATTGGGACCAATTCAATGTTAAACATACAGAAATGAGCCATTTATATAGAACCGAAAAGGTTTTGTGTAATTGTGTAGCTAAATCGTGATTTCAGGAACAGCATAACAGTGTCAATATTTGGATGACTTGTTTATTTCTGTCTAGGGGGGGAAAGAATGATCAGAAGCTGGACAGCTGAGCTCAGCTGCGTCGGCGTTGCAGGGGGAACAAACTCCAGCCGTGCAATTTTCTCTCTTGGAGAAACAGCGCCACCTCGTGGACGATCCCGCTCTTTGTAACCCAAGAGCGTCGCATCACGTGGTCCCAACGGGGGCGGCTCGGGGCTGTGCCTCTGCAGATGAAACCGCCGACATACTGTTAACCTAACTCTATATATCTTATTTTGTATTGCCGTACTTATTTTATTTTCAATTTTTAGTCTATCGTGATGTCTGTTTTTGCTGGTCTTGGGCTGGGCTGCTGTAACACCTCAGTTTCCCTTCGGGATCAATAAAGTCTTATCTATCTTAACGTCAATCGATGCAAAACTATTACGGGGGGAGACAACAGTTCACTGCAGTTACGCTTCTGGGTGTGACCACCGCGACGTTCATGTGAAACGCTTCGCAGACAGCCAGTGCACACTGGCTCTCGATAGAGACGAGCCCCACCGTGTGAGCCCCAGCTCAGCGCACACGCAGGACAGCTGAGGTTTAGCGAACCGAACAGACGTGCAAGCGAGTTAAACGAAGCGACACGAACGCAGATGAAGAACCTGTCACAGAATATTAATAACAAGACGGTATGATGAGGCCTGAGTGCAGCTGTTGTCCTCCCAGACACAATAAAAGGCGTAGTTTCTTTCCCTCATAAAGAGATAATCCCAGATTATGCCCCCGAGCCCTCGGCGACTGTGTCACCACACCCTTATCGATTAATTTTCTCTTTCAATGAACTTGTAATCTTTCCCAGAATGAACATTCTACGATACACAGAGTCATCACACTGGTCAGTGGCGACCAGTGCGATGAATAGTTAAAAAAAACGTTTTAAGAACTTGCAAAAACACGCTGTCAACATCATCAACCAGGTGGGCGCTGCACTTCAAATCCTCGGATGAACACGGCTGCAGAATCATGTAATTCATCGTTCAGGTCTTGATTTCCTTCCCTTTACGGAACGCGTGCAGTTTAACACTGAAAAGCATGAGACGTGTTGTATTGTGATACAGACCCCAACACAGGCAATTCAGCGCACAAACTGAAAGGAACAGAAAAAAAGTTACAGTACAGCGACGAAAGGACTCAGGGTGTCCTGGATTTCTGTATCTCATTCATTTTCCTCAACATCTTGAACGGTGGGCTTGAGGCCAGCCTCACACACAGGGCTCTCTGTGTTGGGGCCTGTAGTGTCCACACACATAGTGTGCAGAGGTGCCTGGGGTCTCATTCACAAAACTGTTTTTAAAGGCAAGCTCCGCTTTTCTTGAAAAATGTTTGGTTTAACACTTTTGAGTGCAAATGTTATCCCCCCACCACCACCCCTGCAGCTAAGAAAACGTCTGATACTTTTAAAATTCAGGGTGGAATCTGAGGGCTGTAATACCGAGTATGGATCCAAAAGCAAAACAAAAGTAAGAGGCAAATGAATAAGGAATATACAACCTGGTTACATTATCCAACAGGAGAAAGTCACACACTCCAGGATGCTAACAGCACTGTACAATTCCTGCAATGTTATTACAGAAACAACTATTGAAAAAAAATCTCCTGCAAAATATGCCCACCTATCTACATTGGAGAAACAGGAAGGAGACTCGGAGACCGCTTCAGAGAACATGTTAGGGTTGTGAAGATTAAAGATTTCTCCAAGCCCATAGTTCCTCATTTCACCTCAGACGGCCATGATCACACCGATCTCTTTGTCTCTGTTCTCAAAGAAGGGTTTCTCAACTCCCACAGCAGAAAGACTACAGAATCGAAATTCATCCTGAAACTAGGTTCAAACCTGTTTGATCTTCTCTCCTCTCATGCAGGTTTTGACTTCACACCTCTCTTCACCCCTCTCCACTTCCTGAGTTGGCTCTCTGCCCCTCCTGCCTCCTCTCCTCTCCCAGCTTTTGTTCTCCTGTGCTATTTAATCTTTGCTGTCTGCCCTGTCTTTCTCACACCTGAAGAAGGCTTCACAGCTTTTCAGCATGGAATAAACCTATGACTTGTTCCTTTGCAGACTACGCATGCTGACACAGCCACCCACCTGAACTGTTGAAAAAAAAATACATGTTTAGAAATTGAGCTAGTCAAATGAGGAGGCAAAGGGTTCGGAGATCTTTCAATGCAAAATCTTGGGAGGCCTGGAATGATATAATACACCTTTGATAACTTGAAGGAATAAGATGAAGTGGGGGTGGTCTAATATGTTCGGGAGTGATCAACGTCGGTCTGAAAGTGTGGGGTACATTTCATCTGGACATCAGAGCTATGTTACCTCTCCCTCATCACGAGTAACGGAGGCAAAGTGTAGCCATACCCTCTGAATCTGCACAGAAAAGCAAAGCAGCACACTGCAGTACAGCTCAGCCTTGAAACAGGAGAGCAAAAAATAACATTTTATGTTCCAGACTTCTCCCACGGAACTTCCGTCCTCCTCTTTCCCAGAGCTGGAAAACAGAGGCTGTGCGTGTAAACGGTACTGTTGCTCTAAACTGGAGGGTGAAGGGTAATAAAAACAGGTTAAGGCACAGTCAGTTGGAGCATGAGAGACAGAAATGGGCTGATTAAAAAAAACAATGGAGCTGGAGGCAGTGACTGAAACCTGATCAGTTAAGATAATAACAGAAAAGTCTTCTTTAAAGATGGTCTGCCTCTTTTTAAAGGCATTCAGAGAAACCACACAGTCCCCAGTTGGGAAGAGATGCTCGGCTGTCAGGGCCCAGCTGAGAAGCAGTGGGGTAAATGGATGTCAAAGCAGAGGGCAGGCCTCCCTTATCCCACACTGCAGACACCGGCCATCTCCCCTGCTGATAAGGGCCTGCCGGACCGCCACAGGATCAGACCGGTGTGATAGCAGAACAATGACTGCACCCCCTCCAGGAAACACATGCACACTGGTATTACTCCACGTCAACAGCCCCCCCCCAGACAATCAGGAAGAGATAAAGCCACAACCTTTCTGGAGGGGCATGGAGAATCCCCCAGCTGGCACACTCACAGCGACATGCCACGGCCCAGGAGGGCTCTTCTGAAGGAGCCAGGCAGGAATCCCTGTTCAGTCTCCCTGGAATCGTGAGCAGATTCCACACAGATTCCACGGATGCCTGACAGCCACCGGCACAGACATGGGGAGAGAGGATTGGCATCCCCTCCAAAACAGCGGAGACTGACCCAAAGTACTCAACACACTTCCAGACGTACCTGTCACGAATTCTGCAATCCCACACAAGCCTCCACCAATTCCAGAAGGCATTGACTTCAGAATTAATGATCCAATCAGCCCTCCCAGTCACTACCACACCTTCCAGCTCCAGACTGTTCAACAGCAGCACACAGCTGCTTCGGTGCTCAGTATCTGGTTTCCCAGTTGAGCTTCACGTCTTGCCTTCACAGTGATTCTCCTGATCTCTCTGTTGTGTGTTCCTGGTTCCTGGAGTTCGATCCCCCTTGACAACGATTCCGGATCTCGACTGATGTCTAAGTACACCTGGTTTTCTAGACCCCTGCTCCTGCTAGGCTTCTTGCTACCGCATAGGGTCCGTCTACGATCCACAGTACTGTTCAGCAGTCTGCATTCAATGGAACATCCTAACGACTACTTGGTCAGGTGAATACAGGCTCTATAAACCTGGATGTGTGACCAGTGACAGATTAGTTTAATGCACAACCATTTCTTGCAGTTGACTAAGTTAGGAAGTAACCTTCTTTTAGATGCATGGCGCCGGCCACCTACTGTAAATCAACAACTGGACAGCCAATATAACAGCCTTCTCCAGAAGGGCATTGAAAGAATCCTTTCAAGTGTGCCCTGGGGGTACAGCCCCACATAAAGCTTTTGTTCTGAAAAGTGCCTGCAGGTGTTTTGAAAGGTCTGGAGCGCTTCAGCTTATTCAGGGATTTAGAGACCCCCCCCCTCCCCCCGTTTTACAGGGGCAGAAACGTCCCTGTTCAGTGTGAAGTGTGTCTGTGTTGCTATACGCATGCCTGCTCTCTATAAGAGTCCTTTTCAACCGGCATTGAAGGAGGACTCCAGCATTGCAAGTGTTACCCTACATTCTCTCTTCCCTTTCTTTAAAAAAGTGAATAATCACTGCTCTTTGGTAAATGATTGATGAGGAGCTTCAGACATATTCACAATATATTACAATCCCCCCCGGGACCCATCCATACATTTTTAACCGATCCTAAACTGCCACTCACAGACGCCAGCTGCTGTCTCAGCTCCCCACACCCCCTTCTCCTCTCGCTCCAGCGGCGAGCTCAGCCGGACAGCAGGCCTACAGACACCCCTGGACCAGCACCCTCATTTCACTGTTACCGTCACGGGTTATTTATAAGGCGGTTTTTTACATCGCAAAAGACAAGACCATAAAGGAAGAGCCTCAATCGCCTGCCGCTGAAAGTCATAATTGTCAGTGCTCTTTAGAAAGTGTGGACAGGCCCCCAGATGCAGTCCACAAGGCTTTTTTCTGCTATTTCCGCGTCTGTACTGCACTTTAGCTAAGCGATGTCCCAAAGTCAAGTTGTACACAAGTGGAGAATAAGAAGACAATGGGATGACATCAGCTGACCTGTACCTTCCTCTTCTCCTCAGTCACATGGAAGACATTAACAGGCTGGGTTTCCCTTTCACATACTAACTGTCATACCCTGGAGCACTGCTTTTTATCCTGTGTATATTTAACATCTCCCCCCACACAAACACAAAGACAGGCACCGGGGATCTGGCATCTCCTCAAAACCCTTTGCTGCACACTGCTCTTGTAGATCAAGCTACCCCTCTGCAATGTTGTACTACTCTCTAGGGCATCTGCATCAGTTTTTGTACAGATGTCCTGTATTTTTGTTTCTTTGGTACTGCATTTATTGCATGCATTCTGCGCCACATAAATGTGTATACAAGATCATGCAATCACTGTTGCATTAATGCAATGTTGAATTCCTTGCATGCATAATACAATGCATTTTTTTAGAAGCAGCCCTTGCAATACCAGACAGATGAGACTAATGCACAAAACACTGTTAAGAAACTTTGTAAAGACTTCTTAAAGGCTTTCTTGATTCTTAATCTTTTTGGTGCTGAAGAGTTAAATTTCAGCACAGTTGCTTTATTTCAATGTTGCCTATTAAACGTCCAGATTTGGGGTTCCCTACCCAGTTTCTCTGGGCCAGAGCACCTGCATATTGTGTAACCGTATCAGGGAGACCCAGCAAAGAAGATAACTGTGGAAATTCATTAACTCGGAAACAGCAGTCCTGGGAATTAAAGGGCTAGCCGAGAAAGACCTTTTAGACTGCTTTGAAATACGGCAAACATCTAATTAGAAGAAAGTGCTTCTAAAGAGCTTTAGGGTGCAGTTAAAGTTTGATAGGCCATTTAGCACACTTCACATTAGATATGCTTGTAAACAAACACACACAACCCTTTCCAGTAAATGAAAGTGTTGTCTGGTCTCCCAGCAGTGAATGGGCTGTGCAGTGGCAGTGGAACACAGGCTCGGTGTCACCCAAACCCCACTCCAGATAGACCACAGGGGTCAAGCAGGACGAGCTGCTCACAAGGCAGGAGTGAAATTCTGGACAGGAGTGTAAAACTGGCATGACAACCAACTTCCCCTACAGAATGACTCATCCTACACTGCAACGGAGAATGAAGAGCAACACTAGAGAGAGTCCTAGCCTGATCTCCTCAACTTGCACCAGCTGCTTTAACTGCAAGGTAGACAGCCCTTAATACTGTCAGCTTACCTAGTCTAATGAGAGTAAATAAAGTTCCTCATGTTCCTGAGGTAATTGGATTTTGTGCTCTGCAAACTTCCTCTGCCCATGGCTGCCTCCCTGTCTCTCCCTCAGCCCGTGGCTCTCTCCCTGTCTCTCCCTCTGCATGCCAACAGGTTTAACCCCTCGTCCTCTTCTTTAGCTGGGTCTCTGAGTCCGCTTTGTCAAATATTGCTGTTTTGTAGAGGCGAGACCAAGACACATTTCTTTCCCACTGATGTCTTATACATTGGTACTGGATTCTGTGCTCATCTTGTCCCTGTCATCCCCTCTTCCATGGATCACAGGTTTAGTCAACAGGGATGAAACTGAGACTCCCGTTGCATGGCAATTTGAGCCATTTCTGGTGTTGCCAACTGCAGACTGTTGTACAAGCAGTGGGACTAAAAGACGAACTTCTTTATTCTTAGTTCTATGCATTGACAGAGTTAGGGAGTTAGAATATCAAATATGCTGGCTTGTTCTGCTTGATCACTACAATTCGGCCAGGAGTGTAACTCACAAACCCAAGAAACAGCTCAGGCTGCCATGCAATGGGACTCCTATTTCCATTCCTGAATGAGGATGTCAGGTCTGCGGCTCTGGGAAAAACTAGCCCCTCCTGGTGCTGGCAGCCCTTCAGACAGGAAGGAGGGCACCACTCAGGCCCTGACCGCTGCCTCTACACAAACAAGCCCACAGCCCATCTGCACTAATAAACACTTCCTTCTGTTCTGCAGATCGTAATCATTTTTATCTCTTTCATACAATGGACTCTTTCCTGTGGAGGTTTTTTTTTATTTGTGTGTATACATTGAAATGAGCCAAACATATTCCACAGACCATTCAAGCACAAACACTGCGCTACCAGGAACAATGAGCTTTTAGAATGCAAACAGTTTATGAAAAACACAGTGAAAATCATCTCATAAAGCTTTCCTTTTAGGAATTTGTAAAGGATAACTAGTCTTTTCTTCAAAAATATCAGTAAGATGATGCCTCATGGACTGGTGTACCCCCTGTGTGGAGTTTGCATGTTCTCCCTACATTTGCATGGGTTTTCTCCAGGTGCTCTGCTTTCCTCATATCCTCCCAAGACATGCGGGCTAGGCTAACTGGTGTCTGAGTTGTCCCTGTGTGCTTCATTGTGTGTCCCCCATCTTTCCTGATGGGCTGGTGTCCAGTTCAGGGCATCGACCCATGTTGCCCTCCTTTGTTTTGGGATAAGCATCTTTCTGAAACCCCAACATTCCCCGTGAACCATTCCCGGATAACCTATTCTTTGACAGTGTGTATATGCTGACTGGGATATGTCTACTCACATATATCTGGTTACACACCTGTGAGCTGGTTCTCTGCTCTGACCTCTGAAATGTCTCTTGCTTACTAGATGATTTGCCCACTTCAGCACGCCTGGCACAGGGTGGGTAAATGATTTGTAAGGTCCAGTCATTCCTGCCCGCCCCAACTCACAGAGAAGGAAAACAGAGTCAGGGATCAAAGTTTGCAAACAAACACAAGGTCTGGAAACAGATGCTCTTGCCCTCCAGGCTAAATCCCGCTTGGCAACACACAGAGATTAACCCCCAGGTGTAAAGCAGTAAAGGTGGAAAAGCAACATTTCGGGATGCAGAGCCTTCTTGAGGAGTCTAGTCAACTTTGAAATTAATCTCTACTGATTCCTTCATGGCTTCCCCATTTCTCTACTAAATTCTGCTTACTTGCACAGAGCTCCTGAGTTCTGTTCTAACAGCCAGTGATCCAAACACATTTCTGTGTGACTGTGTAGCGGTACAGATGAACACATGCCAAGAAGTCTAGATATAAAACACACGTGTGGCTTTTTTATTTATATCTGCAGCTAGGACCTTGGAACTTGTCACAACACATCAGTGATATTGGACATCTTTGATATAGCAGGAGGGAGCTCAGTACATGCTCAAGATTCCACGTTGGTCTGTCGGATTTCTTCTTCCATGAAACATTCAATAACTGATCCTTTGAGGCTTTGTGATCTGACCATTCTTGCTGTAGATCTTCAGTTTGGCGAGTTACGAAATTGCGCACGGGGGGGGTGGAGTCATTTTGTCCACCAGGGGGGTGCTGACCTCACCTGGGTGACAGATGGCAGCCGTTCTGCACCAGCTGTCAAACACACCCTCCTACTGCCCGATATGTGCCGTACAGGGGACAGAAGCAGACTGATGACATGATTTGTAATGATAACAAACAACAGTGCCTTCAAACAAATCAGAGCAAATATCTGCAAGGTTTCCTTGTGCTACAAATCCTTCTCATCTGTGCTCTATGAGAACTTCTTCCTTGCTGTTCAGAGTTTTCTTTAATAGAACAATACATTAAAGGCTGCACATAAGAAGAGGCCCCTATCTAGTTTGGTTGGATACCAGGTGCCATTCAATCAGCTAGTACCTAACCCCCCATTAGAATGTGATCTATGGCATCCTGTAGCAAACCTGTCTCTACAGGCTGGCTGAGCCGACTACTAACAACAGTCACTGCAGCACACATTCACTCCCACAGTACTGAGCGCAGGTGGGCAAAGACGCCTGAAAGCAGACCAAGGCAGTTCCCTTCCACAGCCGGCGAGACTGCCCTCCTCTCAGCCTCCAGGCCCTACCCTCCTTCAGTAACACACCGAAAGGCCCGGGCAAACATTAAGGGCCTAGGAGGACAGCAGTGGCCGTCCTTTGGAATGTCAGGCGTGGGAGGAATGCGCCCAGCTGGGAACGAAAATGAGCCCTCCAGAGTCAGAAACGACTGAAGGTCAGCATGCGCATTCAGGACACCGCAAGAGCACAGGAGGAACACCAGAGGACGTGGTCTCGATTTTCGTTCTGCCTCTTCTGAATGAAATTCACTGTGAAAGCAAGCGAACTTAGTCTTTTTTTTCATTCACTTAAGAACATCTGCCGTGTTCCATCAGGATAGATAGTTCTGCAACAACATGAGCAGTTAAAGATAATGGCACAAATGAATTGCAGTGATAAAATATTCATAATGCATTGGAAAGCTAGTGGATCAGAAACGCTCTTTGAAATGACGGACCCGTTACCAGGACCTTTAAACCATTAAAAGTCGTCAACTGCGTCTCTACGTGGTGTGAAGCCACAATTCATGGGGCTGGTGGTACACCGGGGAGAGCCGTCTCAACAGGCTGAAACGTGGATACCCCCGTGCCTGAAACTGAACTGAAACTTCTGATTACCAAAAGCGGGCTTTGGCGCACACCAACCAACCAAGGGCGCGTCCGCGGCGCCGGCCCGGAGCGGACAGCTCCCCGGCGCCTTCCCCCCACCTACCAAGGCGCAACACTTTACTGTATGTCGCAGCCATGTACCCCGGGCCCTCGGTCGTCCTGGCAACCTCACCTGCTGAACGCAGCGCGGAGAGCAGGGTGAGGTATGTGGCTCTTGTCCGGCCGCCAGTGCATTTTCCTGCTCAGAACCTACCAGGTCCCTTCCTGACTGCAGCAAAGCGAACATCCCCAGCATCAATCATCAAAACGAAGTAGCAATAAAAAAAAATGCACGAAATGGGGGTTTTAATTTGCGATTGGAACAAAATAAAAATCGTCGCAAACGTTTCAAACAAGCAACTCTATTCCATTTCTATATTCTCGCATCCTTCACCTCCACTACCACGTCAAACTATTACGCAAAGTTGACATTCTCGAATTAAACGCAGCCGTCAACAACCACAAAATGTTAGAACCTTAAAATTGCGAATATTTATGAGGAATATTATCCCTTCGATAACGCATCAAAGTACGCAAAACACGCATATTTATATAAAGCAACTAACTCGCATTGTGTTAATGTCATTTTCCTTCACCGTTAGAATGATTTTACTTTGTAACTTTTCAAAGTCAGTTCTATCGGTGACATATAAGTATTTAACTGAAGGCCGTCCAAAAGAGTTTGCATTATTTAATTATTTAATAAAATGTATGTTTTATTCAACTTCAACCTGGTCTCCCAAGTATTCAATCAGAAACGACGTACAGATTTTTCACCGTTTTCACACACACAAAATGAACAGTTTTGCAAAGGAAAACTAAAAGGACTAAGGGAACACAGCACAGTAACCCGGGCAGTCTGTTCCAAAGGAAGAATAACAGCAAACATGAGAGAATGCGCATCAAAATAACCACCCTACCTGCAAAAAGCAGTCTGGAGGAAAAATTCCGAGCAGGCTGTGTTATTCACCGTGTTTGATCCGTCTGCTGGAAAGCGGATTCGAGCCGAGCGTATAGAGCTGGTGTTTATGTATTCAGAGCTCCCATCCGAAAAGCGCACAGCGGTGCTGTACTGCCCTGGCTATTAACAGGACAGCTGCCGAGTAGTTACTGTATAATCCCCCCGCCGGTGACTGGGAAACAGCAAGCGAAAGCGACCTCCCTTTTAATTACTTCACGGCAAACGAGAAAAAAAAAGAGAGGAGAAAAAAGCTCCTGTCACATCTTTTCAACTTAACCATTGATGGAACAGACCGACCTCGCTGACAAAGCAGAAAGAAACCACGTTAATGCTATTGTACAAAGTTACAGAATGTAGCTGAAGAACAATATGCCACGGATTTTCACTCGCTGGTACTGTAGGTCGATATGATCCCTTTGTCAGATTATATACAGTAAAGCATTTTATATAGCCCTAATCCTAGATCGGATTAAACACCCCGAAATGTGTCATTTGCTTTCCCTGCCCTGGCTTTCAAATGTAAAGGCGTACACAACAACTGGCGACAAATCGTAAGAATTTAACGTAATTGTCATCATGAGTGTAATTCTACCTATGGATAATAATGTACAGGTGGCATGGTGGCACAGCGGTTTGCATTTCTGCCTCACTGCACTGGGTGCTGTCTGTGGGGAGTTTGCATGTTCTGATCGAGCTCCAGTTTCTTCCACCGCACGGACTTGCGTCGGGAGTGGCGTATAGTCTGGGTCTGTCTGCCCTGTGATGCACTGGCGTCCTGTACAGGGTGTAGCCTGCCTTGCACCCATTGCTCGCCAAGATAAGCTCCTGCTCCCCCACAATCCTGATTTAGAAGTGTTTAGAAAATGGAGGAAGAAGCATATAAACACATAAATCAGATTCTTAAAAGCTCTTAAAAGTTTTTCGTAAAAGCTCTGCAGCTTTTTTGACAAATTTTGATCGCTTTTAAGATGTAACCCATCTTCTCCATACCACAGGGGCTGAGAAAGTAAAGAAATTGTGGGCGTTAAGTGCTGCTCACCAATGAACTTTAAGAACGGACTACCAGGCCTTCTCCTGACTCTCTTGCAGACAGATTACATTTGGGGGTGGCTGTTTATCCTGCCAATCATCACAACCCAACCCCAACCTCCCCCGAAACCCTTCCTCTTCAGCGCTGGCCAGAAGCTAAAAATGAAGTTTGTTTACTCCAACGGCACTCCAGGCAAAACTGCTGAAGGGGAAGACAACTCGAGTCTCCATTCCAAGCCATCAGCACGGGGCCTCAGGTGGCCCCACTCACACTCACCCCTGCCTGCTGACTGGGCACAGCCCACCAATGGCACTGCCAGCCTCTGGGCACAGGCAGGACTGGAACACAGCTTCACAGAGGGCGCAAACAGGCATTCCTCACCAAAATTAGACTCTGTACAAGGTCCTCGTCCTGGGGAGTCACACACCTGCCGGTTTTTGTCCCACTCGAGCACTCAATTAAATAATCGAACCCTTAACTGACCGAATTATAAGCTTTGTTTTCAGTTCCTAAACACATAGGAAGTGGACGCTTCGCTGTGTGTCTTCCATTACTTAAAATCTTCAACCTTTGAGAGGGGGGGAAAACACTCGCAAATGTTCTAGCTGTTCTTTCAGTGCAGTTCAGAGGAGGAGGTCAGTTGCAATGAAAACCAGCAGGTGTGGGGTCACCGGGCGCCGGACTGGGAACCCCCTGTGTTAGGAATGCCGTGTCCCCGAGGGAGAGGAAGGACCCTGTGCGTTATTCCGAGAGTTCCGGAGGGTCGGAGAAAACGGTAGAAGGGAGAGGAGGTCGATGGCTACTTTTCCGAGACGCTGGGCTGAAGTCGAGGTCGAGGGACGAAGGTCGAGTTCTGAAGGCCAGAGGTTCAGTCAGGAAGAGAATTTCTCAGTAAAGAACGGCGAGGTGAGAGCTCCTAGAGAGAGTCCAACACCGAGCGCAGACCTGAGGGTAGTGAGGGTTTAAATATCCCGGGAAGCGGAGGGTGTGGTCATCAGTGTGCTGTTGCGGTCAGAGAATTGATCAGCGCGCTGGCGCTTGCTGGAATTACCCGTAGCTGTGGCCTGATAAGCGAGAGGTCGCTTGCGGGATAGAATACGGTTGTTGGTGGGCGTGACACCCTGCTCTAGAGAATAGTTACAGCACAGAGGAGACATGTTTAGGCAGAAGAGAACGAGCAGAATTCTTTTATTCATCACAGAAAGAAGCAGCCTAAACAAATGTGTGTTCGACTCAAACATTTTATTTTCTTTTCAGCAAAAATAGTTTAACTATAAAAACTCCACAAATACAGTAAATGTTAAAAATCTCAGCGTGTAGATCAAGAACACAAAGGGTTCACATTAGCAAGAAAAGTGTTTGTTCAGTGTTGTTTCCTCCTGACATAGCAGGAGTCTCCATTCACATCATAAAATGAACATAAAAAGAGAGATATGCCGCTTTTTGCTAAAATTTGCAGAAGGATGTTTAATTCTAGAACTTCGTTCATGTGTTTGCCTTTCAGAACCTTGCAACCTGCCTTTTACAACATCTGTTTTGAAATTTTGAAACAATGCCCTGCTCTTTTTTCATTCCAACACGCAGAAGGCTGATCAAGAACCATTCCTTTTTTCAGAACTTTTTTTTACTCCTTCGAAGAAACGTGTAAGCGGCAGGGTTGTGGCCTCCAGGACCAGGACTGACGAACCCGTGCCTTGTGGGATAGATCCGGTCATTTGTACCCGTTCTCATGTTCTTGCAGGTGCTGGAGAACTGCTCAGTGTTGCGTCTGGTTAGATCATCCAGCGGTGCCTCGCCTGTCTAGCTGTGCCCTGTGGCTTGTGAGGGCAGGACCCCAGGCAGGGTCATTTCATGACAGACTGGTGACATCTGGACCTGGACTCAACCTGCCTTCCGCCCGACCTGCCTGTACTTGTCAAGACCTCGGAAAGCCCTACAAGTGTCACTGATTCTGCTAATCCACTGATCCCACTTCTTTTCCACTCTTTCAAAAAAAATAAAAAAACTAACTTTTATAACTTTCAGAACAGCTTTTTTTAGAAAACCTTTCACCCAAACCTTTTGAAAAAAAGAATCAAAATCAAGTGTGTGCCTTCACATTTCCTATTACAGTGTTATTACATCTTTAAACAAAAAAAGAGCACTCCAGAGAATGTTCCTCTCAGCGGCTCGGCCCTCTCCCGCCTCAGATCTGAAAAGACAGAGATCGTGGGCTAGTTAGAATGTCTTGGCACTCAGAAGTACTCCAATCCCTTTCACTTCAAGACATTATGCGTCATGTGTAAGACATATGCACTCGTGGGAACAGTCCAACGATTATAGGTCAAAACAATCGTATCTGCATGCATTAGTCTCCACTTGACCTTACTACACAAGCCCGAGAAAGCGAGCGCTGTCAGTGCCGGGTATCTCTGCTTAGAACCCAAGTGCAGAAACCCAGGACACAGCAAACCCCCTTGTGCTGCTTTACTCACCTGGACATCGATGGGTTGATCGAGAGAAGTCCCCAGCTGCTGCAGAGCATCCGTCATGAGATTCCTGAGACTCAGGTAGTCTGGCTTCTCGTTGTACTGCAGAGCCATCACCTGGGACAGGTATATCTGCACAGCAGCTGCACACGGAGCACAGACAGCACATGACCTATGCACACGGCCGCTTGGCCAAGCCCTTTTAACAGGAAGGTTTTCTTTCTCTTGGTGTCAGATTGTTTCAACTACTTGCAGAAAGATAAATAATAAAAGCTACTATCTTTCAACATTTACTGTCAGTTATTTTTATCAACTGAAGCAGTATCCCAAATATCCATCACAATATAATTATAATTCACTCCATGTATAAAGAGCTTTTAATCACAAAGGATCCCGACATGCTTTATGTACAGGAAGGGGCTTGCTTTATCATCCACTGAGGTGCAGTGTCCACCTGAGTGATGTGTGTCAGCTCCACTCCACAATATATTTACCAGGTTTTATTGAAAACGCCTGGGTTGATCACGGAGCACCTTGACAATTTTGTTACAATTCTTTTAACAGCAAATACCACATTCAATTCATATAGTATTTAACTTGCACAATTCGTAGCATGCACACATGACTGTGTATAGTTACACTGTCTTTCATAGTACTAAGCAAACGTTATGTTGGTCTTCTGAGTTGTACAACCTAAGAACTGATCTAGATGAAATGAGAAAGAGACACCAAAGACAATACCTGGAACTCTTTTTCTTCCAAAGCAGTGAGCCAAGAGTCCTCCTACATCAGCCTTATACCTAATGAGGAATAGTAACAATAAAGAAGCATCTTTCTAGATAACTTAAACAACAGAAATAGCATTAGGTCGGTTTCTACCAAATCACTCCTAAAGAGGGTTTAAATCCTTGACTGGGGCAATAAGGGTGACCTACAGGTAAAACATTTTATAACTCGCTCGGCAGCACTAGTAAAAAAACAGTGTGACTCTGTGTAATAGCAGTAAGAATGTAGCATTCATTCAGAACAAAAACTGAGGAAAAACAACTAAAGTCATGAAGAATGAGATAAGTTCCATTGTCTTTGCTGTGAAAAGGTTGGAGTGCGATATTTTGTGATTGCATTGAACAAACTAATTTCAATACTGTAAATAGTGTTAACTATGGCACCCTTCTGCAAATCTGGGACAAGGGAGATCCTCACCTCTCTTTCTCTGCCAGGACCTTGCTGGGGCTGCCAGCCTGATGTGTCCAGGGCAGGGTGCCTGTATGCCACTTGAGCATGCAGTACCCCAGAGCCTGCAGGTCACTGCGCCGTGACGGGCCTGGGAACAGAGGGCGAGAGAGCAGAGGTGGGAGGACTGGATCACTGTACTGCAAATACACCTTGTACATTTCAGCAAAACATATAGACAAATGTACATCAGGGGAAGAGGACAGATCCGTGATGAGCCCAAGTGTACGGTAGCCTCACACAAACACACCATCAGCGCAGCACAGAAAACTCACAGCCTCCCTGACCCACTCCTGGGCTCAGGGCGACAGTCAACCCCTTTCACTGCACAGAGCAAAACCGCTCACCAGCCCCTTTGTGGGAATCAATGCTGATGAACTCCACAGCACCCTCATGTGCGGTCTGGCTGCCTTCTCGGTACTCCACCTGTTTCCCACCAGGACAATAC